>NC_136493.1:57975103-58302603 GCF_053919585.1 Euprymna scolopes | reverse complement strand
TTTTATTTAGCCATAGATAAAATATGGCTCCTTTATTGGCTGAGGCATTATTGAATATTTTGGCTTTGATCGCGTATATCTTTCTTTTACTTGTTACAAAATGCGTAGATCTAAGGTAATGAAGTGGGGTTTAGCTGAATGACTTTCACGGATTTAGTCTTTCTTGTAAACAAAAATGTGACATTAGAAACAGAATATGAATCCAAAATTCCCCCCTCTCTATCTTTCAATCTATCTATCTTTTGGTCTCTCTTCTGTTATTCTCTTCTCTCTTACATCCTTTTTCTATATATTTACCCCATATACATTGCCTGAACCTTTCTTATACTCGCTCTTTCTTCCGCTTACCTATATTATTTTATTTTATTCTCTTTTGCATTTATTTAACACTCTCACTTCTGGCATTATCTTTCTGTTATATTTACTAGCCAATCCCGGTCGATATTTGTGCTAAAACAAGAGAACAGTATCATTAAGAACGAAGACATATTTCACTGCCTCTTAAAACAAAACTTAATCTCTAAGAGGGTATTATGATGGCCAACAATATATAGTATATTACATCTCGCCAAAAAGGCTAAAGTCTCAGAGGATAATATCAGAGAAAACAGAACTACTCCCACCTGAATTGAAACCCGAAACATAATAAATTAGTCTACACTAATATAGTAAACTATACTGTGCATTAAAAGATAATATATTTTATTAATAGATTATTATATAGTACGTGTTAAAACAAGGTAGTATAATAAATGTATTGAAACTAGATGTCAATTCTGATTCCGTTCTCTATTTAGATCTCTTTCCCTATTTGGTTACTGCTTTTTCATCTCGAATAAGGTAGTGAACGACTTAGTGGTGAGAAGTTACTGTTTCATACCAGATTTGATAGCAATAATATTTAGCGAGTTGGGCATCCAAGTTTCTGTTTACATTAAACTTGAATGTCTGCATGTCAGTAGAGTCAGAGAAGCTGTTTGAGTATACGTGTTCACAGCAGCTAAAGATCTCTACAGTTTTTGCTGCTTGTCGGGTTTGTCGAGGGTATTTTCATGAAGGAGGCACTAAAGTTTTGAACACCAGATGCACCAGCCCAGATGTGGCAGTAATACTCCATGCATAGACGAACAGTGGCCTTGTAGAGATACAAGCCTTTTAGCAATTACCTTAATCCATTTGTTCCAATTCATGTGTGTGATGGTTAACGCTAAGAGCTTAAGGGAATCATTTTCAGTTAGTGTATCATTAGCCATTTCCATGGGTGGTAGAGACGGTCTCTTTTAACTATTAAAGTAAAAAAGCTTAGTCCTGTTAGTATTGAATGTCACCAACGACTTACGGCCTCGTTCTACTACAAACACGTTTGCATTTAGTCACACTGAAGAGCTATTTGTACTGACTTTCGGATGATGGATAAACATAACGGTTTTTACACAGTATAACGTATTACTATTTCATGGGTAACAGAATTATCAATTGAACTGCTAACCTTTATGTGCAAGAACAAAGATATAATCTCTCATTTTATTGGGTCAATCAAAGGGTACATTACTGTCGGTTACCTATTATCACTAATCACATATGGTAAAAGTTAAGAAATGGCACAAAACGCTGTCTGTTCATTAAATTGCCCCTTGTTATCTCATTTTTGGTCTCTCCTTCTGTCTTTGTTGCATAGGAGACCATAGAGAGAGAGAGAGAGAGAGAGAGAGAGAGGGAGAGAGAGAGAGATGGTGACATTTATACTGATGAGGGGAGGATACATTTATACAGATATTACAGAGAGGGAGAGAAGAGAGAAGACATTTATACCTTTTACAGTTCTGTGGTTGTTCCTTCTTTTAACATATATTAGAATGGAGAGAGATTGATCAGTTCTTTAACACCGAAGGGGGCAGTCATTACTAAGATGGAGAGGTGGACATTTCTTAGATGGAGAGGGGGACATATACTTAGATGAGTTATACACAAAGTTCATTATAAAAATGAGTGGGAACAATGTTCATATAAATGATTTCACATTACCTTCAATTTGGTAGAAAGACGACGCGAAGACGGCAGTTACAAAAATATGAGATGTCCTTTTATTCCTTTTGACCGGTCAAAATGATGATGACATCAAAGGAATTCAAAGTTGTTTCTACATGGTTAAAACTTTCCCCTTCTCTTCGCTTCGACCCTGACTCGACTCTGGACCCCGTCTCTCTCTGTCTCCTATCCTCACTAAAACTAGCAAACTATATTGAGAATCTGCTACGACGTCATGTATTACTCTCAACGTGACCCACTCACGTGGAAACTTACGTGGTCTAAACATACGTGGTTCGCACATGTTCCCAAACCATTTCTGCAGACAAAGAATTTTCACTAATATATTTTTCGACCTGACCTATTTTTCAACATATTTAAATTGCTTTGTTCTTTATTTTATCTGACCTTATTTTAATTCAGTTTTCATAAAAAGAATTGAACAATTAAAATTCCTTTTCCAACAACATCTCTAAACTATTTTATGTGAAACTGAACAATGCGTAATTCCTTTCTGAATCTGTTTCTGAACCTTGCTTACAAAGTTCGAATCTCAGTCTATCTAATGTTTCCTTACTTACAAGAAAGGGGCTCTTTTGTTGTTACATTTCGCCTTAAGTCCCTTTACCCCCTCCCCACCACACACACAGAAATAATAAATATAGCATTTTTCAGGCTTTTTTCTTTCTCTACTACGGTTCCGTTGCACCATTTTGTACAGGTTTATAAAAATGTACACAATATACGACGTTACTTGGTCTGTTGGCGTAAATAAATATTCTCTAATATATAATGATCAGTCTCAAAGTTTAGACTTTTTCGCAGCCTATACATAATATTGGCGCAGACGCAGGTGCAATGTTTTTCTTTCTTTTTTAAAAGTGTTATTTAACATAACTTTAAATTTGATGGACGACAGATTTCCCATTTTATATAAATCTTATTAAATCAAAACGTTTCCGGGGTGTGATTATGAATTTGGTTTAAAATACCCTTTTACAATTTTAATCGAAAAAAAAACCCTGGGACTCGATTCTCGGCGACACTCTCCGCTCTAACCAGGTTCCATCCGGTTCTCTAGAACTCAACGGCTCGACTCTCCCAAACATCTTAACTCCCGGCCTTATATAATCTCATTTATGCAAATTAATGCGCATTGGAACCTGCTGATTCGTCGCTTTCTTGTCTTCCATCGCTCGGGTTTCGAATTCGCACATGCAGCCCACCTCCGTGACTGCAGTTACGTTCAATTTTCACTACACGCCCCCCCCCCGATCTCATGATCATAAACTGAGGGAAGTAGTATCCGTTTCTGCTAGATACAGCTAGCGCTCTCTACACTCCTGCTAGACACAGCTAGCGCTCTCTACACTCCTGATAGACACAGCTAGCGCTCTCTACACTCCTGATAGACACAGCTAGCGCTCTCTACACTCCTGATAGACACAGCTAGCGCTCTCTACACTCCTGATAGACACAGCTAGCGCTCTCTACACTCCTGATAGACACAGCTAGCGCTCTCTACACTCCTGATAGACACAGCTAGCGCTCTCTACACTCCTGATAGACACAGCTAGCGCTCTCTACACTCCTGCTAGACGCAGCTAGCGCTCTCTACACTCCTGCTAGACGCAGCTAGCGCTCTCTACACTCCTGATAGACGCAGCTAGCGCTCTCTACACTCCTGCTAGACGCAGCTAGCGCTCTCTACACACCTGCTAGACACAGCTAGCGCTCTCTACACTCCTGCTAGACAGATACTACTTAGTAAAATGGGACTACACGGCTAGACACAGAAATTTATTTTTAAATTTCTCATTTAAAAATTAATTTAATTGTATTCTCACTAAAATAACTAGCGTTCAAAAACGACACCTTTTTCTCCTTTTCAGCACAACACGATTCCATGTTAAATTCCTTATTTAAAAATAACTTTTAAATACTTACAAGTCGTCCGAATCACATTTTAAGTTTTTTTAACAGCGATGACTTTTTTTAAACGCAATAAAATCCGACTCGAATTGTACTTTTATAAAATAAATCCATCGTTTAAAAACGACACCCTTTTTTCTTGTCAGCACAACAGGATTTCATTTTAAATTCTGCATTGAAATATGACTTCTATACATACAAGTCGTCTGAATTGCATTTCAAGTTCTTTTAACAACGATGACTTTTTTCAAACAATAAAATCCGAATCGAATTGTACTTTTATAAAATCATTTCCGTTAAAAAAAAAAACGTTTTTTCTTTTTAACACAACAGGATCTCATTTTAAATTCCTCGGTGAAAAACGAATTTAAATGCACAAGTCGTCCAAATCGCATTTTAAGTTCTGTTAACAGCGACGACTTTTTTTCAACAAATATAAGCGAATTTCATTCCAAATTCCACGTTCCTTTGACGACGATACTTAAAGAAATCCAACGAATCCCACTAGGATTAACAAACAAAAAGACAAAAAAAGTCCGACTCACTTCATATCTTCAACCTTCGCAGTTAGACACGACACATTCAATTCTTTTTTTGACAACGCTTTTAAATTTTCAACGCGACTTTTAATTTTCAAGGTTCGACGCGAATCATTTAACATTTCGCCTTTCACCTCGGCCACATTGGTTCCATATTTAATGCCGAAATAGCTCCTAATCGAAAAAAAAACCTGGGACTCGATTCTCGGCGATACTCTCCGCTCTAACCAGGTTCCATCCGATTCTCTAGAATTTAACGGCTCGACTCTCCCAAACATCTAAACTCCCGGCCTTATATAATCTCATTTATGCAAATTAATGCGCATTGGAACCTGCTGATTCGTCGCCTTCTTGTCTTCCATCGCTCGGGTTTCGAGTTCGCACATGCAGCCCACCTCCGTGACTGCAGTTACATTCAATTTTCACTACAAACGTGGTCAGTAAGAACTCGCCGGGTTACACAGAAATATTTTACAATTCAGAACGATCTGGTATTTACTTATATTGTTTATTCCGTACATCGAGATATATATATATAAATATATATATATATATATATATATATATATATTTATTTATTTATTTATATTTATATTTATATTATTGGGCACCCATGAAAAAAGCAATTATAGATTATTTATAAGACAGATGCGCGTCCAAAATAAATGTTTCTTTTGAAAGCACAATTGGAGCAGGATAGTTTTTCTTAGTACTTTATCTGTAATACGTGTTATTATGTAAAAATAACCATGGAATCAACATTAGGGGCATGGATTAAACAGGGGCGCGTTTGAAATTAATGTTTCTGCTTAGAACATAACTGGTATATAATACTTTTGCAGTTTAAACTTTAAATCATGCCATTATTTAAAGACAGTTTTATAAAATAAACATGTTTTATGCAGTGAAATGTAGACTACAAGACGTAGGTTAAATCGCCGAGGGGAGGCATGTGCAGCGTTCTTCCGGTACACCACCGAGGTAGACATACCCCACTAGAGCAAGCAACCAATCGATGTGATTGAAAACAAGTAATTTCACAAATTGTGGCACATAATGTTGTAAGTGCCACTGTGTTGTCATTCTCTCTATATCCGGGAGGTGATTTGGTCACTCGCGGAGGGATACGGGGAATAGACAACAATGCAATTCGTCAGGGCTCATTCTCTTTTATAGCCAGCAGCCATGGGACAAGGACGCATATGTTTGTCTCCCCGTAAAAAGAGGGCACACCTTCCCCAATACAATAAGTATTTAGGGTTAGTTAAGCATTTTTAAAGTTTAATTGTTATGAATTTTTTGTTGCAATTGTAATATATTGTGAATATTTTTGTAAAAAAAATAGTTAAGGTTCTCTTAGATATATATATATATATATATATATATATATATATATATATATATATATTACAATCTGTGTTGTGTGTTGTTAAATCTGCCTAAACACCAAGACAAGCCAGCCAGAACCTAACAGAATGAAGTCATCCTCGAGGAATGAAGAACCGCCCGGAAAAAAGAAACCTCCAGTTATGCAATCACTCTTTGAAAAATATTTTCAAGTAATTCTACACATAGTTATATATGTTACAAGTTGTTGTTGTTGTTATTGTTATTGTTGTTGTTGTTTGCCAGAATTTTATGACTAGCATAGGAATGAAGCCGAGCCATTGTGTTATATATATATTGTGGCCGTTTGGTGGTCACACTAGTGACCGACTGATAGTGTTATGCAATTGCGATGACCATAAACTTATGTAAGTCTGAAACATTTGTTGATCATAATTCGATTCCATCCAGACAAAGTCGGACCTCACTGCCAGTGAATATATATATATATATATATATATATATATATATATATATATATATATATATGAAGTTGAACGTCTGTGTGTGTGTCTGGTCACGAATAGGCTCCTATATGGTTGACTAGTAAAGAAAACTGATCGCATATAATGATAGATGATGTATTGAGACACAGGAATGGGTATGGGTATGTTTGATCCGGCATAATGATGATTCATTAAAATTGCGGGGTCTGCGTACGCGCCTGCTCCAAAATGTATGGAAATAAAAAAAAATAAAAATGAAAAAAAAACGTTTACAAGTGGTTTTGATATAGATGTACATAAGAATACTTTGATAAGTATATTTTAATTTAAATAGGGATGGTATAATAACATTGTGGGGTCTGCGTTCGCGCCTGCCCTCCATAGAATGGAAATAGGCACAAACTTTAATAAATACTTTTCATATCTATCTGCGTAAGTATACTCTGATAATTATGTTTCCGGAGAAATATGGTATAATAAAATAGGAGGCGTGTTCGTTCACCCCTGACCTCCATAGAATGGAAATATGTCACAAAGTTTTACAAGTTTTTTTTTTATATAGATCCACAGAATATTGTGATGAGTATTTCAGTGTGAACAGGTATAGTATAATAAATTATTGGGTTTATTTATTTTATTTTTACTTTCATCATATTTTGCTTTGGTTTTGATATCCCCAAATTTGATTCTACCCAAATTCGACGCTATCTCTTTACAACCCTTCCTTTTCATAACCTATCATACTTTTATAAATTAGAGTCCATTTTCTGTATGCTGTTTTTAAACCCAGTCAACGACGGGTACTTTTGCTAGTATATATATATATATATATATATATATATATATATATATATATATATATGTATATTTCGAATCCTGATTTCGGATGTATCTTACTGATGAGCCCAAAATGAGGGCGAAACTCGAGTCTTGGACTTCCGGTTCGTTGACTGTCATGGCTCTTGTAAGCTGCGACGTTGTTTGGCTGTCGAATTTATTATATACAATCTCTCACATTCTGAAAATCCTTTCATAAGTTGCTCGTTTACTTAGCATTGCTGGATGGCGTCGTCCTTCCCAGTTAAAAATTCCTACTTTTGAGACATCGACTTGGGTTATTGACTAGTTGGATGGCCGCGTCCCTTGTCGAGACGAAGTAGGTTCATTTCACCGTCGGATTTCGGCGCGGTTTTCTTGATCTGTGTTGGTTAATAGAAATTCTTGTGTGCGGGCGTTTGCTCAGTTGGTAGAGTGCTTGCCTCACATGCAAGAGGCTCAGGTTTCGAATCCTGAGTTCGGATGTGTCTAACTGATGAGCCCAAAATGAGGGTAAAACTCGAGTCTTGGACACCTGGTTCGTTGACTGTCATTGCTCTTGTGAGCTGCGACGTTGTTTGGCTGTAGAATTTATTATATATATATATATATATATATATATATATATATATAAAGTTTGTAAAAAATAATCACTAATACATTATCTGCCACTGCCTATAAAGGCCACTTTTGTTGCGCTTGTCATTCTCAGTAAGTTTTTAAGTCAACTATGGTGTGTTACAGACGCCGATTCTGGTAGAGAATAATAGATCATTTAGAACCGCCGCCCCCTGTATGCAAAGCGTTTAATCTTCTGTCTGCTGAAGATGGTTTCATATTTTTTTCATTTTGATCACAGCGATTATTTTGCCACTCCAAATATCTAATGTATACTGCAATACAACCCCCATTCTTTATCATTTGCTTTGCATTTACTGTTTAAATTTTTTTTATATATTTTGTTTAAAATTATGTAATAAAGTAAAACGAATTAATAACACAATTATCCTTATTTAGTAGTTAACTTCTATGTGAAATTTATTTAGAGAAATCTAGTTTATGTATTTTGTTTTACTTTTTTTTATCCGCATATAAACATTGATACAACATCAGTTTAATCTGAAGAGACTAATGATTCATAACGTCGTTAATAAAAAAAAATATGTTTGCTTTTTAATGTTTAACTTTTAAAGACAACAAGAACGATATTAATACACTTGCTTTATTCAGTGGTGAATATTACTGCACATTGTAAAGGAGTGAAAAAAATGTCTATAAAAATTTGATAATTCAACATAACACGTTTTATATTTCACCTTGTAGTTGGTCGACAGTGTGCTTGGACACTGCACACTCATAAACACATGTTGTCTGTGTATATTGTGCGCAACTTGGTTTTCGTTCGAGCTGGATACTATTTCGAGGATTACCATTCTGGGAAACAGCAACGACTTAATCTTATGTTCCATCTCAAGAGACAGAAGCTTGATTTCAATTTTCTCTCGTTTTCCTTCTCTTTCTTATTCTTTCTCTTGTTCCGCCTTCTCTTCCTGCGCTACTTGCGAAGAGGATTATTTTGTCTTTTTCTAGAAAGTTGTTAGTTCTGGTATGACATAGCTTTAATTCAACCAGACATCAACCACATAAGATGCAAAAAAGGAATATAATCGGGTGAACTTTTAACAAAAATAGTATCAACCTAATTTTAGTTAATTTGTTGAATTTTTAAATTATAAAACAACTAATAATTTTAATTTTTTTAATTGTTTTAATCAAAACTGTAGTGTATTTTATACATTGTATTCATTTTTATGGACTGTTATCTTCATCTTCATGGTTGTTATTGTTTCACTACGTTTCGGCACACTCATCCTCTGACCTTCTTCAGGTGATTAACCGCGATCAGTAATCAATGCCTTCCATTATTGTTGTCTAACTACGTTTTGGCCAACTAATCCTTCGGCCAGCTTGGGTAGGATTGAAAATGGTATCTTCAGCAAATGTCCACATGCAACCGTAAAACGACTCGATCCTCTCTGCCACGGCCCCCGAAAGCACTCCAAAAGTCCAAGTAGAAAAATTATGCAGCAGACTGGACTATTTTGCTAAACTGTCATTTAGAAACTGGAAATGATTCTCAGTAGTGTTTGGTCCTTAGGTGCATGTGTCAGTACTTTACAAAGACGGGGCATGCTCTTTATGAGATGATGGATCTTATCTTGGAGGATGTCCTCCAAGATTTGAACCAGAGCTCCTAGACAATTTGAGGATCCACCGAACGGTACTGAATACACCTAAAAATAATGCCTAATATATGTATTCTATATAGTCCTGGCATACTGAATGCGGGAGACAGTCGACGAAATCAATTATTTCATACTCCAAGAGTAAATTCCACACTCTAGCCACATGAGGTCGATTAATGCCGTGGATCAAGATGGATTCCAGCTTTCACTGCACCAGCGAAGGTTCTCACAATTAGTCTCATGGTTTTACTCTGATAACTAATAGCAGTCACTGTCTCATTGTCCAAACTGCATAGGTCTGTGCATCAATCTAGAAATATGACTCAAATTCTGCCTCACTCTCTTTCCGTATATACGCACAGAACACACACACAAACGCACACACACGCACATATATCGCCAACGATGCAAAAAAGAAGCATATATATGAGCGTGTGTGTGCGTTTCTGTGTGTGTTCTGTGCGTATATACGGAGAGAGATATATTATATATTAAACTTGACCTTGTCACTGAAATTAACTGTACAATATTGTGCGTCAGTCCAAACAAGAAATTAATCAAGTCATATCGCCAACGACGCAAAAAAGTAGCATATATGACTTGATTAATTTCTTTAAAAAATCAGCCGTAATCCCCTATTTCGTTTTCATAATTCCTTATGGTACATGATAAGGGCTGTCTCCTTTTCATGTGAGTATAAAAATAAAGAGATTTAGTTAAAATGAAAATCTAATAGAATAGACGAAATTCGAACCTCGTAATTTAGGTTTAGAAATAGATTACGAGAGAGAATTATCAAATGGAATGTAAAATAAACCAATGTTTAGGTTAGAGATAAAATAGTTTTAAGAAAAGAATGTGCATTCTCAATTTTGTTATGAAATTCAATTGAAAGAATGCAACTACAAGATAATTTAATAAACAGGTTTTTAACATATTGGAAATATAGGTTACTGGAAATATAGGTTAAAAGCCCTTTTGTAAACAAAGGAAAAAGTTTTGGACACGCATTTCCAGAACACGTGAAAGAGGACACATGTTTTAACATGTGTATGACGTCATGGAAAATGGGAAGTTCTCGATATAGTTAGAAACTTTAGAAAAACGGAGGAGGAGGAGGAGGAGAAAGAGTCCGAAGACGAGAGACGGAAGTCTGGAGTCCAGACATGGACATTAGAACGTCTAGAAGCGAGACGGTCACTTTTAAAACTTAGAATGTGAGACTTTTAATTCCTGAAACCAAAGCCACCGGCCGATCCATGGAAATAAACCCATCATGTGTTTTTATAAACGTCGTCTTTGTGTTGTAAATCTACCAAAGAGGTAAAGTGAGATTGTAATTATATGTCTTGTATATCATGTGTTTTAAAATGTCTTTACATACACAATGTCTCCTCACTCAAAGAGCTTCTACACTTCTAAGTATGACCATTTTATATATATGGTTTTAATAACACGAACACAGAACGCAACAACATAACTCTTAATAAGACTCTCTCTTAGGAAGACTCTCTAAGGCTCTACCATGCACTTTTAATAACAACAATATAACAACAAAATGGAACAGAGTAATAATAATAATAATAATAATAATAATAATAATGAAACCTATATATAACAAACACGATTTGGTGCCCGTTGACCAGTTTGCATCAACGAGGCAATACCGAACCTGGGGTAAATATGACAAATACAATTTGGAGCCTCAAGCGACAAGGCCACCCAGCAAGGGTGAGTTGAAAAAAAAAGAACTTCGGTTACCACGGAAAACAAAAGAAACACAACGTTTTAAAAGGGTCCAAGATAATTAAAAAATAAATGAATAAATAAATAATACCACGAAAAAAACATCACACGATCACAGAAATGCGAACAAAAAAGAAACAAAAATTGAACACACACGCACACAGAAAACTAAAATTTGCAAGAAAATATTAAAAAAGAAAAAAGCCGATATGCCCTAATGAATGATAAAAGAGATAGGTCAGTTAAATAAAAACAACCCACGAATATTTCATTCATAAATAAAATAAAAAAGAGAAAAAATGTTGAATACGGCCGCACACAAATAGAAAATAGGACAGTGTGTCATTCATAAGAATGTGTGTTAATGGCTGAATTGTTTAGAGTTAAAACTGTCAATCATAATAAATAACAATTTAGTGTCAAAAGTCGAAAGTACATTTAAAATTATTGAGTATTAAAAGGAAGAATGAATAAATAAATAAATAAATAAAATAAAATACACTATAGAAAAAAGAAGGATGCAGAAATGAAAATCAAATTTATACATTGTGAATATTTTTCGTTTTTTTAGTGTGTTTTAATTGTTCTGGTCTTTGAAAAAGGGATTTTTTTTGTTTTGTGTTAACGGACTTGTTAAATGTATAATGTAACGAATTTTTATTTTATTTTTTCTTGTTTTGTTGCAAAATGTTTAAATGTATTAAGGCATGTTCTTTTGAAAATGTGTTGATGTTGAACTATATTGTAATGAATATTGTTTTCACAGCAGGAATTCAAAGTCATCAGTGAATATACATTAGATTTAAACAGTCTAGGAGAAAATAAAACTAGTTAAGACGTATGGTTGGCTTACAGATTCAGTTATAATTGTAGAAGGGGGACAAGAATTAAAATTACGTAAACGGGTATTTAGAGAGTTTTTAGATGTGATAAGCCGTAAGGAAGATGTTTTTTTAGCATTTGGGTTCTGTTTGTTTTTTTTTAGAGATCCTATAATTTTTTTCCAAGAAAAGTTACTTGGTAGGGATTGATAAGCACAATATGTGCCCCTATATGAAAAATTTGGGAACCTGTATCAATTAAGTGCTTAAAATAAGCTGGTCGCACGTAACGACTCCAAGCAAGTGGTAAGACTTGGCTTAATTAATAAACAGGCGTTGGACAGAATACGAAAATTCTTAAAGGGACCAGTAAACCGATGATAGGTAGTCCCGAGGCAATCACATGTAGCTTAATGAAGTAAGAGACAGGCAAAAATATGCCGTAGATTACGTAAGAAAGATATAAACTTGTATTTTTTAGAGACGCATGAATGTGGGATATATCTGCTTGATCTTGGAAGCTCTGGTGAGAGAAAAGAAAAATCACAAAAAATCGGGCAATTAGATAGAATTTAGTGAGCAATTAAGGTGTTTTGGCGCAAAAGGTGTTAGTTAGTTAGGAGTGATATTTCTAACTCCTCGTCGAAGTTTCAAGAATCCAAGCAAGGAAATCCGAGTGAATCCGTATGAGAAAAAAAAGGTATATCTTGATAGTTAAAGTCAACCAAGAAGATTGGTTATGAGCTTTGGTCTATAAGATAGTTATAGAAAAAAAAACAAAGCTATACTTGATAAGACTAACCATGCGGAAAGAGACTATCAGGACACTTTTGGGACGAAGGGAGTCGTCCATTTCGAGGGAGGTGGAAACCTCTAGTCTGCGACATATGGGTGGCTGGAAAGTAGCTGATGTAAATCATAGGTAAAGACCCTACACCCAAAAAAGTAAATGCCAACAAGATCAGAAAGGGTCTGATCTTATAAAAATATAATAATTGTGAAGTCGGTTGAGGAGGGCTGACTGAAAGCGATTTTTTTAGCCTGATCTTTCCTAGCCGTGTGGTTGTGTAGATGTAGAAAAAATGTACTAAATTTAAAAATGCATACATTTTTTTGAGTGAAATATAGAAGGGTGGGATGTTACATGATAAGGGCTGCCCCCTTTTCATGTAAGTATAAAAATAAAGAGATTTAGTTAAAATGAAAATAAAATAGAATAGACGAAATTCGAACCTCGTAATTTAGGTTTAGAAATAGATTATGAGAGAGAATTAGCAAATGGAATGTAAAACAAACCATTGTTAAGCTTAGAGATAAAATAGTTTTAAGAAAAGAATGTGCATTGTCAATTCTGTTATGAAATTTAATTGAAAGACTGCAACTACAAGATAATTTAATAAACATGTTTTTAACATATTGGAAATATAGATTACTGGGAATATAGATTAAAATTCTTTTTGTAAACAAAGGAAAAAGTTTTGGACACGCATTTCCAGAATACGTGAAAGAGGACACATGTTTTAACATGTGTCCTCTTTCACGTGTCCTCTTTCACGTTTTCATTATGGAAAATGGGAAGTTCTCGATATAGTTAGAAACTTAAGAGAAACGAAGGGGGAGTCGGAGAGAGAGTCCAAGGACGAGAGGCGAGAGTCTGGAGTCCAGACATTGACATTCGAACGTCTAGAAGCTAGACGGTCACTTTTGAAACTTAGAATGTGAGACTTTTAATTCCTGAAACCAAAGCCACCGGCCGGTCCATGGAAATAACCCCATCATGTGTTTTTATAAACGTCGTCTTTGTATTGTAAATCTACCAAAGAGGTAAAGTGAAATTGTAATTATATGTCTTGTATAGCATGTGTTTTAAAATGTCTTTACATACACAATGTCTCCTCACTCAAAGAGCTTCTACACTTCTACTGAACATTATATATATATATATGAACCTTTATAACACGAACAATCTCTCTTACAATATCTCTCTCTCTCTCTCTAAGACACAACAAAAAACTCTTTATAAGACTCTAAGACTCACACTGATAATAAGACGTCCTAACAACGAACAATAAATATAACAACAACAAGAACAATAAGAATAATTATAATAATAAGACTCCTATATATAACACTTATAGATGATCTTGGTTTTTTTTCAGGTGTTTTTAGCTATTTCTCAAAGTATTTTCTAAACAGTATCTATTGGGTGCAATCCTAGGTTTCTGGATTGGCCACTTCGAGAGGTGATTCTTTCTTCTCCCAAAAAAGTCTTAATCTGAGTCTTGTTGCAACGAGCATTTTCGTGCACAAACATGGGAGAGTATTGTGTAATCTTTGTAAATAAAAACTATTGTGTAAGCTTTGTGCATTAAAGATGTATGTTGTAAATCCCCTCAATTATATTGCCATGTAAGCAGATCATAGGCATAACTACTTTAAATAAGATTTTTTACGCTGCAATTTGAGAGCAACACTGGTGCCTCATAAGTGCAGTAGCCCAAGAAGATTCAACTATTTGCCAAAGGCACTGGGGCCGTAGCCGTTCGATAATTGCTATATTACCTACAGATTCTAATAACATTACACGCATCCACTATTAGATATTAGGTGGGTATATATGTTTGTTTGGTTGAATGGTTGATTGAACGTAACGACCAAACGAAAATGAGCAACAATTAATTAAAATAAATACTTATTAAATATGTTTTAAGCCAAAACAAAGCATTATTACGAATAGACAGATATTTATATTGTTTGAAATTTATATTGAAATTTATAAATATATTTCGAAGATACACTTCATCATCAGCGCTTCTATCAAGGAACACAAACCCTAACAACAATTAATTTTTTAAGGTTAGGATTGATTGCCGAACGATCAGATGTCAGTTCACTTTAGGATTTCAGTTTCTGACAAAAGAACATATTGTTTCAAGAAGGTTTACCTATTAAGCCTTAGTAAGTGCTCGGATATGAAATCATATTTGTTCTTAGAAAGTTTAACTCACTCCGGTCGTTTTAGTATAAACGGCTTACCAATCATTTTTAAACAAAAATCGATATAGTTTGAGTTATTTTATAATTGAAGGAGGATTAGACCCTAACTTACCACGTATATTACGAAAAAAATGTCACTACATTTCTGTGTTTCGTCAGTACGACAGTGAATTCCATTGAGTTCTGTACAAAAATTTGGAAGATGAGCTCTATTTAGACAGAAAGAGTTTGATCAAGCGTGAGCAAATCCGATCAGCACAATATGTACAGATAAAGAATCTTCATAATAATCTGGACATTCCTGAAAGTTCTCTGAAAAATAGCTACTCAGAATCCAGAAGAAGAACCCTTGTACTAACTAGAAATGACAACGATATTCCCTCAAGATAAAAGAACGCTAGATAGCTTGGTTGCAAAAGAAATCCCTTTAAAATGAAGTTGTAATTAAATTTATTGATAACTTTATTTGCGTAAGAGCAAAAGAAAGAAAGCCACCTGACTGCCTCTCATACAGTGTCGACTGCTATCGATGCAGTGCATGACTAAAAGCGAAAGCGAATAAAAACACTAAAAATAACGCCCGTTCGTGGCGTGTTGAGTTATTAGGATGGTTAATTTCTTATTTCATGTTTTTTTATTAATTTTATTTTCCTTCATTGTTTGTGTTTCTGACCTAATTCTTAACTGTTGGTATTGTTTTTATTTAAGTATAACTTTGAAAAATAAAAATACCGGCTCGTGTCGTTCTTGTTACAGTGTCGCTTCCGTTTGGTGCTGCTTTCTTTCTCTTTCTTACTCCGAGAATGACGACACCTAACCTTCGCTGGACGAGGACCTCGAAATAATAACGGTATCTTTACTCATTCGCCGACACCCGCCATGAATAACGGCACATCAACTCGTTAAGCGAGGACGTCCCATGAATAACGATGTCTCAAGTCACTGATCGAGCAAATTCTATGTTATCATTGTACATGCAGCAATTCTACCGCATTGATACATAGTGAAGTCACAAGAACACTAGAAATGTTCTCTATTTTGTAACCGAAGGGAGCTGATTCTATGGCTAAAGATAACTTCCATTGATTACGGCTGCGTACGACATTCTAAATTGCCCTTTACTTCATTACACTGCCGCTACCAAATTTAACTGTTTTCTCGACAAATTTCAAACTAATAAGATGTGCATGAGTCATGCTGACAGAAGCATATATATTAAACTTGTCACTGAAATTAACTGTACAATATTGTGCGTCAGTCCAAACTACATGTCCTCTCGCATACTCTATGCCTACTATTAGGTTTCGCTTTGCGTTTAGACATTGACACTGAGATACAGACATATTATCCTGCATTATTTAATCTGCAAAGAAGCGTTTTCATTTGAGATCGTATCTGTCTTCATTGATGCAACACAATTTTGTAGACATTTTTACAATTTTAAGATTTTCTATTTCCGATATATTTGGATTCCAATATTTAAATACCTGCTAATTGAACGATGAGCGACAGGTTCAATGCTATAAACACTCTCAGAAATGTTTGAAATTTACTTTTCGCCTTGAGAGTTAGAATGTTTTACTTGAAAATAGAGCGTTTTGGGCGTAGAATTATACATATTGCTTCAAATAATGTCGAAATGAAAAACACAGCTTTTAGTATATAGTATTCCTTAATTGGAATTCATTTTTGAGATGAGCATTATATATATTAATTTACTTTTATTTCGGACCAATATTCTCATCTTCATTAGTTGTTGTTTTAACCTTTATTGGTTGTTGTTTTCCCCGACGCTTCGGCTAACTATTCCTCTGGTCTTCGTCAGGTGGTAACCGCGACGGATAGGAACTTCGAATCTCCTAACTGCATTCTCAGCCATCACTGCCATCCGTAGTTGTTGTCTACTCACCATGATTTTGCCAAGTAAATCTCTGGCACGCGTTGGGTAGGATGGAAACCGCTATCTTCAGACAATGGCCATTCGAAACCGTAGGGATTAAACGTCTCTATCAACTGCGCCATGGGGCCCGTGGCGCAGTTGGTAGAGATGTTGAATCTCTACGGTTCCAGATGGTCATTAGCGGTTTCATTGATGATGTAAAGATAGAAGCTTGGTTTTGGATGCATTAAAGTGACCAGCCACCTCCACTGTACCACGCGCTCAAGATCAGAGGAGAGAGAATTGGAGAGAACTTTGTCAATTACGGCCTTTGATGTGTTACCATAGATGGTCTTGTTATCAGCATAAATGTCAACGAATGATTTAAGTATATGTTTTGGGAAGTCATTGATGTAGATCAGGAAGAGAGTTGGGCCCAGGATGGACCTTTGAGTGATTCCAGCATTAATACTGTGGGCCTCTGATTTCTACCCATCAACCACAAACCCATCGGAGAGAAATGATTTAATGATTGAGAAAACATTTCCAGTGATACCGTAGCTGGAAATCTTGTGAAGTAGGGCCTTATGCAATACCTTATCGAAACCTTCGATACGTCAAGAGCAATTGTCCTGGAAGGGAAACCTTTGTCAAGAGATTCACTAATCCTATGAGATATAACCGTTAAAACATCTGCAGTAGATCTAGCGGAGCGGAAACTATATTGCATGTCACTAAGAAGGTTGTTTCTGTTGAGGTGGTTGAATACTTCTCTATTTAATACGGATTCCAACAACTTACTCATGACACACAGGAGACTTATTGGTCTGAGTGAGAGATTACTTTTTACCTAAATTCTTAAATACAAGGCATACTGATGAGGTTTTCCAGGATGTTGGAAAGCACTTTTCCTTGAGGCAACACTTAAACAGTTTGTAAGTATGGGGGGTAAGTTCTGGTTGGAGCTTTTTCAGCACAATGATTAGAATGCCGTCAGGGCCAGTTGCTTTACTGGAATCAAGCTTCTTCATTAGCTTGGCGACCTCACAC
Organism: Euprymna scolopes; assembly: GCF_053919585.1. Lineage (NCBI taxonomy): Eukaryota > Metazoa > Mollusca > Cephalopoda > Sepiida > Sepiolidae > Euprymna > Euprymna scolopes. Next base: position 58,284,717 of record NC_136493.1, on the reverse strand, counting down.
ACAGATATTTGTATGTTGTATGGCGTGTTATCTGTTATAGGAGGAAATACGGGGAGTTGATGGCCTTTGTTGCATAGCGTAGAATTAGCTGCAAAGTTCTTGACAAATAGTCTGCCCTTGTCTGATGCTGACAAGATAACCTCAGGTCCATTGATGATAGTTGGGATAGAATGCACGCTTCTGTTTCTGTTCAGGATCCTGTTTGCTATTTGCCAAAACTGGTGGGAACCAAGCCGCTGCTCACCTACTTTGGATTTAACAGACTGAGCATATAGCTATCTTGCATTTTTTAATACTCTTTTACAGTGGTTGCATACAGTCCTTAAAGCAGCTTTAGTCTCATTACGTTGGTAGCTATGGAAACAGTTATTTCTGTGCGCAATTGCAGCAGCACATTCTGGGGAGAACCATGGCAGGCTCTTAGTTATTGTTGGAATTTTTGGACGGTATGAATTGGTCTATGCCTACAATTAGCAATTCCGTCAGGTCTGATACTATAGAGGGCACATCCTTTTTAAACATGGAATGCAGAGGTAGATCAGATATGAATGTACGGAAGCTATCCCAGTAAGCCATAGAGTATTGATATACAGGACGGTGGAGAGGAACGTCTGAAGACTTATTACATTTAATTTTTATCTAAACTGCTACAACAGAGTGGTCAGAGGATCCCAGAGGAGATAGAACGGAGCATGAGCATAGCCCAGGGGAGGTTGTGAGGAAAAGGTCTAGAAGGCGTGCATACTGAGCGGTAGTATCGGGCACACGGGTGGGTTCATGAACAATCTGAGTGAGGTCATAGGCAGTGGCAAAATCACGACAGAACATCCCCTCGTCATCGATCTTATTTGAGTTGGTCAGCCATTCCACGTAATGGACATTGAAGTCACCGCAAATGTGAATGTTACCCGAAGGATGAGCAGACAGGATGTGGTCAATTTGTTCAAATATACTCTTAAAGATAGTAACCCCACTGCTGTGGGGGCGATAGAGGACAAATATAAATGCAGTGGTTTAAGCTAGTGCAGCCCGGAAGCACATATAAGGTAAATTAGGGTCTTCTCTGGAGATATCACTACCACATGAGAAGTTATCTTTGATGTAAACACATATTCCATGCACATTGCTATCTTTGGGGTCAGATTTAGGTTTAAACTTAGAGTATCCTTTAATTATGAATTCATCAAGGGAAGTGGTTGGCCCTATATCAGTTTTACTTAGAAAGAATATGTCCGGTTTTGTCTCCTGTTATTGTGTTTCAACATCTGGAAGGTTGGAACGTAGAACACTGATGTTGGAAAAGGAGATCTGGTAGTAGGGAGCTACGTTGGAGAATGGGATTCTAGGTTTATTCGTGTGTTTTTCGGGTGATTTGTCATGTTGTACTTTGGGATTTGTGGAGCAGGTCGATAGACTTGGTTGGAGCAGGACAGAGAGGGAAAGTAAGGGAGAAAAAAGAAAATAATTTTTTGTAGCACATGATAAGGTAAAGCCGTAACGATTACCCACTAGTATGGCATCGAAAGGCCCTACCAGAAACCACTGTATTGTCCAGAATCCATTCACCAAATGGCAATACAGCAGCCTCGGTATTTTGAACCTGCTGATAGGACAGCCTCCTTAGTGGTTAATCCAAGGTTCGGGTCCCTGACTATCAGGCGGTTAACGTCAGCCTAGATGAAACGTGTACCTCCAGCACCTTTACTAGTGGCATGACCACAAGGATAGACATAGAAACAGAAATTTTTCCGACATCTCAGGCTACTCTTTACAAAGTACTACCAACCTGGAAAGCAGGTTTTTATTCACCCTTTGTCAGAAAAATCACTCATTAGAAATGAACACTGAAGGACAAAAAAGGAGAAGCGAGAGTTACTGGAGCTGCCGATAACACATCCACATGCATTATCTACTATCCATTAAAAAAAAGGGGGGGACTTATTGATATCTACTTAATATAAGTCCGTTGCCCCATTCCCAGCTGAAGGTTGTACTTGAAGATAGTCTCCCCTCCCATGTTAATGCATGAATACTTTTTGCCTTTATCTTCCTCGAGCTAAAATGTTCGACCGTTCCAGCTCCACCCCATAATAAATATGCTATAATGGAACTTTTATCAAATTGGAAAGTCTAATTATTTTAAACTCGTTTAAAAATCTTGTTAAGAAGTAATACCTTTAGGCTTACGTATTAACTTTAGACTAGCTAGAAGTACTGCATACTTTAGAAAAAAAGGCGCGTGTTTGTCAGTTCAGATAATATGCAAATATAATTTGGGAAATGTTCAATTTCATGGGAGACTTGTTTTTTCTCTCGTTTTATATATAAGGAAAAAGTATTGGTTAATAATAGTGTTACATTATAAGGGCTGTCCCTTTTTCATGTAAGTATAAAAATAGAGAGATTTAGTTCAAATGAAAATGAAATAGAATAGACGAAATTCGAACCTCGACAATTAGGTTTAGAAATAGATTACGAGAGACAATTAGCAAATGAAATGTAAAAACAAACCATTGTTAACCTTAGAGATAAAATAGTTTTAAGAAAAGAATGTGCATTTGTCAATTCTGTTATGAAATTCAATTGAAGAATGCAACTAAAAGATAATTTAATAAACATGTTTTTTAACATATTGGAAATATAGGTTACTGAGAATATAGGTTAAAATTCCTTTTGTAAACAAAGAAAAAAGTTTTGGGCACACATTTCCAGAACACGTGAAAGAAGACACATGTTTTAACATGTGTATGACGTCATGGAAAATGGGAAGTTCTCGATATAGTTAGAAACTTTAGAGTTTAGCAGGGAGAGTCTGAGAGAGTCAGAGAGAGTCTGAGGACGAGAGACGACAGTCTGGAGTCCAGAGATGGGAGACGAACGTCTGGAAGCCAGACGGTCACCTTTGAAACATAGAATGTAAAACTTTGAATTCCTAACTAAGAAAATCACCGACCGGTCGAAGAAGAAATAAACCCATCATGTGTTTTTATAAACGTCATCTTAGTGTTGTAATTCTACCAAAGGTAAAGTGAAATTGTCATTATATGTCTTATATATCCTGTGTTTTAAAATCTCTTCACATACAAAATGTCTCTACATCGCATATCTACAATGTAAACACTAAGACTGTCTCAACACTGTCTCCTCACTAAACTTCTAAGGATGAACATTTTATATATATATGAATCTCTTCATAACACGAACACAGAACGCAACATCTCTCTTAATAAGACTCTCTAAGACTCCACTTTTAATAAGACATCATAACAACGAACAATAACAACAAAAAACAACAACAAAAATAATAATAATAATAATAATAATAATAATAATAATAATAATAATAATAATAATAATAGAGAAAATACAACAATAGTATATTTGACAAAAAAGATTTACGAAAAAGATAAATACAAAAAAACAAGACAAATATTCAGGATTAAAGTCAAACCTGGAATAAGGAAAAAAAGTAAAACATTTTAGTGTGTTTAAATTAGTAGACTTCAAAAGTTACGGATAGAAAAGTTTCTTAGCTTTTGGGTCGGCGGAGTTTGACTTAGCTTGGAGTTCATAGCGTAAAAAGGATGGATGCTAGCCAGTAAGTTATATATATGTATATATATATATATATATATATATATATATATATATATATATATATATATATTTATTTATATATATATATATACATACATATATATATATATATATATATATATATATATATATATATATATTCAAATAAGATGATAGTTTTAAAATAAAGACCTCCTATTAATTTAAATTAAAAACTCCAAGGGCTAAGAATACGAGAATCGTAGCATTAATAAAATAAGCAACCGTTGTGATCTAGAACTTATTTTCTATATTGTCTCCACTATTTTCAATGCACTTTTGCCAGCGATGAACGATGCTGTGCAAGGAGATCTGGAGGGTAGTTTGCTATACGAGTGTGGTTCCGAAAATACACCGTCCATTTTTTGACTCCAAATGTTGAAAAGGTACGAATATGGATCTAGTATTATTAAAACGAGCCGTAGTTTATGCTCGTATTATTAATTTTTACATAATAACAACAATTCTTAGCGCACTTTTGCGAGTAATTCAATAAAGAATCTTTTTACGCACATTTCTGACAGACTTATACCGTCAATACTTTTAACAAGAAGATGAAACTTTCAGGTCATGAATACATAAGGTTAGTCATCAGAATAATGTAATCCCTTTATGATCCATTCGCCCTGGATAAAAATAGGAGACGTTAATTTTAAGCGGTCTCCATCTATCTATCTATCTATCTATCTATCTTTATACATATGCGCTATGTCTGCCTGTCGGTCGGTCCGTCTGTCTTTCTGTCTCTATATTTTGAAACTCTATCTGTCTCCTAAAATTAAAAGTCGCAGAGCGGCGCTAAGGGCCTCAAATAAATGTATTTTTCATGGACCGTTCTTTTATGGGTCTTTTAAGGAGTCAAAGGTGAGTTAAGATTGTAAAATCGTTTTACATTCATCCTAGTTTACATTTCATTTTTTATCTGTTCATATGTGTGTCACCTTATTACAGTGGTACCGTCACCAGCTTTCTATGCGAGAGTTTTGCTTTCGGTTTACATTCTAGCTTATCGCATTTAAATACTTTTCTTACTTTTGAAATCTCGGCTTTATAACAATACTAGTTTGTCTGTTGGCCCTTAATGTGTAATAAGACAAGTGTTCAAGATAAAAAGTTATTTTATGATTATGTTGTATTTTATATTCTTGAGAAAACATTTGTTTTAAGTGATGAGTGAAAAAATAAAACTTATGAAGCCCCCAGAGCACTACTGCAAACACTAATTAAAATTAATAAGGCCCTACTAAAAGCACTACTAAAACCAAGATTCTAACCCTCCGTCCTTGAACAGAAAACATCTTTTAAATAAAGGCCTAAAAAAATTAATCGTCAAAATCTACAAGAGCGCTACTATAAGCAGTAAATATGGTCATAAATATGAGTATAGTAACATATTGTATATTTATATTTTAATCATGTTTTATATTTGTAAATTACACACGTACAAATAAGTAAAATAAAAAGAATATCGTTGCCCGTGTTTATGCTTGGAATAGCATCAGTGGCGTTTAATATCGATCTTAAGACAGGGCAACCATAAAATAGGTAACCAAATGAATTTTTAAAGCAAACAAAGTTATCTGAGTTTTTTTTTAAATTATATAGTTATATGAAATCTGGATAAATTAAAATATCATATTTAAGCGTATTTTACGATTGGTCAAACTCGGGCACCCTCAACTCCTCGCTAGTATACAAGTAAATATATATAAATTTTACTTTGTCTTTCTGTGTCCGAAAAGGTCTTTACAAAACTACTCTGCTAATTTTTAATCTACTGACTTCAAACTTGATATATAGGGAATTTATTACTTCTTGAGGAAATTATTCTTTTAAGTATTCTATTTTAGATTGTTATTTAAAATTGATTTATATTAATGATATAATTCATTTAATTTATTTTGAATTATTATTACCGACATCGACTTTTTTAGAAACCGGTTTCGATTTATTTCCCTTTGAGCGACACATTTCCCTTTTCGAAAATGCTTTAAACTGTGGCAAATTACGTTTAATACATATTAGTAAATGCCTTTACGACGAAAAGTCAGTAAAGTGTATTTACGAAAAAAGAAAAGTCAGTGAAAAAATGCCTTCACAAAAAAAAGGTAGTAAAAAGAATTGCATTGTTTTCTTAAACTTTTCGCAAGTCACGAAAGCATATTAAAAAGCATATTAAAAAGCATATTTTGCAACGTCATGACTCCATAAACATTCATAGCCGTGTGCGCAATATTGTGAGTCTATATGTCTTTTTATTCTTCCCCTCTTTCGCGTTTCAGGTTCGAGCCCAGACACCGCGGCTAATTTCTTTTTTTCGCTTATACGGGCACTCCCTGCTATTTTGATTAAAAAGAAAAGTGATTTTGATTCATTATTTTGGGCCGGGGTCGTGGGGCAGATCCAGCGCACAGACAAAAACAAATGCTGAATATCCATAGAATAGTTTCTTCTCTTTATATCCCTTCTGCTGAAATATCTGGTCGAGAGAGTGTTACGTACAGCTACAGTACTTTGAGAGGAAATAACCAACAAACTAATCTCCTTCTTGAGAAGATTTTGTATATATATACATATACATATATATATATATATGTGTGTGTGTGTGTGTGTGTGTGTGTGTGAAAAATATGAAAGAAGGTTAAGAGTCTAGGACTGTCCCGATATTGAAATTGTACTTTGTTAAGATGAACATATGCTGTGGGAAATTCTATAACCCTGAGGTATGGAATTGTCCAAAGGATTCCAGCACATGCACTAATAAGTGTTTAACAGGAAACAGGTTTACTTTTACATATTTTAACCTTTGTTGCTATTTTCAACAATTGAATTTGTACTTATTCCATATTTTGTTATTGTTCGGCTTATCTGTCAGTATCTATCTGTGCCTCACTATGAGGAACTTTTCTCTTCAAGCAATTATGATTGTCATATTCCTTCTCAGCAAACAACATCAAGCAAGGTTCAAAAGGTTTGGGGTAATGCCATGAGATCCGACACAGATACCATCCTCTGTGTATGACTGCAGAATTTTTTAATTGGTATTCACCCCCACTGGCACCTACATTCAGCTAGACATAAAGCACAGATGTGCTGTGTGTGCCTTCAACATCGAGTATAGATGTACCTTCCTTATCAGAATATGTGCCTCTCACATCAACAGATGATTCACCCTCGTTTCTTCAAACGTCTACAATAACTTAGTTCAACGAAAAAAGCTATTAAAGATTTCCTCATAGGAAAGTTGACACTTATGTTGGCTAGGCCTAATAGAAATAGAAAAAAGGCCATTAAAAGACACTATGCATAGAGACTGACCGCAGATGAATGTCTGCAATGATTGCAAAACGATGAAGAAAACGAAACAGCAAATAAAAAAGGACAGGATCCCAAGAGCGACGTCGGGGACAGAAAGAAAAACGCAAAATACTTGTACGACGAATACAAAAGTACGTTCTGGACAGCTAAATGCTGACATATCAGAGCCAGGCGGTGACATCACAGAATAACAAGTAAATAGGAATTCCTAAGACAGTGATTGCGACTTTGAATGCATTATTTTCAAATCAAAAATTTAAATGTAAATGTCCATATCTATAATACAAAGCGGAATATGTGTGTGGGTGTGTGTGTGTCTGGTCACGAATAGGCTCCTATATGGTTTACTATTAAAAAAAAACTGATTACATATAATGATAGAAGATGTATCGAGACATAGGAATGGGTATGTTTGATCTGGCAGAACGGTGATCCATTCAAATTGTGGGGTCTGCATACGCGCCTGCTCCATAAAGTATGGAAATAAAAAATTTAAAAAGAAAAGAAAAAAAAACGTTTACAAGTGTTTTTGATATAGATGTACATAAGAATATTTTGATAAGTATGTTTAACTAAAGTAGGGATGGTATAATAACATTGTGGGGTCTGCGTTCGCGCCTGGCCTCCATAGAATGGAAATAGGCACACACTTTAATAAAGACGTTTCATATATATCTGCGTAGTTATACTTTGATAATTATGTTTCAGTTTGAAGAAATAAGGTATAATAAAATTACGGGGTGTTCGTTCGCACCTGACCTCCATATTATTGAAATATTTCACAAAGTTTAAAAAGGGTTTTTTTTTTTAATATAGACCCACAGAATATTGTGATGAGAGTTTCAGTATGAATAGGTATGGTATAATAAAGTATGGGGTTTATCTATTTTATTTTTACTTTCATCATATTTTGTTTTGGTTTTGATATCCCCAAATTCAACCCAAATTTACAACCTACAACCCTTCCTTTTCATAACCTGTCATACTTTCATAAATCAGAGTCCATTTTCTGCAGGCAGTTTTTGAACCCAGTCAACGATGGGTAATTTGCTAGTAAAATATATACCGAATAAAGCCTATGTTGTTTATTTGTGAATTTATATTTTTTTATAAAGGGGGTTTAAAAATCTTTACGTTTCAGGTTATATATTGACTCTTATAAGTGAACCATTCACTTATGTTTCTTGAAATGTACGTAAAATCAATATACGTTTGATAGTTTTGATTCTGTAATTTGATTCAATTGCTAATATAAATCTGTTTGAATTCGTGCAATCGTTGGATAAGTTGTATATAGTAACATTAATAAGTCTTTAAGAAAAATCACGAAGTAATATCTCTAAATGTTGTTTTAGTTTTATGTGGAAAAAAATTTAAAATTGATCCATTTTTTGTATCAAAGTTCGAAATTACCTAATGCAAAAGTATTGGATACATTAATTTAGTATTTTATTACGTAACCATGTTTTTCTTCACTGCGTCCGGTCGTTTTCTATAGTTGGTCACGAGTTTTTCACACTGATCTCCCGTTACTATTATTAATATTATTCCTGGCATCATTTTTCTAATCACTTGATATATTGTGGATTCCATATATAAATATTCAAAGTAATATACACATTCTCAATTGGATTGAAATCATGAAACTGGATTGGCCAACTGAGAGTACTAATGCCATTAACTTCAAGCCATACCTTCGTAATTATAACATAAAATTATATATATCCAATACTTATTGCAGTTTATATATATATATGTATATATATATATACATTGATGTGTGTATATATATATATATGTGTGTGTATCTTTATATATATATATATATATATATATATATATATATATATATATTATCAAAAGTACCCGTTGTTTACTGGGTTCAAAAACAGCCTACGGAAAATGGACTCTGATTTATGAAAGTATGATAGGTTATGAAAAGGAAGAGTTGTAAAGAGATACCTTCGAATTTTGGGATATCAAAACCGAAGCAAAATATGATGAAAGTAAAAATAAAATAGATAAAGCCCATAATTTATTATACCATACCTGTTCACACTGAAACACTTATCACGATATTCTGTGGATCTATATTAAAAAACCTTGTACAACTTTGTGACATATGTCCATTCTATGGAAGTCAGGCGGGACCGAACCCCCCCATATTTTATTATACCATATTTCTTCAAACTGAAATATAATTATCAAAGTATACTTACAGAGATAGATATGAAAAGTCTTTATTAAAGTTTATGCCTATTTCCATTCTATGGAGGCCAAGCGCGAACGCAGATCCCACAATGTTATTATACAATCCCTATTTAAGTTAAAACATACTTATCAAAGTATTCTTATTTACATCTATATCAAAAACACTTGTAAACGTTTTCTTTTAATTTTTATTTTTTTATTTCCATACTTTGTGGACCAGGCGCGTACGCAGACCCCACAATTTTAATTAATCATCATTATGCCAGATCAAACATACCCATTCCTGTGTCTGGATACATCTTCTATTATTATATGGGATCAGTTTTCTATAATAGTCAATAATATAGGAGCCTATTCGTGACCAGACACACACAGACGTTATATTATAGGCATACATCTATGCATGTATATATATATATATATATATATATATATATATATATATATATATATATATATATATATATATATATATATATATATATATATATATGTATCATGGGTTTTCTTATTACAGCTATTAGTTCGTAGCCTTTGCCTGGTTTCTGGTAGCAATATAATGCTTTCAGCTCGTTCCGTACAATAAATTGTCAGTTGAGGCGTATTTTTTTGTATTTTCTCACTTTCTGACTGCTTATGAAATGTTGTTTTCAGTGTATACCAGACGCTATTACGCCTTTGTATGTGTGTATGATTTTATTCATCGCGGAATTTATTTTTGTTTGTGTAGAAATGTACGCGAAAAGTTAATTTGAAAAAAAAAAGAAGATATTTTGTGTATTCACAGAATTTCAAGGACAGTGTGCAGTGAATCAGAAATTGCAATTCAATATTTCGAGTGGCTCTGACCGTAAAAACAAAAAACAAACGACAAATAAATTTCGATAGACCACATCACTGTCGCGTGTTCAGCAAGACAAAGAAAGAGTATTTTCCAATTCTCTGAATTGTGCCTATTCTTAACTCCAATACACACAAGTTGAATATTTATTTTATTAAAAGCAAGAGCGAAGACAGGAATTGCGCTTTGAAATATTACATCGATGTGCCTATCATACTGCTGTACCGAAATAGACATATTCACACACACGCGCATTACACACACACACGCACACACACACACACACACACACATATATATATATATTGTGTTTAAAATATGATTATATTATATATATTGTTTTTAAAATATAATTATCCACTGATACGTGTTTCGCCGTTTAAGACACATCAGAGTGGCTGAAGCAAGCGAGGTTCGAAATAAAAAACAGAAATCAATAAATATCTCTTTCTTTCTTTCCCCCCACTCTCTCTCTCTCTCTTCCTGTAGAAATATATATATATATATATATATATATATATATATATATATATTTAAACTTTTGTTATAAAACTAGCAGCAGTTTGTAACAAAATAAAAAAGATAAGGTAATCTGATATGACAAAAAAAGAAAATCAGACCGAACGAACCAGGCAATGTTACGTTTGAAACGAAATAATTAGAACGGAATAAAAAAAATAGAGGGAATGATTAGAAAGGATACACGAAAAGGAAAAATAATCAAACACGATAGGAGACACCTGAGAATGTGAATAAATAAGAAATGGACAAGAAATAAAGTATAATTTAAATGCAATAATAAAATGCAAAAAGAAGAGAAAAAATGAATGAATGTGTAAATATTAGCGAAACATAACTAGCTTTTAATTACCTACGAAAAATGAGAGAAATAGGGAAAAAAAGAAAAGAAAGAAAAAGAAAACTGAAAACTAATAGAAATAAAAATAAAATAACAAATTAAAATCGAAATATACAGAAAAACAAAGAATGGACTCACAGAAAGAAATTTACAAATGAATAAAAAAAAAGAATAAAATTGGACGAAATAGCAGAAAAATGCGAAAAAAGTGCGAATAAACAAAAAAGACAAAATAATGCTTGCCAAATTCTTATATACATTTAATAATCTATTAAAACTGCGCGTCTTTGGCGCACACACATACGCATATATATATATATATATATATATATATATATATATATATATATATATATGCAAAAAACAAAAAGCAAGAATTTGAATGCAAATGTAAGGATAGCAAATATGTTAGATGTATCGTCGTTATCCATTCGTGTCGTCATACATTGGTTATAATAACCCTCTAATGATCGTTAATCCATGAACAATTGAACACTAAACTGTTAAATACCTTAATTGAGTCTATTAAGAAAACTATTTTTAATCGAGTAGATTATTTTTGTATTAAAACATCGCAAGGTTTTGTACTGATGTCCGTAGGAATTCGCCCCTGGTCTTTCATTTAATTATTATTTCATACATTTATTCTTTAGTGATATAATTCATGATCCCATCATTGTCTGCTTTGTTTTTACATTATTCCCAATCGACTGTAAGCTTCTGATCCCGCAACCGGTGTTAAACATTTCGTAAAGTAAAACAGCAAAAAGAAATAAATATTAAAAGGGAACGTCAACATATTCAATCTATGGTAACTACTAAAACCCATTATTAGAAAAAGACGAAAATATTTTGACGAGGTGGAGCATATTTTACTAGTAAATATAATAAAAAATTATCGGTGTAGAATATATGAATAAGCAGACGCGCATTTTTTCTCTGCGGATCTGCGTTAACCAATATCTACATGACCTTTTAGATGTTTCCTCATGCAATGAATATAAACAGGAATAAAACTACATCTCAGTGATATTGTCAAACGCATTCAATAACCATTCCGCACATCAAAATTATTCATAATATCGATTTTCAATTGTCTGATATCAGTTTTCTCGTTATGAGTTTTGATTTTGCTTATATTACTGTTTCTATTCATTATCTTGTTCGCCTTTCTCACTGACTTCTGGCGCTGTTGCAAATAACCCTATTCACCCATGAATAAGCTTGACTCAATGCTTTGCGTCTTAAGCCCAAAGGAGAAATCAAAATGAGGCTCCAGCCTAGTGGATACGATTTGAATGTTACTTTGACTTTTGCCAGGCAACCATGATCGTCGATATAAAACTCAAATGTCTATTCGCCTAGTTTTTATTTGCGTAAAGTCCTTTTCTTCTTTCGTTTTAATTTGTGTCGTTTGTTTGTTTTTTTTGTTTTGTTGTTTTTTCGTCCTTTGCCTGTGTATTGCAAAGTTGCTTTGCATTTCTCTTTATTTTCAGCAAAATAGCTCCTCTATTTTCCTCTGGTCACTGTGAAAGACGATATCTTGACTAGATTGAATAATAAATGTATTTTAATTTACAAATGAATGTACCAGGAGATGAATTTTATAAATAAGCAACAGAAAATAATTTAAAATATAGACAATATGAATTATTAAAGAGGAAACGAGAGAATAAAATGAATTTAAAAAATGAGAAAACAAAATGAATTAACCTGAATCCAAACATAGGATATATAACCATTAACAAATAATATCACTGCAAAAGCCGTTTTAGTAATATATCCTGGTTTTAATCTTCGTTAGAAAGCATTAAATTAGTGCAAAATCTTTCTAATCCAAAGTTTAATTTACCCGTCTTGAATCGGGAATTAATCTAGTTCTATTTATAAAATAAGACCTTTCCCATCATAGGTGCTACACTTCAGTTACTTAAAAAAGCATTATAATTTATTATACTAGTATAATCAGTTTATATATCTTTGAACGCTGCGTTGTAGTCTTTGAACAAGGCTTAAAATGGTTCGACGGAAACTCGTAAGTATTGTACATATTTCAGGAGGGGACAGACTTAAGCAATGAAGGCAAATAATTTTAGTGCAAGAAAATTAAATAAAACAGACAATAGTAGAATAGGGGAGATGACAAAAATAAGTATACTTCAATTCCTCTTGAGTGTAGCAGTTTTATTACGAATCATGTGATTTTGTGTAGTATATTACTGCGACGTTACTCCATTTTAAAAATGTTTTTAACACAAAGGTTAATTTTAAATTAGTAGATGATTACCATCTGTAGAGCCACTGACTCCTCCCGAAAATAAAACTCTTTATTTCTAAGGTGATTATATTTTATCATTTCAGAATAAATATAGGAGATCGTTTTCTTATGTAAAATTAACGTAGAACTATTTCAATGTTTAGCTGTTCAAATGTATTAAAGATGTGTTGCGGCGTGTCCATCCTACGCATAAAAATAAACTCTTGACTTATTATAAATACTGGGAGAATATGACTCTTGGTGTTAGCACAAGTTATGCCAGATTTTGCTAACGTCAGATACAAGCAGAACTTAATCGTTGTAAGAGTGACAATACAAAACCGAGAATAGCGTCAACGGAATTATTTCAGTTTAGAAATATAATGAGAACAGACTTAATAAACGTTTTTTATAAAAGAGGAAAAAAGTAATGCAGAATAATAATTGTGACAGAGTATAAAGAGCAGATTATGATTGAAGAAAAATAGAATCCATAATAAAGAAAATGAAAAAATAGAAACGCTATGAAAGCAAATTTATATAAATTAAATCTCAGATATATACAAAAACGATTCTTTAAGTGTTTCATATTATTTTGAACGATTTTTAATATGTCTTATTATTGCAACAAATTGTCAAATGTGTCTTATTATTTTGTATGCTTCTTAAAATGTGTCTTATTATTTTGTATGCTTCTTAAAATGTGTCTTAATTTTTAGAATAATTCTTTATATGTACTTCAGCATTTTGAATGATTCTCTATATGTGTCTCATTATTTTGAAGGGTTCTTTAAATGTGCCTTATTTTTGAAACAATTCTTAAAATGTGTCTCACTATTTTGAGTAATTCTTTAAATGTACTTCATTATTTTGAAGATTCTTTAAGTGTGTCTTATTATTTTGAACGATTCTTTTAATGTGTTTCTATTATTTGGAATGAGTCTTTTAATGTCTCATTATTTTGAACAATTTTTTTAAATGTCTTATTATTTCTTACAATTCTAAAATATTTCTTACTAGTCTAGATAACTTTTAACATATGTATAATTCTGATAAGTTGTACAAATGTTTTTCACATTAAAATATAATTAAATGTCTGTCATTATTAGAAAGATCCTCAAAATATTTTTGAATAAATCTCATTATTTGTCTTAGTAATTTGAATGGTCCACAGGTGTCTACATCAGTTTGGATGAGAAAATATATTTCATTATTGTAAGAGGTATTAAAATGGCTAATTATTTTTAAATGCACTTAAAATGTATCTTATTATCTTGAATGTTTTTAAATATATCTCACTATTTGAAATGTTTACAGTGTGTCTTATAATTAACAAGCGAATCTCAATTTCATTTTATTATTTTGAATGAATCTTAAAATACGTCCATTATATGAACGACGCTTGAAATAGTTCTCGTTATTTTGAATATACTTCATTCTTAATATTTTGAAATTTTATATTACATTATTTTTAACAAATGAGTAAACACAAAGTGCTATTTAAAATGATTATTATAATGTGTCTCATTTTTAATGCCATTTGAAATATGTTTTATTGTTTTGAAAAATTCGAAAAAGTATCCCATTCTATAAATGTTTAATAAACTTTTTAGAATAAAAAATAAAGAGAAAAAAGACAAGCTCCATCATTACGCGTAATGTAATTCTTGTTTGGAGTGTACAGGATGAAAATTAATGATAATCGTATAACGCGTGATAGCTAAGTCATATGTATCACATATAGGGCATTCTTATACGCGTTGTAAGATTTACTTCGACAGGCCAAACTATTTCAAGTGATTGCTTCGTAAAATTATCACGAATCAAAGACCCATATGTATGTATATATATATATATATATATATATATATATATATATATATATATATATATATATATATGCAAGCAAACAGTTAATAAAACATGTTAAAAACACTTTGAAATGAGTTAAAAACATATTTAATGTGAAAAGGAAACACTAGCTAAGTGGGTAGTTCTTATCCGCGGAGTTTCGAAGAAATACTTTCCTTCTCATTAGAGGGTAGGAATTAGCAAAATGTGCGATCGGATTTTGCATGAAAAAGTATTTGATTAAACAACAAGTAAGCCAAAGATCTTACTTGAAAACAAAAAAGGTTAATCAGAGGGAATATGGCGAAGAAAAAGGTGATTACACATGAATGGATAGTCTGGTGGAAGATAAATAATCTAGTGAGGGTAAAATCCAAATGTATAACTTCAAAAAAGTTAAAAGAATTTCTATTTGCACAAGTCAAATCTCAGGAAATCCCGTAATTGGCAGAAGATGGTCCATGATAAGCCAAAGGCAGAAATCCATAGAATAATTCATATATATAAATAATAATTTATATATATATATATATATATATGGTGAGATGCGTGTGCGTACATATATGGTCAATAATCTAGAAATAATTCATACATATTATACGATTGCAATCGTTTATTTTTAAATTTGTTACGTTCGTAGAGTCAACTTTCTATTATAAAGTCACAGAAAGCTCAGAAATACCGCAAAATATCGCCTTTTAGCAATTAGCGTAAGGATATAAATCTATCAGTTTTAATTAGGTATGGAAAGTTGAAATGAAAATTAGAATAAAAAAATAATATGAGGGAAGAGAAGTATGGAATTTAAGAGATAAAGAGAGGAAAGCAAATAGACAAAGGAAATACATTAACGATTAAAGAAAGATAATTTATATAATTATAATTAATTCACCTTTCTACTTTAAAATCTAGATTGTTTCTCTATTAGGTTGGAAAATAAAAATTGGAGATAACGATATCATACGTGTTTGTGACTTTGCATGTATTAGTCATCATACATTATCGTTGATCTTAGAGAATTGACTTCGACAGATTCAAGTTGGTTAAGCAAACACTACTTATAAAGCTATCACGTAGCGTTTACTTTGGTACATTTCTGAGGGATCAAATGAATATACACTTTCTTCTATTCCCGCTGTATCGGTTCTTCTTAAAAAAAAAGCCTACTAATCTTTGCGCTAATTTAGAGTGCTCAGCTTTGCAAGCTGGACACCCTTCAATTTAATACGACGTCTTGCCACATCTTGTCTCGTGTATTATTTAGAAAGATAATATATATATATATATATATATATATATATATATATATATATATATAGTAAAAGCTTACAATGCCTAGGAAGTGGGGTGTCGATGTATGAATAGGTGTCGCAGATGTTCTCCGTCAATCAAATATTTATTTTAGAAGAAAATAAAGTATTTCAAACGCTCCATGTTTTTTATATCATAATATATTTTCCTGAAGGAGCAGACCATGCGTCGACGCAATTAAAGATAGGCGACTGATAAAGGCAACAATAAGACGACAAAGCATTAAAATATCAGTACAATCAAAGCTGAAACCATTTTTTCAAACGTTCAGGGTCCCTCGGGTGTTTATTGTAAGGAAAAAATGACTCACTCGAGAAAATGTGCATAGATTGAGCATTATTGCAACCAAATTATAGAAAAGAACCAGAAAAGCACAGGAATGAAAGAGGACGAATAGAGAGGGGCAAAAAATTATAGCTGATGTAACACCAGACTTGTTGACGCGAAACTGTGAATAAGGATGAAAATCGATTGAACATTTATGAATAAAAGAACAACTCACAACGGACAAAGAAGGAAAGACGCGTGTTCATGTAACATTGGCGTTGTAATCAAGCTCGTATGTGATGGCTTTTAAAATCTCTGAATTGACGAGTGCAATATTGTAATCTTTCTTCGTGTGATTCTGTTGTTTGTGTTTTGAGGCCCCATAAAATTGATAGATTGAACACATGTTGACGCTCCTGGCAGTGAATAAAATGTTATTCCCGCCTATTCGACGACTGCGTAAAAATATTGTGGCCGTCGCACTGAATCTGCGAACATTGAATCAGCTTGCGTTTCTTGCAAAGATGTGCATATACTGATATGAAAGCGCGTTTTTGTCAATCAATTTCTTCGTGGATTCCATTTATAGATGCATGGCTGTGCGCATATTTCAGTCTGTTCATATGATATTTGTATATGTATAATAAAGTAATCTGTTTTCGTATCTTTTATAACTGATTCTTTTTTTGATTCATTCCTTCTTTGTATCTCATTTAATATGCACGTATATGATGTATACACACACACACACACACACACACACATATATATATATATGGGTGTGTGTGTGTGTGTGTGTGTGTGTGTGTGTGTGTGTTTTAGTTGACTTTCACGTCCCTGGGTTTGGCTATCCTTGGAGATCGTTAACACACACACACACACACACACACACACACACACACATATATATATATATATATATATATATATATATATATATATATTAATGTTGAGACGGGTAATCGGAATCGGGAATCGGAATAATCGGATGATTCAGGGGTATCGGAATCAGTATCGGAATCGGGAAACTTGGTGCCTATTTTCCCGTGCCAAAACGATTCTTTTAAGTGTGTTTTTTTTTTCGTTTGATTTTTATGAAACCAAAATCTTCCATTGATGGCAATTATATAAAATAATAAATATTTATTGATTTTAAATTACTAGTAAAGCTAAAATCGATAGATTATCCCGTGTATTTTGACGTTTAGGAAAATTTCTTCATTATAAACGTGTGGTGTGTGTGTGTTTTTTTACGAAAATCAGGGGAAATAACTATCTTATAGTTAAATAATTACATTTATAAAGAATCGGAATCAGAATCGGTAATTGTATCCGAACCGGGAAAAATATTGAAATCGTCCCATCACTAATATATATATATATATATATATATATATATATATATATATATATATATATATATATGAAAATAAAAGCAAGTATGATATTATAATATAATGGAAAAGGATAATAAAATCTGGGACCAGAATTTCGAACAGCAACGTGTTACGTCAGCCATGACTGGATAGACGCCTTAAGTAATTCGCAATTGTATTTCTTGGTCATCTACACTGGAAATCGAACTTTCAATCTTCAGGAGAATGCTATTTATTTCATTGTTTTTTTTTTTTTCATTCAACCACTGCACCACGGGTACTTGCAAATAATATGAATAATCAATCCTCGTCTCCAAAATTCAGAAACGTCACATCAGCGCTATATCACACTTTTTGGCTTGAAAAAAGTTTGGTGGTGATTGATAATTTGAATTATTATGATTTTGATCACATTTTGGTCAGTAAAACGTGAGGCCGTCTTTAGGTACCTTTTACCGAATTAGGGAATGTTTTTGCAACTCGTGAATATATAAGCATCCGCAACTCCAAGGGTAAAATGGTACATAATAATCAATTCTAATCAATTACCCCTGAAAAGTAGTGATTAATTACTGAAAATTTCTAACAAGTCATGGTTGATAGAACAAGACAAGACTAAAACTGTTGCATAAATAAAATTACCATTAGAAATTTCGTACAGATTTCGAGTTCGACAATATGTCCCTGTAAACGATCAAAAGTCACATCGACTTAAGCATTGTGAGAATGACATTAAAATGCTAACAGTATTTCGAATAATCCAAATAATACAGGTTGTGTTTTTGTTTTTTTTGTTGTTAATTTTCACAGCGTATAAATTCTTTTGGGAATATATATTACTGAAAACAATAGGAATTACACGCATATATTTGTAAGCGATTCATTGAATATATGTAGTTATTTTACAAAATGGCATGTGAGACATTGCCAGTCTACACCTTTTCAAACGTTAGTGGTGTACATTTGTCTAGGATCAAGCTTGTTTATGAACCATTTCATCTGTTCTCGGTCAGTGAAGAAATCTCAGTCTGAAGATATAGTCATTTGTGTCCTCATCGAGAGTGTGTCCTGTTGAGAGCTAGATTTTCCTCACGTTCCAACCCGACTCTGCGTCTAATTTTGCCTTTTGATATATTCTGATTTACGAAACCCCAATGACACCTATCAAACTAATGAGACGACAACCAGCCAACAACATTAGTATCTATTAGTGAACATGTGTAGAAAATTACATAACTACCTAATGATGTAATGAATAGTTCTCTTACACAAATTAGAAGAGCAAAAGGACCATTGTCTATTTTTGGACAGTGTCCGCAAACTAATTGGCCTATTTTGGCCACTCGCCGTTGTATTCTCAAATGTCCACATCCTGACATTCTCAATTGAGGAGTCATTTGCCAATCCTTGTAAAAAGAAAAACGGACATTCTAGAATTTCCGTTTAGGGTTCTTTGACTTGACAATCCAAATGAGAAGATCAGCAATCGTTTGTTTTGTATCCGTTTTTCCCCTTTCAGGTTGTTTTGTTTTTTTAAACCGTTTTTCTTTGTGCGTGTGTTGCTTTCTATTAAAGATATCTTGCAACATATATGCTTTTACACTTTTTTTCGCGTTTATTTTTGTCCTTTTTATACGGTTGTCATTTCCTCACGTGAAGAGCATGGATTTTTATGTCCCATGCATTCACTTTCAATAGCATGAAGATCATCCCCATCCTTATTTTCTGGTGAACAAATCTTAAATCAAGATCAAAATGTGTAATAAGCTTCATGTTTTATCGAAGTCAAAGAGACGTGATGACCATATGCATACATTACGTATATTTATAACAAACTACATTTCCAATACTAATATTTCATTATTTGGTTGACCTTTATATGCAATACAATAGTACAAAAGACATTGATGTAGAAATGATAGGTTTGTATAGAGATGAAGACCTCCTAATTATAAATAACATTAACGAAACTTTTTTATTACTTAAAGAGTTACCACTTATCAAGACCTGGAGGTCACTCAAGGATAATGTTTAAGTGTTATATGGATGATGACACAAGATCAGTCATAGTGAAACTTGGTTAGTGATATATTATCTAAATGAAAGACTCAATAGATATTTTACTACATTAGACTTTAAGACGACTATGTTATAGTCAGCCGGGAAGCAGAAAAACGTATTGGGTTAAACAGACGAACAGTTGTTGGAAG
Source organism: Euprymna scolopes (assembly GCF_053919585.1). Taxonomy (NCBI): domain Eukaryota; kingdom Metazoa; phylum Mollusca; class Cephalopoda; order Sepiida; family Sepiolidae; genus Euprymna; species Euprymna scolopes. The sequence continues at coordinate 58,264,601 of NC_136493.1, read as the reverse complement.
GAAATTTTCTCCTAGATTTTTCGTTTAGTTTTGGATACAGATAGAGAGTGAAGAAAGTGGTCGGCGGTTGTTTTAGCTTACAAGTAGTTGTTGTAAACGGTTTATGCGGATGTATATAGATTGGAGCTCAGTCGAACACTTACCATAAAAGTATCGATAGAGCAGAGATAGACTCACAAGATCTGTTCTGTGGTATAGTAGGAAGGCGAGAAAGTAAAGGCCCATTAAATTTCGAAGACGGTTATTTACCTGGTCAATCAGGTAAGAATACTTTTATAAGCTCCATTAAGATGTGGCTCCATTAAGACGTGGTTTACTCTTGTCCGAGTATAGGATTGCATCATAAGTGAGATACATTCTTGAACGGTATAGCAATCCCACTATTTCCCCAGTGATTTGGGCAACGGATCTGATGAAGGTCTTATATTTCAGGTCAAGGGTAAAGGTCAGTCTCGGAAGTTTGTCGAAAACCTGTATTTCCCGGGGCGAGAGCTATTCATTTAAATTCGGACAAAGTGAGTGTTGATGCTAAAAGGATAGACGCCTGGCTTTTGGTGTATTAAATGTAACTAGACATTTTAACACCATTGTATCAGACGCTCGAGATCGGAGAAAAAATAATCTTCAAATCCTTATCTTTATCGGTCTCTGAAATGTGTGTGTAGATAATATTATCGTCTGCGTAAATGTCAAAGAATGAAAGACTAATCTAATTGTAAAGGTCGTTTATGAAGCTCTGAAAGTACTGTGAGCTTCGGATTTCTGCCCATCAAAGACTTCTAGGATTAGCCTTTCAGAGAGAAAGGATTTGATGTTTGAGAGGACATTTCTGTAGTTGGAAAATTTGATAACGAATAATTTCGTGTCAGACTTAGTCAGATGTCTTATATATGCCAAGAGCTATTGCTTCAGATTAAATAATCCTGTGTGATATTACCGTCAGCACGTCACTAGTTGATATCTCGAAACGGAAACCATATTCCATGCTACTGAATAGGTTGTTAATGCTGAAGTTGTGGATAAATTTTCCATTTATCATGGACTCAAGCCATTTCCTGATCACGCATAGGAGACTGTTTTGTCTTGTCTGAAATACAAAAAAAAACGATTCCCCATATTTTGAAATACTGTACAGACTGTCGAGCTTTTTCAGTGTGTTTGGAATCATCTTTCCTTAAGTCAAAGATAAAATAACTTTGTTAGTATTTGAGTTAGTTTCGGTTATAGCTTTGTCAACACGAAAATTGAGATGCTGTCAATACCACTTGCCTCGCTGATATCAATGTTCTTAATAAGAGTGGAGACATGTGGAACAAATATATAAATGTCAGTCCGATTATTGTAGGTCCTTGGAGAGAAGTGTGTAGGCGGCCATTATTCCACAAGGTAGTTAAATACAAAACAAAATTATTTAAAAAAAGTAAAATTACATTTAACACAAAACAGGTTAATTCTTTTTACATAACTATTAACTTCAATAACGATAGTTACACACCATATAAAAAAGGACGATGCTAACAAAATTCGTTTAAACTTTTAAACTCTCCAAAAAATAATAATTAAATACATACTTAAACAACTTAAATAAAGAATTAATAACAACTTTTCTTAACGATGACAACCTTAATGCACACAAGTTTTTTATATTCATTTTATAAGACTGGTGGACAGGAAAATCATAATTTAATACCTTAATTTAATCATTTAGAAGGTGGTCGACATAAGTTGAGCCAATAGCGGCTAAAAATATTCAAATTAAATATTAAACAGACATGAATGAACAAATAGAAAAATTATATGATTTGGCAATTTAGTTAACCAATGATACAATGAAAACTAGTTAAACATTATCAAACATGAATTACATTTTCATTTTTTCTCCTAAGCATATCGTTCATGAAATCTTTAAGAAATTAAATTACAGTTTTAGAGACATTTTTAACTAATAAATCAAGTAACAAAAAATAAAAAGTGTTATACAATAAATACTAAACTTATATCGAACAATGAAACTTAGTAGTCAAAAATTAATATAAATAAAAATAACTGCTCCGTACATCAGAACGTTTAGCAACCTCTATAGTTTATAAAAACTTATTACAACATAAAAATAAAACCAAAAACAAATTCTAAGCAAGCATTGCCAGTATTACCCTTAATGAAGGACTTAACAAGTACAAATATTCTTTTAATAGTACTAATTATAAAATAAAATAAAACTTTACTTTTGTGATTGTCACGACAGGTAATAAAAGACAATTTTTTAATGTAACATCTGTCATATTTATTCTATAACACGATGTAATAGCGGTTTTTAAATGAAAAGCTCGAACAAAAATTGATTCATTGAGAAATGAAAACTTCTTTAATAAAAAAAAACCCATAAAACTTTGATTACATATAGTCGTGTTCAGTTGCACGTTCTTGGCAACCTACGTCTAACTTCTTGAATTTATTCCAATGATAATGATAACTATAAACTTCAATCTAGTTTACTAGATTATAATTTCTCTTACGTTCTAGCATTAATCACCCACATCTAATATTTTCCTATTTTATTCTTTAGTCTTTATATTATTTATTTTCTTATTTACTAATGTATTTGTTTTATTATACTGGAGTGTGGAGCGAAGGTTTGTGTGTATAGTTTATCAATAGTATAAAAACCGTGTACTTTTGTGTCTTCTCCTGTAGTGAATTATTATTATTAGTAGTAGTAGTATTAGTAGTAGTAGTAGTAGTCTCCAATGAAGTGCATGCTATTCCCACCATTAACTATGGCATGCAAGTCTAAAAATTAAACCATAGTAATTGTTTTTTTTTAAATTGCTTAATCTTTACACATCTATCGCCTGTATGTGCATTAAGTTTTGGTATAATACCCCCTCCTTTTACCACTTTTATTTCATCTCGTTATAAGACACTCAACTCCTGTTACGCACCTTCTAAATTATTAAATTAAGGCATTACCCTCTAATCTAGCCACATGAATCAATCTTAATATTAAAAGAGATTAATGTCAACGCTAACACAGTAAATGAAAAAACATAACGATTAGTTTAACTACTAATTTAACATCTGATAATATGATCCATTTCAGTGTAGAACTTCTTTCGTTCCGATATGAGCAAGTAAAACAAAATGTGTTCTGTTAGTTCAATGAAAGCGCAGCTTTTAAAACCTACCTATCGAAATAACTCCGTGAATGTGTACCTTTTGGAATGTGTGAATAAAAAGGTATAAATTGATATAACAAATACAGATGCGTGTGTCTGCGTGTGTGTATGTGTGTGTATGTGTGTGCACCCTAATTTCGTCAATCCGCCTATTATTATGCTTTCATGTTAAATGCTAAAAAAATAATTTCCCGCTATTTTATCTATGCTAATTATTTTTATTAAATACCAATGAATATTATAAATCCATAATTATGTAAGTTAATTTAAAATGTGCAATTTGTTTTGAATAGCTTAAGTTGTTTACCTGATATATTTTATTAATCTTATTATTGCATTGTTTATATCTTTAGCTGCTTAATTACATACCACTAACCGCCTTTGTTCGTCAGTGGGTGCATTAATCATTCTGTACCATATCGTTGGAACTATGTCCGCCGATAGGTTGTTCCCAGATTACTACAACTGCCGATGTTCGTCGAGTTATCTCACATCAATATAAATGCCTATATCTTTAAGCATTGACATTGATGTAGGAACAAACGGATCGACGAATACTGATAAATTGTTCAATATTGAAAATGTTCATAAAAGGTCTATACATTACTCTTTTAAACAGAAAACGAGTTATTTGTTGGTTGTTAGATTACCCACATAAAATAATTATTTCATATGTCAATAAGAACGTTGTGGCTTGGCATGATATATTTATAACGGCTAAAATGAGAAAAAAAACACAAAACAAGCCTGCTACAGAAATAACCAAATAGTTGTAAAAATACACAAGATCTTTCATTCGAAAAAAATAAACAGGAAGAATGTCCCAACCAACAACGTGTCAAGTATTTGGATTAATTGATCCAGGAATATACAGATAAAGAAGATTCTGTAGGCTGGCTAAATTTACCCAAAAATATAAAGATAAGGAACGAACGCTCCATTATGGCTAAGAGAGGCTTATAATGGTTCCTACAAATCAGCCCAACAAAAGTAGATCATGTGGGCTACCTAATATCCAGTTGTAAGGCTCTTCTCGGGACCGCTGTCATACAATGATATACAATGTAGTGTGTAAATACCTTATACTGGACGATTTGTAAAAATATTAATGCCGAATGTAGCAGGAATTCTTAGTAGCGTTTACCAGACAGAATAGTTAGTCATCTTAGTTCCCACTATGACTATGCAATTCCTGCACCTATCTACCAAGAACGCATATCTATTAAACCTGGCATAGTGATATGGAAGAATGAGAAAAAGTAATGTTTAAACTAGTGTCACTAGTAATGCGGGGTTAAACAGAGCTAAAATGAAAATGGTAACGAAATAACAAGATTTTTTGTGTGATATGAAAAAAAAAACTGACATGCTAGAAACATGTCCATCATTCCAGTAAATATAACTGCAGCTACGTTCATGAAAAATATATTTAAAAAAACGTAAATAAACCTGTTTAATAAAGTGCTACATAGCTACAAACAATTGACGATTAGAAACTAACAACGATCTCTCGATTAGAATGTCTGAGGCAGAGGGAGAATACCTGGCATTTAAGAGGGCTCAAAGAAAATAATAAGGAAATTTGTAAAAAATTGGTGAATGTCGAGTAGGAAGCTAACAGTTAGTACATGCGTCCCATACATCGTAATACTTTTATCTGGTGCGCAATATTTCCTGTGCTCGTTCTTCCATTTATTAAGAAGGCACATAGTGAGGTAATTCAACATGTACGTTAATGAAGTATTAGACAATCTAAAACTTGCTTTTCGTTTAACACACAGCCCTTCTATGATCTGATTTTTATTGTAAAATATTATTTCCCAAGTTGAGGTTTCTTTGATATCATTAGATTGATTAAAACGCTATGGGCGACAATGATATCGTTAGAGTGATTAAAAAGACAATGATATGGTTAGAGTGATTAAAAAGATATGGGCGACAATGTGGCATTAAGACAATTTAAACAAAACTCCGATTATCTTGCGTCGCTTAATTGGCATTTATAGTTCCATACCTTTATATATATATATATATATATATATATATATATATATATATATATATATGTGTGTGTGTGTGTGTGTGTGTGTGTGTATGTATGTATAATTTACGCACAGACACACACACATATATATATATATATGCGTGTGTGTGTATCTGTTTGTTAGTCTGTTTCAATGAGAAAGGTAACAAAACGCATGCGAAAGACGTATTTCGCAAAATATAGCATGGAGAAATGGCTATTAAAATAGGAATGCACACCACATAACGGATATGTTCTGTAAATTGAATGCTGAAACTATTCATACATCCTAGTTAATGTAGATCTAACGAAGTCACCATAAGATTACCCAGATTCATCGTCTGCAAATCTATCAATTTTGTCTAATTTACAGTTGGTAGCATCTTTCAAACAAAATTCATTAACAACGCTATAGTTTAACGATGCCAGACAACTTCACAGACTTAGGATAAGACGGTTCTCTTTTCGCAAACTCATGTTATTATACGACTCTTCTCCAGATAAGAATTCATTTAAGCTCACGCTAATTTTGATTGACGTCTCTTTTAATAACATCATAAGCGTTTGCTTTCAACACAGCAGCTGCCATTTCGTTAATCGTGTTGCCTTCATTCAGACGACAATAACTTATTCACTTTCCCGGACCGATTTTTGATTGGCATTTATTGTAACTAGTGGAAGCACGAGTCTCCGCAGGGTGAGAGGTTACAACTATAACCTTAAAAAGTATAGCTCTTATATTTATTTCTGTTACTGTTGTGAAATCGACTATTCCATTTATAATTACTTATTTGCAATGTTGTTACTAACAATTACACACTGAATAAAATATTGTGATAGGATTTTTTAAATGGGTCTGTACCCACACTGCTTATTTAGATGCTTAAAACACTATGCTGCCATTGCTGGTCTGAACGTTTTGGAAACTGTCTGATCAGCATTTCATTTGAGTATCAGTTATTTCGCTCTGTTTTCTTACACCACACTTCCCCCATTCTTAATCATACATTCCAGAATTAATGAAGCGTTATTAATTAATAAAAAATCATGAAAATCCCTCATTTTCTCATACAGATGGTTTACCATGGAGGCTAAGTGAAAGCAAGTTCTAAATTCTAACGGTTAAATTATATTTCAGTTCGTCTTTTCACTTCAGCCGTTGCATTATATTACTCTATTTAAGGGATTGTAAGTTATTAATCTTTTAATGGATTTAAAATAAAATTCCATAAAGCTGATTGCTTACACACACACACACTCACACACATACACACGCACACGCACGCACACACACACATATATATATATATATATATATATATATATCATGTAAGAAAGTGAGCTGCTGAGTACCCTATTAGTATAGTTAATGATAGTTTGCTAAAATTAATTACTTCGTGAAACCAGTTAAACAGGAAAACTAAAATGCCTGAAATAAATGTAGTTTTTTTCTTTTGGCTATATCTTCATCTCTCTTTTTCCCTTTTTATCCGTGACAAGTCTCTAATTACGGAGTAAAAAGTATTACTAATTGTGGTGATAGTCAATTTCCGTAGAAACTGTCACAATCCTAGAATTAAAGTAAGTTTTATTAAATTTGACCGTGAATAAACCGGAGGAGTGGGAAAGGAAACGGAAGCTAAACTTATAGACACGATATCCATACTAAACAGACACCATATCCATATAAAATAGACACTATATACATATACAATAGACACACATATATATGTATATATATATATACGCATCATATCCATACTAAACAGATGCCATATTCATATCAAATTGGCATCATATCCATATCAAATAGACACTAAATCCGTATCAAAAAGAGACTATATCCATATCATATAGACATCATATCAATATAAAAAAAACGTTATATCCGTATGAAATAGACACAATACTCATGAAATAAGACACAATATGCATTACCATATTTATATACAAATACACATCATATCCATATCCAATAGATAGTATATCCATATATAATAGACATCATATCCATATCCAATAGATAGTATATCCATATATAATAGACATCATATCCATAACAAATAGACACTGTATCCATATCAGATAGACACTGTAGTCATATCAAATAGACACTATATCCATATCAAATAGATACTATATTTATATAAAATAGACACTATATTCATATCTAATAGACACCATATCCATATCAAATACACACATCCATATCAAGAAGACACTATATCCATTTCAAATAAACATGTTATTCATATCAAATAGACATTTTATTCATATCAAATAGATAGTGCATCCATATAAAATAGACACTATATCCATATTAAATGTGTTTTGTGAAACTTAACTCCATAAAGAAAATGTTAGTAAACGAAAGTTTCTATTCAAAGGATAGATACGGTCTTGAGAGATACTTCCACTTATAATCAGATTTGGGCTGAGCGTAGTCGTAAATAAGACTTGCTTAAATTCTTAAAATATATTCGCACATCACAATTTTAACGTAATATGGCCAACCCCCTTTCACATTATGCTATAGCATTATATTAATACGGTAAACGAGGACAAGAAACTCTGGTATAGAAATGCGTACAATGTGAAATCCCAATACCTTATTCATCAATTTAATGCAATTAAGTGATATAATAATTCATTATTAGTTTCTATGCGGGCATGCTTAATATATATAATGCGCATGTAAATTTTTCAATATGGGTGAGTGTCTGTCGTTGCCGCAACATAGTTAAACGGTAGATCAAAAATCTAAATTAACAAAAGATTTTAAATTAACAAAAGATGTTCAATCCGTTTCATCGCTGTCAATTATTGATCAGTTTTTTTAAACGCATTATCTTAAACGAGATGTGTATAAAAATGGCATAAAAAGCAGATATTCTGACATTTTTAGCGTTTCACTTTAGTCATCATACAGCCTCATATCATCGACTTATTTCACGAATTATATTCTTGTACATAATTTTTGTTATCATTTTTATAGAAAAATAAAGATTAAATATAATAGATTAATGCTCATAAATGCATTAAATTTGAATACAATTATTGTTAACGTTTTTGTTTGATTATTTATTTTATGCAATCAGAATATTTTAAATCAATACAAAGATAACAAAAATGTGTATTTAAATGATGAATTTTTTGTTAACTTTTTTTGTCGTTGTTTATGAAACGATCTTATTTTTGTTGTTTATGAAACGTTCATTTGTTAGTTATTTTGTTGTTTATGAAACGTTCAGTTTTAGTTCAAATATTCTATAAGTTTAAAACTCAAAATAATCAATTGTTTTTGTTTTTTTTTTCATTTTGCCATAGCATTGTAGTTATTACTGAGGCGATATCGATCATCGTTATAAACCTGCATATTTTTGTTGAATAAATGATAGATGAAAATTATCTAAAATATATTTCTAACGGAATGATAATATTGACACACTGGTTCTCGTTAGTTCACCGAGGTTAAGAGGCGTTGAACCTGGTCAGGATTAAAATGGATGACAATTCATTAATGCCGGGTGTTTTATGCACTCTGAAACTTGAATGGTTGCCGCCATATTATCCTTCTCAAAGACACGCCATATGAAATAATACAGCGTCCTCACAAATACGGGGGTTTGTCATCAATTCCTCACTTCTAATCTTGGCTATAAAATTTAAGAAGCATTGAGAAAGCCGGCATATCAGATAGTTTTGAAGAATGACAGACAGAGAGAGGCAAGAAATGATCTAGGGATGAATAAAATCGGTTAATATTTCTCAATTAATAAATTTGAAATCGTTGTCCCTTCAATTTGGACTTTTCTATCGGGTATCGCCTACACCCCCTCCATCCTTAAATCAGGTCCGTATTATTCCACTGGTGCGTTCAACTTATCGATTTAACTAGTTTTATTTGTATTTCAACTAACTACCAAGTCACCGCCAATCGGTAACGTTTTATTTGTATCAAAACGATCGGCGATCGACGATCGACAATCAGCGTGGTTATTTTTCATATAGTCAACATCTAAATAATCAGTGGAAAAGGAAAGATTGTGTTTGTTTGATTGTCGCTGACGCGCGTGTGCGAAATAAAAAGGTGGACGATCAAGTAAACTAAGCTGTCGTTAGATTATCCGGTCCGGTGTTCGTCGCCTCCAAATCCCCTTCCTCGGTAACTCGATACAGGAGCAATTACTTTAATGATCACGATAAGATAACGAGATGATGGCAATGATGCTAGTAATGATGATGATGGCAATGATTATGATGATCAGAAAATAGGAAGAAAATGCTTTTGTACAATTAAATGAAACTACATCTTCTGTATTTTGATTAAGATCAAAGTGTTGAGTCTGTTTTGTTCTCGGCATGCGAAGAATGAATTATTTTAGACTGGCGTAATTTCATTCTAGTCCCAATCAAGACCTCTCCTTTTGGAGGAATTATAAAACAACGATGCAGGGAGATGATTAAATAGGATCTGGTACAATACGATCGTTATATATGCTGTGTCTCACTATAATTATTGGTCAATCTATCCGTATCTTTTTCGCTTTCTTCCCCTTTTTTGTATTTCATCCACATATACACACATTCTTCTTCTTCTTCTTGCTCGTCCGTCGAAGTCGACGATGACCAAGGTATCAATCAGTTCGACGTTAGGGATTTGTGGGTCCTGAGATGGCTGCTGAGGCCAATCCGTGCTCGGCAGACTCTTCCACACTCTGGACACGTGAAGGCGGTATCGGCAGGCTGTGAACCGGCAGCTCTCTCCTTCCTCCTCTTGCGCTTCTGCTGGTCGTGTGTCATGCGTTGATTCTCTGCCCTGTCGGCTCCTAGGCTGGTGACGCAACATCAGGCCGAACGTTTAGCAGCGCGACTCTCCCAAGACTGGGGGCTGATGTCAAAATCTTTTAGGGACGTTTTCAGACAGTCTTTATATCGTTTCTTTTGGTCCCCTGCATTCCGCTTTCCCTGGCTGAGTTTCCCATAGAAAAGTTGTTTGGGGATTCGGCTGTCGTGCATGCGAAGACAGAAGTTATGTCTATCGCATATACACACATACATACACATACGCAGACACACACAGTCTATCTAATTATTCGATGGAAAAACAAGGTTTATACTAAGATCATATACAACTTACCCCGAATAAAATTTTACGAGAAATCCAATAATTATATACATTAAGGAATTTTTATATAACTTTCTGAAGATGTCTGTCCTTGAACAACAATATATTTTCATTTATAATTTAAAAATAAATAAAAGTGACGTGGCACTATATCCTAATGCCCCGGTTGTGGTAGCTGTTAACATCCCTCCCCAGCATGGCGAGGAGATGATTTGGCCGTAGGCGGAGGGATACAAAGAAATAAGCAGTCACAATGCAATCCCACAATTCCTTTTATTTTATCGATCTCTTTTTCATCCGGACAGCCTGTGGGAAGACGTATATTTTTGTATCTCCGTATATGAGAGGAGGGGGCAACCCCACGCTCACCATTAGTAAGGGTTAGTTAGTTTTAATTGTGAAATTTAACACCCAATATTGCAGGGATACCTATAATCGTACCTAGACAGAAATACGTCTAATCGACAGATCCTCATGTGCGGACCGTTTCTAAGACATCTAGTGTAACACATGAGTCGGCCACACGTTAATGACCGGCCCATATGTGTACAGTGGTAATTAAAAGTAATAATAATAATGCGATGTTTAGAGCTGGGAACCATGGAATGAAAATGCCATCCGTCATTTCTGGGAACACTTGTATTGTCTGCTAATGTTTTATTACCACAAGTTGGATACACGTTCAGGGTCACTGTTATTTCGTATATATTCTCAAGATAAGAAACAATATAAGAATACAATATGAAAATATTTTACATGATTTTTAAGTTCTGATCTAGAATTTCCCACATATTAAAATAGGAAAGTAAAGAAATATCTGTGTAATATACGTAACCATAACGAAGTGAAAATATCATATTCTAAAAATTACGTAAATTAATTAAGTAGATTTTTGTATAAAAAAATATTTTACACGGTAATAGGATATCGTGGACATCGAAACATTAAATTAGTAAGTAAGAATTATTTATTATTTTATTTATTGAGGACTATTATCGTTATATTTTCTTAGTTGTTTCAAGATGCTTCCGTAAACTATTCCTCTGGCCTTCTTCAGTGGTAACCGCGACGTGAATTCCAATTAAAATAATATATGTACGAATTATTTTCAGTTACTTCCTTTGTTGCTTAACATTTTTAAAATGGCGGGCAGGACAGTCACTCTACGTTTTCACATAAAACGTTATTTTCTTCTGAAAAATAAAACTGTTGGATCAATTTATATAATTTTTAGTAAATGATATTTTCGTTTGACGCGAGTAATTACGTTATGTAGATGTCCTATGATTTTTGTTGTACTATAGAGGAAAATAATTGGCAAAAACTTTACCTTTTTATTGTTGAAGATATTTTAGTTTAGCGTAGTTTCATGTTCCAAAATTGAGGTTTTCTGATTATTGACAAACACATTCTAGACGAGAACCGATATTTATGTCATTTACCGCCTTCATTCACTAATTGATCTTTGAGACTTATGCATTATAATTTCCAATAATGTCAAGATAAGGTTACATGAAAAATAATATACAAGATAAAATTACTACTTCAAAATAAACACACTCTTCGCTAATGTTTTAAAAACTGTAATATCAATAACAACCTATCTTCTGCGAGTACATAACGAAAAGTTCATGCTATGAACTAATACAAATAATAACACTCACTTCGAGTTAAACCCTCCCTTACCGTGATAGAGCGAATTCAGCGTGGTATCCCCAGGACTAAGAATTCGAAGCTGTTTCTCCTCATGACAAAAAAAATTAATGACAAATGCCGAACCGCAAATCAATGGATTAAAAGTAACGACATTGATTCTGCGCTATTCTTTGTATGTCAAAGCCTCCCCGACTTCGTATGCAATCGTTGAGTTTTGACGTCGTGCCCTGTATCAGAGTAAACGCCTGGAATACTGCAGAATAACGAATCACTGCAACCAATAAGAACAACGTTATGACGACCAGGAGATCCCGAGGGACGATCTTCGTATGCTTTCTGCACAAGTACAAGTCACTTAACAAGCAAGCCGGCAACAGTCAATAATATTTAAAAATAACAAAGTAACAATTTTTATTTTTCTGTTGCAGATATTAATGATGTGAGACTCCAAAAAAGTAACTTCTGCCATGAGCGTGCGCTAGAAGCAGAGATGCGTCATTGACTTCCTGTCAAATGCATTGAGAATGATGGTGAATATGGTCAATTATAAATTCTGGATAACAAGAAGATCGCATCTTGTAATGGTGCTCCTTCGATGTTCATAGCTCTTCAACTTTTTGAGAGAAAAAATAGATGTTACTTTTGGAACGATCTAGCACACTACGTACAGAACGATATCAATTATTATCCGTTATTGATTGTTTATTTTAGTAGTAGTAATCGAATATATCAAGGGCTGCATGTCTGTCTGACTCTGTTTGACTCCATATTTTCAAACTCTATTTCATCTGAACGGATGATTGAGTATTTTTTACTAAGCGTTCTTTTAAAAGTTGGTTAAAATATTTAAAGGGTCAAAAATGGGTCGAAATTGAAAAAATCGTTATACATTTTGTGCATTCATCTTAGTTTATTTTCATATTTTTACTTTTAATCAGTTCATATGCGTGTCACATTTTTACAGGTGTAACCTCACTAGTTTCGAATATTACAGTTTCGATTCTAGCTGATTACATCCTAATAATTTTTACTTTTGAAATCACGATCCTATAATAATATCTACGAAACCTGGACAGATTAAAATATATTGCGGCATATTTTAGTCCCTGGTAAAGCCGCCCCCCCCCCACACTCGCTAGTAGTATCTATATATGTATAAAATTGTTATTATTTTTTTCTGTTCCAATAATACGTGTTTGAGTCACTTCTTATTTATTTTCACTTACCGAAAAATTCGCCCGTTCTTAGAATTTTCCTCTATTTTGTAAAAGTATAGAACCAAAATTTGTTTATATTTTGGATATTCAACAAAATTAATTATATATTTATATTTTTTCCAAAGCTTTTGCAACTTTTGTTAACAATCTATAAAATTAGCGCGCTTTCCAGCTACTATTTTCTCTCACCTCTCAAGTGCAATTTATTCATGTCGTTGAACGTTTGCAAGGTTCCTTAATGTTCTATTTGAGCTGACCCCATCGAGTTCGAATGGGATTGAGATCAGGACTTATTGCTGCTCACTTTAACGTCAACTTACGATGGTCTTTATTTGATTAAGTCGAGAGCTGGGGATGTGTGGATGAAAAGAAACCCTGTGTTGCGTATGCAGTGAAAAGGTGAGCGATGTAGTAAGTTGAGCTGCTAAGAACAAAACTCGACCGTCCCCATCGCCCCCCAGACTCTACATTAGTAACTCGACATAAGGCGCAATTTCTTTAAAGCTTACAAGAAGGGATGGTGACGGTGGTGGCGATGATCATGATGAGAACGATCAAATTAGGAATGGTTCGGTAGAAAACGCAATTAAATTAACACAGCCGTTTTCTAAAATAAGACTAAAGATTTCTGTAATACGAGCTCATGACCGTTCACTTTCGATAGTTGTTTTTTTTTTCTCGACTTATTAATCTCATAGATCAATTAATGTCGAAGCATAATTATCTGTGCATGCATTAATTTTTCCTTGTTTTCAAAATTAAACTATATTTCTATACTCGTATAGAAATATAGTTGCACTTGCATAAAAAATCGTTGAAACATTTTTGTTCCTTTACAGTATTATTTAATTAATTGTTCAAAAATCTTAATTTTCCCTTAGAATCATTAGCCTACCGAATTTGTTCATCTCTGTGTTCTGCTGCAGCATATATTTACCTACTAAAGGGCTATGATAATGTTTTTGTAAAGCTTTATTAGATAAATAGTCTTATTAGAAGTGTATATGCATGAATATGGCTGCCTACACGTTAGATTTATATCCAATTAGAATTGAATTTTCGAAACATCTGTAAGAACTTTTAGAAAAAAAATAATTAAGAATGTCCTTAGTTTTTATATACGTACGTACGTATAATTATGACAGCCCTTTTAAGATAATCGTTTCTTATCGTTGAGCACTTTCAGTTGAATTAAAGTCGGTCAATTTAGCTCTTATGCATAGATCATCGTATAACGATTAGATCACTTTCTGGCTGACGTAAATGAACATTTAAAATTAAAATGGTTAAATTCGACGTTATTTCACGCGGTTAATGGTTGCCGAATGGATTAGGTCTTCGCTAATCCAGCCAGAGATGTCTCGTGATGCGGGGTTCGAATCGTTCGACTGGTATTAATCGTGACACCCTGCACTGAAGATTCCCGAAAGGATGAAATACTAGTGTCTGTAGGTATTTAATAATTATTATAGTAATATATATATATATATATATATATATATATATATATAATTATTTATTCTACTTACAGACATTAGTGTTTTATGATTTTGAAATCATCAGTGTAGAAGGTAACAATTACTACCGGTCAGAGGATTCGAACCGTACTACAAATAAGTTGATTATATTTGCTAAGTCTTTACCTCCAGGCCACTAAACAATTGGCACCGGAAGTAAAGGAATAAAACTACAAATTTGGGTGCAGAGAGTCGGCACTCTATGTTGTTCAAACGAGCGGAAGTCGTGAACGCTGTATAAACGCTAGTTAGCTGTGTTTTAGTATTGAATTCCGCAACAGATTTTAACATTAAGTATTCTTAAAGGGGGTTAATAATTATAATAATAAATGGGGTTTAATATTTTCATCATGAGGGTAGAATGTGACAATTCCTACCAATCGAAGGATTCGGCCTTTGCCACGAAGCCACCTTTGACCTTATTTGCAAAGGTTTTATCTCTAGGCCACTAAACAATTTCCATGGAAATAAAGTGAATGTATAATTTATGGAGGCTAAATTCAGACGCGGACAGTAGACAGTCTATATTGTTCCAATCAGTGGATGTTGAGAACCTTACATAAACGATAAATGACAACCTCTTAGTTTTAATTTTCCAGACAGTGCTCAGCCTTAAGTTTTCTCGAAAAGATTTTAATTATAATTATAATTAATCATTATAGATACAAGTGTTTCATGCTTTCGCAATCATCAGTGTAGGAAGTGACAATTCCTACCGGATTGTATATTAGAACCCATCCACGAAGTCACATTTGATTCCACTTTCTAAGACTTTAATACCGGGCCACTAAACAATTTCATGGGAATGAAATGATTTAACAACGTATAAACGCCAAATTCAAAAGCAAACAATAGACTGTGGATCGATTGAGTGGAAGTAGTGAACGTTGCATAAACGCTAGTTGACTGCCTTTTAACTTTTATTGCTCTGATAGTGCTCGACCTTAATTCTACAAATAAAATGGCTTAATAATTATAAATATAAATAATAAGTATGGTTTATGTATACAAACATTAGTGGGTCATGCTTTTGCAATAATATATATATATATATATATATATATATATATATATATATATATAATTACGGATTCTGTTCTAAATCTCGATTCCGATAATAGTACCGAATTCGGTACCGATTCTGTTGCAATCTCTTAACATTTATTTTAAGATTCGATTTCTTTGTATCTCCAAAGGATTGTACTCTCTATTTTAATGTCCGCGTATATTTTCCAATATATAAAAATACACTAGGGACGAGGAAGGTATATATTACAAGTCTAGATTTTATTAAATAATTATGTAATGCTTTATTTGTAATTGATTGAAAATCGTGAGACAAGGTTTGTTTTTATTATAAAACAAAGCTCATTTGATTTTGGTTGTAATTAATTCCGTTTGAAATTTACATAAACGATTTTTTTTTTTTTGCCAAAACTGAAAACCGTTAAGAAACAAAATAGTTAACAAAGCCCGATTCATGTCAAGAATGAGTTTCTGCATAATAATGTTATTATGTAGAAAACTCCAACATTCCTCTATTGAGAAATGTTCATGTTTTTGCTTGTAATCATAAAGATTTGGTTTGTTATTATTAATAGATTGCTTTGCATTACCATAAAAAGAAAAACAAGATACAACTACTACTACTACTACTACTACTACTACTACTACTACTAATAATAATAATAATATAATAACACCACCACCAAAAACAACAGCAATAATAATAATAATAATAATAATAATAATAAAAATAATAATAATAATAATAATAATAATAGCAGCAGCAAAATTACTCCCCCAAAATGAAATTCTACTTTTCTTAGATGATTACATGACAGAAAGAAAATAAAAACAATTGTTTTAGAATTTCCAATGGAAAATAAGTATTGCGCATGAAATTAAAGTAAACCGATAATGATTTCCAGCCCATTTAAACCTTTTAATATTGCCTAATTGCTAATAAAATCAAACAAAATACTGGTAGAACATAATATTTTCACACGATTATTGACATTTCTACCGGTATTTGTTTGATTTTAAGTGGTTATCAAGGGTACCTGTGAAGTATTTATAGACATACATTTTTTAAAAAATTCCTTCTTGACAGAGTGATTGAAATTTAAAAAAAAAATCCTTCTTGACAGAGTGATTGAAAGCACGATTTAAAAGGGGTTTAATACAAATAAACTTATCCAGGCGGGGTAGAATAGTCTCGTCTTCGGTAACTTTTATTTGTTGCATATTTGTTTATCATATCTTTTTTGTTCTGTAATTACAGTAAAAAAGGCTCGAATTTCATTCTTATTTGGGGGGAGGTATACTTTAACTGTAGATATAATTTCCTTCTTAGTATTTCCCATGTACTTTATTTAAGGCTTTGTTAAACTTATCGTGAGAGTTTTATCTGTATTTTTCATTATAATAATAAGTAGTAAGTATTATAAGCATCAATTATTTCCGACGAAACCGACGACACACGACGACAATGTATAGACAGCGTCGATAAATTGAGGAAAAACTTGTCCAAGAGCATTTTAAGTCTTATATCGAGTGTAAATGTACCAATAATAGAAATAGACTAAACTCTGAAAACCAAGGTTAAATGTGGGAGTGGCATTTATACTCCAATCAGTGCCTTTAATCTTATGTTGTAAAAGAACGCCGTCTCATGTATAAATTTGTGTGTTGCACTTTTTTATGTCCAAGAAAATTAAAAGAATGGTTTCGAAATCGGAAATAAAGGTCAAAATTTTTCGATTCTGATATCAAATTCCCATACCTCAAACAGTTCCGATTTTTCGAATCTTTCTTCTGAATAATCGTCCCTAAACACACACACACACACACACACACACACACACACATATATATATATATATATATATATATATATATATATCATATCATATCATATATATCGTTATATTAGTATAATAGAAGGATAATCCCTGCCTATAGAAAGACATTATAGGAATAGAAACACTAAGACAACACATTAATCCAAAATGGGTACAGTACTTACCTGTACTTGATGCTTGTTTCCCAGAAATTATCGTTCGATTTATTTACAATTTTTTAATTGCTATAATTTTTTCGTGTCGTCTCACTCTCCCAATTTTTCCATATTTTGATATAGTAGCAGGAAACTTTACTCACTAAGTTGTTTTTTTTTTTTATTTTACTCTCATATAATTACCGGAGAAAATGCTTCATAGGAAGCGTTTATCGTGTTACACAGTAATAGTTTAATCTACGTGCTTTTTCTTTCAGTTACAACTCATTTCCTAGGAAAATGATAACCGCTCTCTTCTTTTTTTATTTCTAATTCAAACAACAATTTTATTTGTAACTCATGTATAAACCTTTACTCTATAGCTTTAACATATCGAACAGAACAGAATACTTTCTGCTACATTTAACATGGCTGCCACTTTTGATTCTTCGTAAACAACGACTTTAGTTATCATATTAATCGATTAGAAACCACGTACTCAAACAGTTACGAAAACTTTATTAGATGATTGTTAATTATTCTTTGAACAAATGAGTTTATCCTGTAAGTACCTGTGGTTTACAGGTATGGAAGTAATAATCAAACGGCTACAGAAAAAATGTGTGTACGTGTGTTTATCTACCATCTTATTTTTATGATTGTGTTTTTACTAATACTACTATTTCTTACTATGATTTCCTAAATTTAATTTTAATCTATCATTTTTTTTATTAAAACCGACATAGAAAGTTAAAACATCGTAATATTTCGAAATTCGATTACGCGGGATTCAATCAATCTAACAAACTCATTACCTCAGGCTGGAAGTATTTCTCTTACATGTATTCGACTTATGTTTATTTGCTGTCTTCATCTACATCTCCTTACTATTGATGTTACTACTATTTATTATATTGCTATTATTAATAGTTCTAATGCTATAATCACCATTGTGATTATCATTATCATATTTTTCTTTCCTCATATGAACTATTAACCCAGTCTTACGAGTTTCGATTCCGGGTCATTCGACAGCAAAAATGTCATTGCTTTACTTTTGTCTTAAAAAGTAAGCACATCTACTCGATATATAACATGGTTTACTCGTGGATTAATAACTTATGAGAACGAGAAATTGTATGGCTCTATCATTCCCTTATATTATCTAAGAAGTCATGTGCAAGTAAAATCCTTAACCATGCGTTTGAGAGGATTTTTTTTTAAATCTTCGGAAAAACATGCTGACAGCCAAAATAAATATAATCTTTCAAAATAATCATCGAATAACATACGAGCGTATGGTATAGCAGTTCTCAAAACTAGAAATCGAAGTTAAATTGACATGCGAGATTGATTGCTTACTCTAAGTTCTAAGATAATTTCCTTTCCGCCAAACATTTTTTTGTGTTGACATGTAATTGATTCAAATCAGTAGGACTTTATTACTTTATGAACGAATTATGGTTTATAGCTGTGTGTATTATTTACAAATTTACGTTTCAATTGTATTATTACATTTTAACAGATAAAAATCATTCGACTTGACGTACGTAAGTGAAAGATATTTGGAACATAGCATCGACAAGGACTTTAGCTTGTACACACACACGCACACACACACACAGATATATATATATATATATATATATATATATATATATATATATATATATATATATATATAGTAAGTTATAAAATGTATATGGCGATTAAGCTACACTGAATATTCCGCGTTTCATCCACTCATGCTCAGGCCTGAAGAATCCTAGAGTGGATGAAACGCGGAATGTTCAGTGTAGCTTAATCGCCATATACATTTTATAACGTACTAAGTAGCTCTACCTACGTATTGAGCATTTTGAAGCAAATACTTAAAGTTTACGCACAAATCTATACTTTCGTATATTAATTTTATGTGAGTAAATTAAGTAGTTATATATATATATACATATATATATATATATATATATATATACATATATATATATATATATATATATATATATATATATATATAAGACTGAGTGAGGTGTATATATAAGATTATATGTGATATGTAAGTGTATTTAGTTATAGAACCTTGCGTTCGGTGTATACTCTTGTATAAAAACCATTACTCATATTATGTGTATATATGCGTGTCTACATGAATATAATTCTCTCAAATGCAATGTATTTCTCTTTCTAACCCTTTTCTTCTTCTTTCTATTTTTGTTGAAACTCATGATAAAATGTGTATGTGCTTACGGGTGTGTTTATGTGTGCCATCACGTGACCAAGTTCTGACGCCGCCATAATCGATTATGCCGCCTAATTAATAGAGGCGTCATTGCTGAGACGATTCCTGGCTAAATATCCATAATCTGACAGATTCTGATGTCATCACAGATGGTTTCCCAACCTATGACCTCAGAGGGCTATTACTTTTTCGCTTTTCCTCCCTGACCTTTTAACTTCTTTGTTCTCTGCGACTCCCACCATTCAGATCTCATCAAATGCAGACTGTGTCTCTCAAGCCGGTAGCTTTTGATGGACCGTTACTTGCAGAAAATTGCAAGCGTTATTTCTGAGGCAACCAAGGAATCTTGTTGATGCAACAATCACCAAGAATAGATTAGGTTATACTTGTTAAAGAAACTATATCTGAAACAAAATCTATTTGAAATAAAATATACTCGTGTCTCTTTAGAATCTGTTTTTATGGAACAGGTTTAATAACAGAATTACATCCATGAATTGAGTTTTAATATTTGGTGTATTCTTGTTGTATAAATATATAAATCTAGCAAACCGTTCGGCGTTACACAGCCGTAAAAATTCGCTTAGATATAATATTTACGTTATTGCAGATGTCGTATTTATTATTATATAAGAGCCAGTTCTCTGTTAATCATTATATTTTGCCCAATGCAGAGTAGTGTTCCCTCGGCGTGACCCGGTTGTAAAACACGTTAAAATACATTTTTATTAGTGCAGATTTCGTATTTATTTTTAAAGGGACACAACCCTATTGATTATGAAACTGTACCTAATATATAGTAGTGATATCAAAGGGCCTAAAAAATATGATTGACGTGCCATCATCTCGAATCTAAACCAAAACACTAGTCTGATTTCGTACTATTTGATCTAAATAATACTCATACAAAAACCTAGAAAAGGAACATTTTAAAGATAGAGTTGCATTTTTCAATTTTTACTCATTAGCAGCTATTGCTATCGGCTAAAAAAAAAAAACAAATCGATTTTTCATGTGTTAAAAGTCAAATCCTTTATATATCAATCTTCAAGTCCATAGACTAAAAATTTTAAAGATAGTTTAGTAGAGCTGACATTCCTCGAATAGACACGGTCATTTATATATATATATATATATATATATATATAGAGAGAGAGAGAGAGAGAGAGAGAGAGAGAAAATAAAAAAGAACAAACCGTATTATGTGTTTATCAACGTTTTGTCTTTATTTCGAGACTTCCTGTGTATGAATGAGATTAAGAAACAAAAAAAATACCAGTACAAAATATTTGAAAATGTTTCACGTGCACAGTGTGATGCAGTTATATTTCAGAGAAACGGAAAAAGACGTTGGAAATTCAAAAAGGAAATAGAAATATGAAATAGAACTGCGTCACACTGTGCACGTGAAACATTTTCAAATATTATGTACTGGTATTTTTTGTTTCTTAATCTCATTCATCCAAAGGAAGTCTCGAAACAAAGACGAAACGTTGATGAACAAATAATACGGTGTGTTCCTTTTTATTTTATCTATTTTGTCGGAATACTATTTCCATTATTTTCATCATCATATATATATATATATATATATATATAAGGGGGTAGTCACAAACAATGTGTATTTTTAACATTATTTTATTATTCCGAGTTATTGAGAATTATGTTTACATCATTGTAATAATGTTTTTAAATCATTGAAATCGTTTTTAACGCGTTTCAGACGTTGTGTGAGGCGTCCTCGTCAGAAATTATTTTCAAATGTGTTGGAGATGTAAAAATAGCATTTTCTTAGTTCATTTGACGTGTTTCCAAGGGGTGGAAGCGTGTAAGTGTATACTATTCATTGGAATGCTCAATTTTTATTAATCTTTTATTGGGCTTGTGGCGGCCGCCGACCTCGGCTGTGATCACTCCTTGTTGTGTTTCTCTCTCACTCTCTTTTTCTGCTTCTGTTTTTTTTTCTTTTTTTTCCTTTAGGATAGGGTGTGTGTGTGTGTGCGTGTGTTTTTTCTTTTATTGGTTTGAGAATGTGTGTACTGTTTTATAGTATTATGAGGTAATTTCCTTCCCTAGGAAGGTGACTGTGATCAAAGCTCCTTACTAATGTGTATGTGTGAGGAGGGGGGGAGAACCAGCTCTTCTGAAATAAGGCTAGGGGTGCTTTCATTCTATTTGGATATTTATTTTTTGGATTCTTGGATTGTAGTATTGTGATTCTTCGTTTAAGTA
The DNA here is from genome assembly GCF_053919585.1 of Euprymna scolopes. Lineage (NCBI taxonomy): Eukaryota > Metazoa > Mollusca > Cephalopoda > Sepiida > Sepiolidae > Euprymna > Euprymna scolopes. The sequence goes on along the minus strand of NC_136493.1, from coordinate 58,242,415 downwards.
TTTTCGATTATTCTTTATATTATGTTTGTTTAGATAGATGGGTGTATTTAAAAATATGTATAGGGGATTTTTTAATGTTTTGATTTATTTGTCTTCTCATGTGGGTATGGCCAGACCCAGGATCGGTTCCTAGTGTGGGGAAGATCTTGTTCCACAGAGGGGTTGGGCCAATTGGAGAGGTATAGGTATGGGAGGAGGATGATGATAGAAGGGATGATAGTTGTCTCAGTCATGAGGGATTTCTCCTCCACTGACTGAGGAGGGAGCGAGGTGTTGGAACAGATATTATACTATGGTTCTAGGTGTTTCCTAGTGTTGATGGTTTCGAGGTTATGTATGATTGGTATTGTTCAGTGTGTTGTATTCGTTATAGGGATGTTATGTCTGTGTGTGGTTGTATGCGCGCGCGTGTGTGTGTGTTTTAATGTGTCGGTTTTGATTTATGTGTGGGTGTGTATATGTATATGGATGTGCATGCGAGTGTGCATTGCATTTCATGATTTCTGTTCAGTTCAGGAGAGAATCTTGTGATGGAGTTTTTTTTTCCTGTGTAAGTAAATAAAAATAATTGAAATAATAAAAAGTAAATAAAAATAATCTAACAGGAATACAAAATCAAGCACTTAAAAAAAAACTAGTTATAAAGGAAGCAGACAAAGGTAGTGCAGTGGTTATAATGAATAAGAACTTCTATCAAACAAAAATTTTAGAATCACTAGGGAATGAAAATTATTACAAACCAATTAGCTCTAACATAGACGACACAAACATATCTAAAATAAAAAAAAATCTGCACAACATACAATAGTACATTAACTAAAAAAGAAAAAGACTTCCTTACAAACTCTACAACAAAAACAAACATCTTCTATGGGCTACCCAAAATACACAAATCTAACCAGGTAAGACATGCCATCAACATACAAAAGTCGGAGTACATAAGCACCCCAAACCCCAACGCCCTCACATTCAGACCCATAGTAGCAGGACCATCATGCCAAACAAGCAGACTTAGCAACCTAATAGATATACTATTACAGCCCTTCACCAATCTAGTCAGATGTTTTGTAAGAGAGAACACACACTTCCTTAGCTCCCTACCACAAACAGTAGTAGATGGAACAATACTAGCCATATACCAATATCCCACACAACCTAGGAAAAGAAGCTATCGCATATTGGATTGACAGACATACACAGACTTTACACCCCAGATTCAATAAACAATCCGTGATTGATAGCATCGACATACTTCTCAATAATAACTCCTTTCAATTCAATAAAGACAACTGCATCCAAATGCTAGGCACGGCAATGGGTACTAAAATGGCACCGACATATGCCACCCTTACACTCGCCTTCCTAGAAGAGACCCTTTTTGAAAGGATAGAGCAAAAGTACGTGCATAATATAAAAGGACTCTTTATAAAAATTTGGAAAAGGTACCTAGACGACTGCTTTATCCTCTGGAGAACCACATGGGGGATGTCAAATAACTCCAAACTTTGCTACAAAATCTACACCCAAAAAACAAACTTTACACTAGAACAAAGCCCCACAGAACAACCTTTCCTAGACATCCTAGTAACAAGCAAATGCAACAACATAATCAGAGACATCTACCACAAGCCCACAGACACTCAGCAATACGTCCACTTCAAAAGCCACCATCCTAAAAACTTTCTAAAATCAATACTCTACTACGTAGAGTCTGCACCATAGTAACAGACAGACACACCCGTTCGACTAGACTGAATGAACTACAAATAACACTGCGGAAAAGAGGATACCCACTACCACTAATACAGAAAAGTATTGAACTGGCTGAAAAAAATTCCAATAGACCAACTAAGAATCCCAAAAGAACACAACAAAGAACAAATTTTAGCATACGTCTCTACACACAACACAAATAACCCAGAACTATTTACACAGATAACAAAAAACCTTATCCTCTTCAATCAGAACGACAAACTAAACAACATACTTAAAACAACAAAACATAATAAAAAGCAAACGCCAACCAAAAAACTTAAAACACATCCTAACTTCCTCAAAACTCGTTCCACACATTACAAAAGGGGTTACAAAATGCAACAAACCGCGATGTGGAGTATGTGACATAATAATAGAAGCTAACACATACACATTCAAAAACCCAACACAAACATTCGAAATAAAAAAGGATCTAAATTGTACCTTCAGGAATGTAGTATATGCACTAAGATCCACAACATGCAACAAATCCTACATAGGCGCCACCTAAAATTTTAGCAATAGAGTGGCCTTACATAAGAGCAGCATCAAAATTGCAGATAACAGACACCTCTATGTTTCAAAACACGTACACACATGCAGGGGAAACTGCTTCAAAATAATGCCAATCTTCCAAACAGACAATTATTTTTATTTACTTACACAGGAAAAAAAACTTCATCACAAGATTCTCTCCTGAACTGAACAGAGCCTTATATCAACACACAAAATCATGAAATGCAAGGCACACTCGCATGCACATCCATATACATATACACACCCACACATCAATCAGAACCGACACATTAAAACACACACACACGCGCGCATACAACCACACACAGACATAACACCCCTATAACTAATACAACACACTGAACAATACCAACCATACATAACCTCGAAACCAACAACACTAGGAAACACCTAGAACCATAGTATAATATCTGTTCCAACACCTCGCTCCCTCCTCAGTCAGTGGAGGAGAAATCCCTCATGACTGAGACAACTATCATCCCTTCTATCACCCCCTCCCATACCTATACCCCTCCAAATGGCCCCTCCTCTCTGTGGAACAAGATCTTCCCCACACTAGGAACCGATCCTGGGTCTGGCCATACCCACATGAGAAGACAAATAAATAGAAACATTAAAAAATCCCCTATACATATTTTTAAATACACCCATCTATCTAAACAAACATAATATAAAGAATACCCGAAAAGACTTAAACGAAAAATCAAATACTAAAATCCAAGAATTTTTTTTTACACAGTGATCACGACATATCAAGGCCAGGAAGCCACTCAGGGATAAGGTTGATTTGCAAGTACATTACGTTAGTGTGGAGATTTGATGAAGTGTTTACTTAAGGGGGTGGTTCATTAGGAATTTGTTAACATTGGACTTGAACACATCCAAGTTGTAGTCTGGTGGGAAGCAAGTAGACGGAACAGAGTTCCACAGGCGTGCAGTTCTAAGAAAGAAGTTTTGTTCATGGAATCCACCTTTGGATTTAGGCACAACTAATGAGTGGGGGAAATTTTTCACAATGGATTCGGCTAGACAGGTGTTTTTTGTGAAAGATTGGCGTGGGGGGACCAGAGATTGGAGTTCAAACGAGCACCTGCCATGGAAATTACGATAGAAAAAGGATAGGCTCACTACATCTCTTCTGTGGGAGAGAGGTTGCAGGGTAGAGAAAAGGGCATCCCCCACTAAGCCACGAAGTCTATTTTGTACTCTGTCAAGGCGGGATAGGCTGTTTCTTGCAGCTCCTGCCCATATATGGCAACAATATTCCATCCTTGGACGTACTTGGCTTTTATATAGATATCAGTAGTGAGATATCTTCTGGAGCGGTAGAAGGATCCCACCATCTTTCCAGCGACCTTGGCAACAGACTTGATGTACGTGTTCCATTTCAGATCAGGAGTAAAGGTCAAACCCAGAAGCTTGTCAAAACACGGGGCGTCACCCAGACGAGAGCCATCCATCACAATTGATGCCAGATGGGGATCAGAGCATTGATGATGTAAGGATAGGAGTTTGGTTTTGGATGCATTAAAAGTAACTAGCCACATCTTCCCCCACTGAACCACGCGCTCGAGATCAGAGGAGAGAGAATCAGAGAGAACTTTGTCATTTACAGCCTTTGATGTGTTGCCGTAGATGGTCGTGTCATCAGCATAGATGTCAATGAATGATTTAAGTATGTGTTTAGGGAGGTAATTTATGTAGATCAGGAAGAGAGTTGGGCCTAGGATTGACCCCTAAGGGACCCCAGCATTTATATTGCAGGCCTCCGATTTTTGTCCATCTTCCACTACTCTTATGAGCCTATCGGAGAGAAATGATTTAATGATTGAGAAAACATTTCCAGTTATTCCGTAGCTGGAAATCTTGTGAAGTAGACTCTTATCCCATACCTTGTCGAAGGCCTTTGATATGTCAAGAGCAATTGCCCTAGAAAGGAAGCCTTTGTCAGGAGATTCACTAATCCTGTGGGATATAACCGACAGCACATCTGTGGTAGATCTTGCAGAGCGGAAACCATATTGTGTGTCACTATGAAGGTTATTCCTGCTGAGGTGGTTGACTATTTCTCTATTTAATATGGATTCCAGCAACTTACTCATAACACACAGGAGACTTATTGGTCTCTACTGAGAGGAAGATGACTTATCACCTGAATTCTTAAATACAGGGTAAACTGATGAGATCTTCCAGGGAGTCGGAAATCACTTCTTCTTAAGGCAGTGCTTAAACAGTTTCATAAGTATGGGAACAAGTTCTTGTTGAAGCTTTTTTAACACTATAATTGGGATGCCATCAGGACCAGTTGCTTTACTTGAATCTAGGTTCTTGATTAGCTTGGCGACCTCATGCACGGATATTTGTATGTTACCTAGCGTGTTCTGTGTTATAGGAGGAAATATGGGTAGTGGATGGCCTTCGTCGCATAGGGTAGAATTAGCTGCAAAGTTCTTTGCAAATAGTTTGGCCTTGTCTGACGCTGACGAGATGACTTCTGGTCCATTGATAATGGTTGGGATAGAACGCACACTTCTGTTCAGGATCCTATTTGTTATTTGCCAAAACTGGTGGGAACTAAGCCGCTGATCAGTTACCTTGAATTTAACAGACTGGGCATATAGCTCTCTTGCGTTTTTTATTACTCTTTTACAGTGGTTGCTGGCAGTCCTGAAAGCAGCTTTAGTCTCAGTGCATCTATTACGTTGGTAGCTATGGAAAAAGTGATTTCTGTGCGCGATAGCAGCACACATTCTGGGGAGAACCATGGCTGGCTGTTAGGTTTTTGTTGGAATTTTTTAGATGGTATGAATTGGTCTATTCCTACAAGTAACCATTCGGTCAGATCTGATACTATAGAATCCAAGAAATAAATATGAAAATAGAATGAAAGCACCCTAGCCTTATTTCAGAAGAGCTGGTCCCCCCTCCTCACACATACACATTAGTAACGACCTTGGATCACAGTCACCTTCCTAGGGAAAGAAATAACCTCATAATACTATAAAACAGTACACACATTCTCAAACCAATAAAAGAAAACATACACACATACTACCCTAAAGGAAAAAAAAGAAAAAAAAAGAAGCAGAAAGAGATAGTGAGAGAGAAACACAACACAGGAGTGACCGCAGCCGAGGTCAGCGACCGCGACAAGCCCAATAAAAGAGTAATAAAAATTGAACATTCCAATGAATAGAATACACTTACACGCTTCCACCCCTTGGAAACACTTCAAATGAACTACGAAAATGCTATTTTTACATTTCCAACACATTTGAAAATAATTTCTGACGAAGACGCTTCACAGAACGTCTGAAACGCGTTAAAAACGATTTCAATGATTTAAAAATTTTATTATAATGATCTAAATGTAATTCTCAATTAAAAACTAAGACACTGAATAATGAATAGTGTTAAAAAATACACATTGTGACTACCCCCTTATTTAAATATACATCTTTCTTTCGTTGGAATTTCTGGACCCATTATATATATATATATATATATATATATATATATATATATATATATATATGTATATATATATATATATATATATATATATATATATATAGTAAGTTAAAAATACATATGGCAATTAACACAGAATATTTCGCGTTTCATCCACGCTAGGATTAATAAAACTTACAATTTTATAACTTACTGCCTAGTTCTACCTACATATTTAGCACTTTTAATGTAATTACTTAAAGTTTACGCATGAATCTATGAATCTATACTCTCTATATTAATTTATGTGATTAAATGAAGTAGTCATAGATATATATATATATATATATATATATATATATATATATATATATATATATATATATACTAACAAAAGTACCCGTCGTTTACTTGGTTCAAAAACAGCCTACACAGGATGGACTCTGATTTATGAAAGTATTATAGGTTGTGAAAACGAAGGGTTGTAAAGAGTTAGCTTCGAATTTGGGGGTATCAAAACCAAAGCAAAATATGATGAAAGTAAAAATAAAATAGATAAAGCCCATAATTTATTATACCATACCTGTTCACACTGAAACACTTATCACAATATTCTGTGGATCTATATTAAAAAACCTTGTTAAACTTTGTGATATATTTCCATTCTATTGAGGTCAGGCCCGAACGAACACCCCATGATTTTATTACAACATATTTCTTCAAACTGAAACATAATTATCAAAGTATATATATATACGCAGATAGATATAAAAAGTATTTATTAAAGTTTGTGCCTATTTCCATTCTATGGAGGCCAGGCGCGAACGCAGACTCCACAATCTATAATATCATCCCTATTTAAGTTTAAACATACTTATCAAAGTATTCTTATGTATATCTATATCAGAAACACTTGTAAACATTTTTTATTTAATTTTTAAAATTTTTATATCCATATTTTATGGACCAGGTGCGAACGCAGACCCCACAGTTTTAATGAACCACCGGTCTGCCAGATCAAAACCAACTTATTCCTGTGTCTCGATACATCTTCTATCATTATATGTAATTAGTTTTTTAAAATAGTCAACCATATAGGCGCCTATTCGTGACCACACACACACACAATCACACACAGAGATTCGGCTTATATATATATATATATATATATATATATATATATATATATATATGTATGTATATATGCCGGGTTCGAATCTATCGACTGGTGTTAATCGTGACACCATGCACTGAAGATTCCCGAAAGAATGAAACACTAATAACTGTAGATATTTAATTATTATAGTAAAAAAAATATGTCAGCCTCTTTTAAGAAAACTCGTTTCTTATCATTGATCACTTTCAGTTGAATTAAATCGGTCAATTTAGCTCTTATGCATAGATCTTATGCTATTACGATTAGATCACTCTGACTGAAGTAAAAAACATTTAAAAATAAAATGTTTAAATTCAATGTTATTTCACGCGGTAAATGCTAGCCTAATGGATACGGTATTTGCTAATCAAGCCAGAGATGGCTTGTGTTGCCGGTTTCAAATCTATGGACTGGTGTTAATTTTGACACCCCGCACTGAAGATTTCCGAATGGATGAAACACTAGTGTCTGTAGGTATTTAATTATTATAGTAAATAACTATATATATATATATATATATATATATATATATATATATATATATATATATATATATATATATATATATACTAGTTGTACCTGACCACGGGTATATGTGCCTTATTTTGTTTAAATGGAAAACAAATAAAAAAAGACAAAATGTATGTTCCTAATGTTTTGTTTTCTGTGTAGATATAGAGATTGTCTTATTTGCCGGCAGTAAAGCACGTAACATACACTTGTCCATCTGAGAAGCAATCAGGGTGTAGATGTAAGTTACACAAGTTTAAACACTGTCTCCGGGCTTTTTAATGGTCATTGAAAACGCCAAGCGAATTGTGAAGTGCATTATCTTAAAGTAAAAAAGGTTAACTATTGAAATCTTTAATACACGTTCGCTACCCGTTCTTCCAGAGTTTGAAAAAGGGGTGAAAATGAGGCTTTAATTTTAGTATGTACATGTTTGCGAGCAGTCAGTGGAAAATCTCATAAATTAAAAAAATAGCCAATTTTATTTTATATGAAAGTATATTGTTTTATCAATAATAAAACTATGGAAAAATTTAAAAGAAAACTGTTTAAAAAATAAACCAACAAAGTAAATGGGAGACCGATGATAATTCAGAAGGAAGAAAGAAAGGAGAAAATAATTAAAAAATCTTGTAGAGAAAGTTTAAAAAGAAAAAGAAAAGAATCTGGCAAACTGTGATTTTTAATCAAATATATATCCTTATTTTCGCATATATAATCAATGAGAATATTCGTAATCATCTTGGTTCTTCTTCGTTATTGTAGGAAAATCCGAATATCGAAAGATTGATTTTCAAGTGAAACTAACAGTATCTACTGAATTGCCATGGAACAATATTGGAAATATCTAAAACTTATAAGTATATTATTTAAAAAAATATTTTTCGAAGAAATTAGAAATCTTAGCTATTTCCCTTGTGTTTATGCAAAATGTGACGTGACAAAACAAACATAGCCGAAAGTATTTTCCCTGCACCCTGAAGGACTTAAATAATTGTGACATGAAAATTAGGTAGATAACATGGCTTATTTTTAAAATTAAGAAAACATTTAAGAAGGTATACATTTTTAAATGAAAAACACTAAGAAACGGGGCGTAATGAGAGTTGGGGCCCGTTTTTATTGGGTCATGCTGTATGCTCTGAATAGCAGATATAAACTTTATTTCTCTCGCCTGATGAGGAACAGTTGTATTTTTTTTTAATAAACCAATTTGCTAATGATACATTAGCATGTGTAGTGTAGCGAGTATATACTTCCTGTCTATATAAATAAAAATTACAAAAAAAAATGTCGAGTTAGCGTTTCAACATTTTAACAAAGCTGCCTACCATACATACGAGGCATCTCCGAAAAGATTCAGAGAATATGTGCGCCCTACAACATCAGGCGGTATTCAAGAGCGAGTCAACACTCAGACGACACCTGGTACGAGTGAAGCCCCGCATGGAGGAGAGCATGACCAAAAACTTCATATACTCCATCACATGCAATTGCAGAAATGTTTACAAGGGTGAAACATGCCGCCCCCTTAAAGTAAGGGTGGAAGAACACCGAAAAGCACTAACTAAAGGGGAGATGAAAAAATCGGGTATAGCAAACCATGACAGGATGGAGAGGGGGGGCCATCGCCCCCCTATGGGATGAAGTAAAAATAATAAACAGAGACCCACTGGAAAGTGAGAAAACTTTTAAAAAACAGCTCACATGCTCGGACATAACAACCTACTGAGCAAACTAGGCATAGAGCTGAATGCAATTTGGACACCTCTGATAGAGGGGCAAAACCTTGAATAACAACATAGGTTTAACATTAACAAAATCCAACTAAGAATTAGTGACATATGGCCGAGTGGTCCTAGACGTTGTATCAAAGTTTACAGTTACCCAAAGGTGCTAAGTTCAATCCTGAACGAAGGCAATAAAAAGTAACATTCAAAACAGAGAATACGCAACTGTGTCCTAGAGCCTAGCTGGAGTCAGAACACGGTATCCCCGTATTAATAATAAAGGGTTGGGTTCGAGACTCCTAACAAACGGTTCCCCAGTTCGATACAAAAAACCTGATGAAGGCCGGAAGGCAAAACGGCCGAAACATTGTGACGATAACAACCAAGATGAGGAAGTCAGTCCGACAATCTCACTCAATGAAAACAACTCATCTCAAAATACAGACAATTACTACCATTTTTATATTCTGTCTTTTTTTCTATTTTTGAGCGGATTATTAATGATTGCAAACTAACAAATTAAAGCAAAATATTTAAAGAATTTTAAGGAGTGCTGAGTTTCTAATACAAAGGTCTGGTAAATTGATCCCCTATATGGGAAACAGTCAACGGAAACACGATATCGAATTATTGGCCGTATTTTTAGGAGCTGTTCTTTTCGTTTTTTCTTAATATTTTAAGCAGATTACTATTGATTGAAAACTCATGTACCAGATTCTGCAAAAAAAAATTTAAATACCCAAATTAAATATTTTATTTTTTTAAGTGTGGTTCAATTTCTAATACAACGTAAATAGAAGCAGAAGTGTGTGGTTTCATGGTGAAACTTGTTATAACTTAGTTTCCTTATGTTATTTTATAAGTAAAAAAAAATTATATTTGGATATAAATCCTAAAACTCATTTCACTGAAAATAATTAAAGCGACTGAAATAGGAATTAACTACAATTAGTAAAATCGTCCTCAAACAATGAAAAATAATAAAACAGACTCTTCAATAAATCGATTTTCAGTGATTATAATCGTAGATAAAACAAAAATCGACAAATAGTAATATATATATATATATACATATATATATATATATATATAAATACAAGGTTAATATTTTCAGAGGTAAAGTAACCAATGAAAATGGTTAATACAAGAGTGCTCAATCCAGAAGTAGGGTGAGATACACTTTCTATTTGAGTTTACATCAGCCTTAATATGTTGCTACACATTCATAAGCATGTTTCGGTCAGATAGTTAATAACAACTAGAGACCTCTTTCGGCGATACAGTTTCTACAAAACAAGTTCGCAGAGTATATATACATATATATATATATATATATATATATATATATATATATATATATATATATTATTCAATTACTTACAGGCAATGATTATTTAGATAGTTTTACGAATTATGTCTACAAATGTATAGATAACATCTGTTAGCACGAATAAAATATTTTATACCAAATAGATGGATCTACTTATTATTTACGAAAAACTAAAAAAGAATTGAAATTGTCTCAGTATACCACAATATCATATTAATATACACGCTTTTAACTTGCTGATAATAAAAAATTAAATATATTTCAATTATATACACATAGTAATTACAGCATATTATCAGTTGTAATCGTGGAATAAAATGCATTAGCCATTATTTATTTAGAAACCGATTAAACACTCTAAACAATACGAATGTACAATTGATTGTCTGTCGAACTTAAGTCTCGAATTGGCTAATATTCAATATAATTAAAATAATGATTTAAAAGTTTCTTTTTGTAGCATACTTATCGCAATCACGTACCGACAAAATAAAATCCTAGTGTAAATAAACAAACCCTCAGCGGATGTTAACGTCCCCATTCTTACATAAGTTTTATTCAAGTGCGGATTTGCATGATATACCCATCAAAAGAAAACTCAGTGAAACGAAAAGAAGCGAATCAGAGGGGAATATAGTTATACTAAGATGGCGTTGCTAATTATAATGTAATCAATTCCCTTATCCTTTTCACCAACGCCCCGAGATAATATGACACGAACTTTGAAATTATAGTATGTTATCTTTGTTATTTTAGACAATAGAAACGTAATTTCTCACGATTATTGGATTTGTTCATTACTAAAAAAGTGATAAGAATCTGATAATTTCTAGATAAGTGACCTACACTAATCGCTTATAAATCAACGCAGCTACGCATTGAAAGGGACCGATGTGTGCTCTTTCTTCCTTTTCCCACATTATCCTTTCATCACACACACACACACACACACACACACACACATATATATATATATATATATATATATATAGTACTTTCTAAGTTTTGTAATTATTATTAAAAATCAAAATTCAGCTCTTTAATTATACCATTTTTCATTTTTTATTTTTCGAACAATCAATTTTATGTTAAAATTAAAACAATGAATGGATGAGAGTTTTCGATTCTTCATCTAATAATCTTCAGTAGACACTTTTAAGGGAACAAAAAATGCTAGAAAAACACAAGAGAATTTCAAAAGTTAGTTGCAAAACGTTCCTTGAAGTCATCACGGGACGCATAAAATCTTGTTTTCGCACTGTCTCTGGAAACCTGTTGATAATTATAATCTCGCGATTCAAGAATATTTGTGGTAAAATAAAGTGGTTTACGGTGTCATACTTATTGCTGTTTACTCTCGGCTGCTTAGTGACTATTTTCCTTTCGGTTTATAGAATAATATGTTCCCGTGTTATGAACTAAGTTTTCTTAAATCAACGGATGCATTTATGTTTTTGTAGCTATTCGTAAATATAGCTAGATTTAAGAAGCGTATGTTTAGCCGATGACGTAAAATAGACTTATTATTTCTGTCGAATATGGTATCTCTCAGTCGAACCTAGGAATTTGTACTGAATTTTAAACGAGAGCTACAACACGGATTAAATAAAAGGCTCTATTCAAAATTCCAGACTGATTCTCGAGTTAAACTAGATAGACCCGAAAAAGGTCAGACCTTACATTCGACGGAAACGTAATGGAAATATCACTCAATAAACAGTTGCCCTAATAATCACATTAATACAAATTACGTTTATTTTTTTAAATCCCATTTTATATATATATCACCAAACCGCATAAATCTGATCACCAGCAGCAAATAAGGTTTTATATTTATAGAAAGCTACACATATCTCTGCTGAAGTAACTAATTAATAAAATATTTAACGGTAGAAAATTTGAAAAATCACTTTACCTACGCACATACGCACACACACATACATGCACACACACATACGCACACACACATACATACACACACACACACACACACACATATATATATATATATATATATATATATAGTAGAAAGTTATACTGTTAATTTGAAGTATTAGGTGCAGCATTAGAAAGTATAATACGTAAATTAAGAAAAACAATATATATATACATTTTAATCGGATATTACTAGCCATTAATATAATCATTCTTGGGATAGGTTCAAGAAAAACATTTTCAGAAAGCAAATATCTAAACCAATTATAATTTTTGCTTGATTTCCTTTCATTGTCATTTCTGAACACTTTAGCATCTAATTTAGGTTTTACAGCTAACTATTCAATTCCACATTTAGAAAAATTGAATAATTTATCCTTTTGGAGTCGATGTAACAATATTTCGTCTTTGCGCATGGCATGTCTGGACATATATTTAAGAAAGTGTTTATACATACTTGAAGCATTGTTTGTAGCATTAGACATTATATTCTATTGAAAGCCAAAATAAACGAAAAAGAAAAATAACAAAACGCTAATGATTATTAATATATTTCTTTAAAAGACGATTGTATCAAAGTGGAATTAAAATGTTATCTTCTTTCTGCTGTGATGAGGAGATACTTTTCGAAAAATATAATTATTATGTATTATTATTATTGCAAAATGTCATTAAATATTATCATCCACGTGATTGGCTTTTGTTTTAGATTCACATGACTTTAAATAACATAATCATTTTATATATATATATATATATATATATATATATATATATATACTATAAAACACGTGATCGCGTCGGTCACGTAATCAGATCTAATTAACTTGTATCAATCATGATAGAGTTAGGCGTCAATGCCAGTTTTAAGTTTATGTTTAAAATACAAGGTTAGTCTATTTTATTTTTTTATTCTTATTTTTCTCTTACTGTGACTCGTTTGATAAGTATTTCAATATTCTCTACAATCTATAAACGACTATTTCAGTATCCTATTTTATAGTTAGTTTTATCATTCGGCGACAATAAATATATAGTGAAAAGGCAACAGGAGCAAGAGTGATATCAAACATGTAAAATAAGTTAGAAATGCTACTATTTATTACATAGAATGTGAGTAATTGCAGAAAGGATACTCAGCAATATATACGTCACTTGGTGTATGAATTTCAAAGTACAATCAATTTGAATAATATAAATTAAATATTGTTTCAATCATGATCTAATACTAATATCAAAGTATATATTAATATGTTTGTGCGATTAGAGTATATGGAGGAAAGATCCTTAAATATGTTCACTCAGCTTCACTATAATATACATTGTTAAAGTTTTATGGTATTACTCATTATAATTAAAAACTATTGTCAAATTTTCTTGAATCCTAATATAAGCTTATACAGTAAGCTTAATATTTTGAAGATTTGTGTTAATATAACGTCTTTTTATTACATTTTCACACCAAACAAGGCACAGTGCCGCTTTGATGTAGAGTTCTATTATCTAGGATATACTTCGCAGGGATAGTATGAAGCGAGTTGAGCAGCAAAAATATCTTCTTACATTACAATTGATCAGCACAGTAAGAGAAGAAGGAAATTCTCATACGTACTAGTCCGAGAGAAGAATCCATTAAAGTAGAAGGGTTTCTCCCATCTAGGGATTTCTACTGTGATAGGACGAGAGTTAGCTGTTTGTCAGTTTGTCGGGAGTAATTAAGTCGTTTAAGTACAAGTGTTTGGAGTTTATCTGAGCACTTACCATTAAAATACTTGGAAAACATACAGATCGAGTGCAAAATTACGTCAATTGGACAGAGGTTTAAGTCTAGCTGACAGTGCGGGACTTATTAGGTTGGCGACTCTCTTTTGAACTTTGCGTGAGATATTGTAGCAGATGTATCGGCTCAAACAATACTCCATATATGACCTTGTAGAAGTATAGGATACTCTCAGTCGTACGTAAGTTTCTAGTGCGGTAGAGAGAGCCCAACTTCTTTACAGCAGTCCTGGCAAAGTCCTCAAAGCTTTTGTTCAGATTCATATTCTTTGTGAACGTTAAGCCGAGGATTTTGAACGAAATACATTCAAGTAATATATAATTAGCCATGGCTACCAGTGGTTGGGAAATATTCTTTTAATTATTTCAGGAAAGAAGCTTAATTTTTTAGCGTATTGAATGTTATCACCTATTTATGTCCCAATTCCATTATAGGCTAAAGATTTTCCTTTTGGGTTTCCGTTATTACATTGGGTATGTGTTTATCTGTTTTCTCCTCGTGTCTGTTATAAAGTGTGGTGTCGTAAGCAAATATACCCGTCTTGAAAACAATGTTATCAGGGAGGGCATTATCAATATCAGGAATAATAAAGCTAAATAAATCGAGCCCTAAGGTACATCGGTATTTATATTTTATTGTTCTGACGTACGACCATCGAGGAAAACACATATGTTTCTTTTATTTAAAAAAAGATGTGATTATGCTAAATTTTTGTCCAGTAATACGATTTGATTTGATTTTCATGAGAATACAATCGGTTAATAACCCGTCAAAAGCCTTAGATGTATCTAGGCTTACTGCCCTAGCCTCCCTTGCTTTATCCACTGTGTGCTATATACTTTAAAAGATTACAGTTATAATATCTTCCTTACTTCATTAGCTTCATTAATTAAGAACTCAACGATTTTGGCGAAAAGAGGGAGGAGACTAACAGGGTGATAATTTAATAGGTCAATTCTTTCGCTAGAATTCTTGTAAACTGGCACTACAGAAGCAGTTTCAAACAGTCAGAAAAGCAAGATTCATAAGGCGTTGGTGAGAACTGGGGCCACCACAGCGTAGCATAGTTTTATTAGTATAGGCGGTCATATTCTTGTTAGGTGCCTAGATTATGATAGTACGTACTGAAATAGAGTGATTTTCAGATAATCTAGTTCTATGTTTGTTTGCAAAGGGCGTTTGGGAGGGAGTGGTTGGCTGGGTCCAAGTAAAGTTTGCAAACCGACAGTTAAATAGTTTAGCCTTCTCAATTGTGGGATAGTGATGGAATTGTTGATTACTCATTATTTATTACACTGTTATAAATTTGGCAGACATCAAGAGTTTCTAGTTTCTATGCTTCAATGCATTTCAGGGTAATTTCGGTATATTCGTTTTTAGCTGCGACTCTTTCATTTTTATAATTACTTTTACCGTCTATAAACTTTTGTATAATTTTACTGGATGTATGTCGGATGAAATTGCGATATGCATGCTGCCTTTAAGCAATGACAGTTGCGCAAGTAGAAGTAAACAAATTGGATTGAGTAGAATTTGCTGTAGAAGTTTCGTGTAGGAAGTGCTTCAATCGCCGCTTTGATCCATTCAATGGTCTCATTTGCGCATTGTTGCGTAGGAAGAGAAAATACATTTCCCTACGGTGCATATCTGATATAATCATGATGTCTTACTGTAGTACCTTTTCCTTCTAGGCAATGGCTATTCAAATCGGGGTTGAGAATTTAGGTTGATATCTATCATTATCACGGCGTGATAATGACAGATTAAAAGTTAGATACGGAATTATCACATGGGCACACTGGTTCTCGTTAGATTACCGAAGTCTAGCCACGTTGTGCCTCGACGGTAACAGATGTGTAACCATGTATGTAAGAGGATGTTGACACCTTCTTGCAATTACTACAAAAATCTAACGTTATCATCTTATTTCATCGTGATATACACGCAACTGTGATTCGCTTGTCAATTTAACATTTCCATAACAGTAAAGTCGGTTAAATCATCCTAGAGTAAATGACATTTTAAATAAAATAAAAAATTAACAGAACATTATGCTTTCAATCTATTACATGCAGTAAATGTATGTTTATTCTATTTTTTCTTTGAAATATTTTATTCATAGCGTGGCTATGTCTCCATATGGGACCACGCCCCTTTTAATAATGGCTTTTAATATGAGAAGAGACATTAAAAGAAATCTGTATTTACACACACACACACACACATACACACACATACACGTGCTTTTATGTTTTAAGGATCAACTCAAACCTCCAAGTAGATATAGTAGTGCCACGTAAAAGGTTATTTTCTGTCAACTCTTAATTCAGGTTGAGAAGACGTGAGCTTCTTTTGTTGTGGAGCGTCACCACTTCCTATTCTTTCTCGATCATCTTAATATACAGAATAGCCGTGGTCATTCACATGCAATTGCTGCAGTAGATCCGGGTCATTCTTTGTGCGCTTGCTAATGCAATTAAAGGCCATATTTTTTCGATTACCTGAAGGATCATATTTTTTGGAATTCATTTTTCTTGCATTTATTCTTTTTTCTTCCCTGATCTTTGCATTCATAACTGAGTTCATTGAATTCTTAGAATGGACCTTTTTTATTTACTTTCTTGCGGTCTTATGGCTTCATTCATTTTGCCGCTATTTCAAAAGAATGGCCTAATGAATGAGAGTTGTCGATATTTTTCTCCTTCGTCTTTCCTTTCATTCATTTTTTCTATATTTTCTTTTTCTTTTTTTCATTACGCATAGCAATTTTATATTTCACCTTATCGAGAGACATACATTCATTTCTTATTACATTACCCGTTTTCTTTGCGGTTTTATTGGCCATTTATTTTATATTTAAGCTTAAACGTCTATATCATTTTTAAAGCTTAAAAAACGTTTCTGGCTGTTATGCTTAACCATAATTATTAATACTAGCAGTAATATGCTCACCTCGATCGCATATTCTGCTCGTATATATTAGGTTAAGAAGAAAGATCTGGCTGAATTTTTAATTTTGATTTCAAATGACGTATTATAAAATACGTTTTCGTGATAATACATTTACTTTATATATTATTGTAAATAACGTTTTCGTTCCATCTAATCATTGTAATTACAATCTTTTTAAGATACTTTTGTTTTCTTTTCAGAATGTTGAAAACAAGTTCGCACAATTTTCAAATTAAGCCGAAATGCTGCTGAAACAGCTCGCAGTATCAACGAGGCGTTTGGCCGAGGAACCACTACTGAACGTATGGCACAATGGTGGTTTAAGAAATTTCATGGCAGCGACAAGATGATGGTCGTAGTGATCGGCTATCGGATGTTGACAACGATCAACTAAGAGCCTTAGTCGAAGCCAATTTTACCACAACTGTTTGATAACTTGCTTTTGAAAAAGACGTTAAGTATACCACTATGACCAACGACTTGAGAGAGGTTGGAAAGACGAAAAAAATGATTCATAAGTGGCTCACGAATTGAATGAAAACAAACAACAACAAAAAACGCCGTTATGAAGTGTCATCTTCCATTTTTTACGCAACAAAAACGACCAGTTTCTCGATCGGGTTGTGATTTGCGATAAAAAGTGGTTCTTTAAGGCAACCAACAACGTTCAGCTCAGTAATTAGACAACGACGAAACTCTACTACACTTCCATAAACCAGAGTAACACCAAAATAATTTCATGCTGACTGTTTTGTGGTCTGCGACCGGTCTTATCCATTACAGTTTTTTTTAATGCAGGCGAAACCATTACGAAATACTGACAACAAATGGATTAAATGCATAAGAAACTTTGACAACAGCACCAAGCATTAGTCAAAAGGAAAGACAAAATCCTCTACGACAATACCCGACCGCTAGACCTAAAGTTGAACGAATTGGGCTACGAAACCTTGCCTCATTCACCAAACTCTCCAGACCTCTTACCTAGCGACTATAACATTTCCAATCAGCTAAAAAATTATCTGTGTGAGAAATGCTTCAAAAACCTAAGCGATATATATATTTAAAAAAACAATTCTTTATCGATTTTATCGACACCAGAATGCAAGATTTTACATTACTGGCATAAATAAATATTTCGATAGCAAAAGTATGTTTAATCTGATGGTGATTATACAAATTTAAAAGTGAAAAACACAAGAACTTTGTCAACCATATATATATATATATATATATATATATATATATATATATATATATATATATATATATATGATTGTTGAGCTGGATTAAATCCGACGATATGAAATAAAATGAAGGTGGAAGGACCTGGATACTCAACGCATAAATCGGGCTTCTTAAAGAGGGATGGTCATTGACGAGAGAGTCGGAGGATTGGGGCTATATATAATGATGGGGGAGAGCAACATGTTTTCCTTATGTAAATTAGATATCATATATACATATATATACATTTTATGAGAGAAAAAAATAAAATAAATTAGAGTAAATTAGTGTAGTGGATTACGTCTAAAAGTTAAAATATCGTAGAGATTTTAAAAAATTGTGTTTGGAAATACAGCGGTGATAGATTAAATAAATAAAATGACACGAGATTACGAAAGAATTTTTTTTCTTTTTTTTTAAATTAGAAATAATTGAATTGGGATAAAATAGCGTAGTAACTTAAAAGACGGTGTCTAAAAATAAGAATAGGAGGTGATAAAATGGAGTCTAAAAATAGATAATGATAAAATAAAATACAGTAAATAAGTAAAATAAAAATAATAAAATTAAGTGAAATTACGAATTTTTTTTTTTTAATCGCGTTTAACCGGTGTCTAAGTTGTTCTCTTTAATAATTATTTCCGACAGAAAGGGAGCAACGTGGAAAAAAACCTTTTCTTTGCTTAATTATATTGCTGGAATGGGAGATTATAGCTGACTCAATTAAACGTCGTGTGGCTCTGTTATGTATGTGTTTAAGGAAAGTTGCTTTGTTAAAATCAAATGGTGGTCGTTTTCCATGATGTGACAAAATATGGCGTTGAGTGTATTGTGTTCATACATTCTTTTATTTAAATTACGCTGAGTTTCTCCTACGTATGTTCTTCCACAATCAAGGTAGGGTATGGAATATATTCCGGCTTTGGTGTTAATGTTGGTATAAGTTATAATTTACGTCAGCCCAGATGAAAACACAAATTCCTGATGAACCGCCCCCCTAAGTAATGACACCTTACCAATTCTCCAATACTATTGCTACACTATCCCTTTGATTACTGTACACACAATAACCCTTATCCCTGAGTGGGCATTGGGCGTTGATAGGTTGTGAACTCTATGTGAAAAAAAATGGTCTTATATATATATATATATATATATATATATATATATATATATATATATATATATATATATATATATAAAGCTGAACGTCTTTGTGTGCGTGTCTGGTCACGAATAGGCTCCTATATGTTCGACTATTTAAAAAAAACTGATTACATATAATGATAGAAGATGTATTGATGATTAGGAATTGGTATGTTTGATCTGGCAGGACGGTGGTTCATAAAAATTGTGGGGTCTGCATTCGCGCCTGGCCCCCAATGTATGGAAATAAAAAAAAAACGTGTACAAGTGTTTTTGATATAGATGTACATAGGAATACTTTGATAAGTATGTTTTAACTTAAATAGGGATGGTATAATAATATTGTGGAGCTGCGTTCGCGCCTGTACTTCATGGAAATATGGCACAAACTTTAACAAAGACTTTTCATATCTATTTGCGTAAGTATACTTTGATAATTATGTTTCAGTTTGAGGAAATATGGTATAGTAAAATTATTGGGTGTTCGTTCGCACCTGACCTCTATATAAATAACACCTTAACTTTAATCTTAATTCACCTTAGCTTTATTTATTTTTTTGAGTTGTATCATATTGTGTCGAATAAATTCACCTCCTAAATTCACGTTCTTATTAAAGTGAAAGCCAAAAAAATAAGTCGGACCTTTAGACAATTCTCGACACAAATTTTACATAATTCTGTTTTTCCTTCTCCACTTGCACGTTGCACTCTTTCAAAAATAGATAAATAATAAAAAATAAGAACTTACTTGTTATCGTGTCAAAAGAAGGAAAAATCCTGCTTCTTAAAAACGTTTACATAATCTTTTTATTTTTATTTATATATCTGGTTAAGCCTTTTTTTCAGTGTACTAGAAGTAATTCAGCTGATTACGGCCCTTTCTGCGTGTTTTTTTACATTACAATAGTACAACCCTGAATCCAACGGCACAATACTACACTGTTCAATACTGTAAAACAGAAACGAAGCTGTTCTGCTTGAAAAGGGCGCCATTTTCTTCTTATTCATATTTATATTGAGTCTTTGCTTAAAAAAAATAAATAATTACGTGTTTACTTTTTTAATATCCCATTTTGCTGTTTCGGATTATTTTACTAAAGTAAGTAAAGCTTCATTATTTTTCAAACCTGTTTTTGTTTCTTTGTTTTTTGATATTTCGTCGATACTAGTTTTTTGTGTTTAGCAAAAAAGTCAAGAAACGACTACCTGAAAAAATAAATATACAAGAAATAAATGTTTCCATAGTCAATAAAAGTTCAGTTCATGTTTTTTTTTGTTTTGAAATAGTTTTTAATGCTCTTTATTTTAATTAATTTGAGCGAACCGAAATTAAAACGAAATTTGCGGCGATAACTACTTAAATGAATTTTTATATAAACTACACATGCCATAATCGAATATTCCTGCAGCACAAAATAACAGAAGTTATTAAAATATGTTTATAAATATTCCTTACGTGACGGAACTCTCTTAAATTGTTAACACAGAATGCTCAGGTTCCTCTCCTTCAAGTTGAAAACGGGGCTCTCCATTTCAAAGTCGCTGCCATTTTGATTTTTTAACCGGTTCGTGAATTAAAAAAAAAATTACAAACTACTTAAAAATACAAACCAATGCACTTTTCTACCATAAAAAGTAACTTTTATTGACTATGGTAACATTTATTTCTTGTATATTTATATTATTATACATATATAACATTTTCTCTTTGTAAGGAAACTTCATTTTGTTGACTACTTTTGGCTACGAATGGAAACAAAGTTGATATAAAAAATATTTTTCCCGAAAATTATCTTTACTTTCATGATTTTTGGCTTAGGGTAAAATGTTTGAGTATCAAATCCTATCTCTTTACAACCCCCTCCTTTTCATAACCTATCATACTTTCATCAAGCACAGTCCATTTTCTGTAGGCTTTTTTTAAACCTATCTATCTATATATATACACATGTATATATATATGTGTGTGTGTGTGTGTATCAAAATTTGGCATTAAATTCTATAATTTTTTAAAAATGCAACTAATTTTATTCATATATGACAAATTTATATATGTATACATGCATATAAGGAACTTTGTCTGTCCGTTCGCACGTCTGGGTGTGTGTGAGTTCGTTTCCTATGGGCACGGCAGCGACTAGGCCACTATTCATGAAATTACACACGAATGCATTTTTTGTGCATGGCAGTGTTCTTTGGTATTTTTTTATCGGAATGTTTTCGAAAATATCGACAATCAATAATCGAAATAACCCTATGAAAGAAGTAACCAAAGTGGCCAAAGTTAACATCGTACCTAGCCTTGTATCACAAATGCATATATATTATTTAATTGGAATTCCTTATTGAGGTGAATATTATTCATTAATTTATTTATTGCGGACTATTATCCTCATTTGTTTTTTTGTTGCTTCACGACGTTTCGGCCAACTATTCCTGTGGCCTTCGTCAGGTGGTAACAGCGACTGGATGGGAACTCCGAATCTCGTAATTGCATCCTCGGCAATTACTGCCTACCATAGTTGTTGTCCTCTCACCACGTTTTGGCCACGTAAGCTCTGGCCAGCTTTAGTTAGGATTGAAACCGCTATAATGCTCACCTGGAATCACGGTTACCACCTGACGAAGGCCAGATGAATAGTTGGCCGAAACATCATGCAGCAACAAGTAAAAGATGGGGATAACAGTCCGCGACAACTAAATTCATCAAAAATGCATTTGAGAAGTTTTATTACCACACAACTTGAAAGGCCCTACATCTAAACTCAACAGAATGTTCTTTGATCTTAAAGTGAAGTGTTCGAAATGATCTTTGATTTTTTTAAATCTTAAACTAAAACTCAAGCTATTATCACTCTACAACACGTAAGGTTATGCATATAAAATCAACAGTAGATTCTTTGATATGACAGAAGCGTGTTCGAAGTAAATGTTTCTGTGTAGAGCACAATTAAACCATTATACTTTTCTTTTGCCTTTTAAATTTTAATTCACGCCATTATATATAAAAATAATGATAAAATTAACTGTGTGTTTTCTACAGCGCAATGTAGATTACGATCTATTGTGAATTAGGTTCCTGTGGAGAAGCATATGAAGGTTCCTCCCGGTGCACCGCCATGCGTCCCCAACTAGAATACTTAATTGATTCGATTTCGATGATAATAAAAATGTGATTGTGGAAAATTCGATGATCATTATTCAATCCCGGGCAACGTCGGGTCTCCCTGATAGTATATATATGAAAACCAGATAAACATGCGTGTATAAATATCTAATGATACATGTTTTTGTTTGTAGCGAAACACAGTGTGTATAAGTACGCAAAGAGCAGTTGACTGTGGATTACAACATTCCCTTGTTTCTCTGGCCAATTCGGTTGTAGATTCCAAGTATCATTCATTTGTTACATTGCTGAGATCGTCTCTCTTATTGTGACTGGCTGGATCGAATGCTTGTTTATTTCAGATTTAGTAGGATCATAAGCTTATCTAGATGAAGTGTGTCAGGAAAATATGAAACGTACAGTACGTTAAGTATACAGTGGTATGAGCACGTTGCCCGCATGCCCTAGAAATTGTTAGAATCACACGTGGCTGATCGCATATTGTCGAAAATACGGATTACCAATCCCTGTTGAATAAAGTTAAAATGATGGACAACTTGGAGCTGAAAGTTAGTGAAATAAAGTCACATAAAAATAGTATCAGGCAGTTTCATTCCAGACACAAAACGGAGCATTTGGGTTTTCATAACGGCGACTGTTCGTGTCGCGTTGTTCGTTGCTGGTAGAGCTGAACAGCACATAGTCTCTCACAACAGTTCACTAGATCTTCAACATGAGATAATCGTTGATCTTGTCGCTAGGGACGATGCCGATGGTACTGCGTCACTTAATTCACGCCGAATTGATGCTGGCAACAAATTTGTTGGGATAGCGGCATCACCATTGGGTTCCGATCCAAGATATCTTAAAGCGTAGTTCTCGGAAGATCCTGTCAATCGACTTCAAGGATTTCATATTTTATTTTAAAAATGGGCGCAAATAACAAGGAAAATATGTTTTCACAAAAACAAGATACTGTGTTGTAAATCGATATTAGCTGTGGTAAAAAGTACGTGGATTGCTCGTCTTTTATGTTTCATCCTCTCTCATTCTATGATGTTTGTAAGGTGCGTTTCATTCAATTTCTATTATTTTGATATCCGTAACTCTATTGTTAATTAAAAATTAACGCTAATGCAACCAGGCGTACTGAAATAAAACTCTTGTCTTTCTTGTATATTGACGAAGTGAAGAAGCGAGAGTATGATAACAACATAATTATTGACGATGACTACAATTTCATCCCACAACACTTTCTTTTAATCATTCTCCAAACTTTCCTTCCTATATTGTCTAAGAGAAACAGCAACAAAAATATGATTAATATATAACTAGTTGTTGAAGAGAGACCAAAAAAGAGGGTCTAGAGAAAATGGACAAGAGGGAGAAATATAAAAATTTAGTGAATAGAAAGAGAGTAATTTTGGATTTTGGATTCTTTTTTTTTTACATACAAGTTTCTAGACTTTCTACATTAAGACAATCCTTACTCAAAAAATCGAAAGCAGACAAAGTATAATATATTATATTTTATTGTGCACTCCCCCCCATATATATATATATATATATATATATATATATATATATATATATGTAGGTTTGTGTGTGTATACACACACACACACACACACACATATATATATATATATATATATATATATATATATATATATATATATATATATATAATAGCCCTGTTTCTCCCCTGTCAATCTCAATTCTTTTATCTCAATAACCTCTTTTTAATCTTTTCGAATTTCTGATTCATTCCTTTATACCCATTTGCCTTTCGCATTCTTTTATTTTTTTTCCTTTTCAAAGCCTTTTCTGTCATTCAAAAGTCTTTTCAACTCGCCGCCCGTATTCCGCCAATCCATTATTCCCTTTCCAATCTATCAACAGTTCATTCATTCGTTTATCGAGTTTTCAACGAAATATCGTTTTTATCGCTCCTTCTCATTTCCCATAATATATCTTAAAATCGAGAGCACACAGGGCTGTCCTTAATGTGCCATTCATGTGAACGAGAAGACGGAGGATCCTTTTTTCTGCTTGAATCAAACGTATCCATCCGGTTACCTGCATTCATAAACTGCGGAACTGGCTCTGTTCAGAGGAACACATCATATGACAGGTATGTGGAATCTGAGATACGATTGAAAATGTCCTTCTTTTCTTGTTTGAAATTTGAGTTGGGGCTCTTGTGGAGCGCTATTTCCGGTTAATTCGAAATTGAATACTAGAAGCGTATTTAGAGCAGGTATATATATATATATATATATATATATATATATATATATATATATATATATATATATAAAATTACAATGAAATTTTCCAAAATAATCCGAGATGGTAAAATTAAAGTATATTATAAATTTAACTTCCACCAGACTATCCATTCATGTGTAATCACCCTTTTCTTCACCATATTCCCTCTGCTGCACTTTTTTGTTATCAAGTAAGATCTTTGACTTACTTGCTGTTTCATCAAATACTTTTGCATGCAAAATCCGATCCCGCATTTTGCTAATTCCTATCCTCTGAGGAGAAGGAAAGTATTTCTTCAAAACTCCACGGATTAAGGACTATCCACTTATCTAGTGTTTCCTTTTCAGATTGAATATGTTTTTAACTCATTTCAAAGTGTTTTTTAACATGTCTTATTAACTGTTTGCTCGTATATATATATATATATATATATATATATATATATATATATATATATATATAGTCATGATCATATATATTAGCACGGTCCAATAAAAACCTCATTTGTCTTAAAGATCCTTCAGAAAAGGATCAAAGGAAATCACAAAGCATTAAATATATTTTGAATGTCTCTTTTCAACTCAACAACCAAATTTAAAAAAAATGAATAATAAAGAAATTACAAACGATACTTTAAAATCCCTTATTCAAATTTATTGGCACCTTAATTCTTATGATCGATTTTATGGTCTTTAGCCTTAATTACTTGCTCTAGTCGTTTATTATATTTTATTATAGGTTAAAACGGAAAATTATTCCCAACTCGCATTTAGGTAAAAATGCACTTTTGTAAATGATTGAATTCATTCAAAACATATGGCTAAAACCAAACCAAAACAACATCTAAGTAAATCGCGATATATCCAGACAGCTGGCGAGATGGTCCAGGGCTAAGGGGTTTAGGCTCATTACCGTTGGGTCCCGATTTCGAAGTTCGCTAGATAGAGCTACTCTGATCAGTCGTAGACGACGAAACACGTGTCAGTGGATAATTATATTTAATATATATATATATATATATATATATATATATATATATATATATAACGAAAATTAGTGTTATTTAAGATGTTTATACCAACCTTTAATCAAGAAGGGCGCCAATCACGCTCACACAAATATACCAGGCAAAATTTTAATCAAAATTATCGAATGTATTTTATTCTGTTTTCTTGAAAATAAAAATAAGGAGTTACATTTTGGAGAATATTAATTTGGGTTTTCATATATATATATATATATATATATATATATATATATATATATATATATACAAGAATTTGATTTTACTTATTCAAAAAAGCATATTATTTTAGTTTATATCTATGTATATATATATATATATCATATATATGTATGTATATATGTGTATATATATATATTAATTATCCATATTATTTTCATGATTAACTGCTTAGCTCTTAGCTCTACTCATCTATAAAGCACTGTTGTAAATACTGAAATTAGGACATAAATAGCATATATCATTATAATAGTCATTGTAGCCTTACTATTACTCTATATAATAGGGGAATTGGGACCTAATCAGTGTTAAACTGAAAATACTTTACTACTTGGTCCTTGTTCCTTGGTCAATGTAGGGAAACCCTTCATACTGAGGCAATTACTATGTTTTTGGATACTGCTAGAGTTCCCCCTTTTTACCCTTGTTTTAGGGGAGCTGGTTTAACTCCTCATCAAAAACGACCTTGTGTCTAATTTGCTTGTGTCTTATTTGCTTGTGTCTAATTTGCAAATAAATACATAAAATTATACTTTACGTAACTATTCGATTCATTCGATGTTTATTTATATATTAGATTCGTAAAGTATGTGAAATGTGAATTTTAAAATATTACTTTTGAAATAATAATAATAATAATAATAATAATAACAACAACAAGAATAATTATAATAAATAAAAAAATTGTAGATGTAAGAACTACTTAATTTATAATTAGATTGTAAGCAGAAATGAATTATAACTTAATGACTTATGACTATCGAGAAAACTCCTGAATATATTTTTGTTGAAATAGTATTAATACTAACATTATATATTCAATGTATTAATTAATTATATTATAATATAAACTGAATTAATCATTGAATAATATTAGTTGAAAGATATTAGAACTGTATATATTATTTTATAACCAAGTTGCTGGTATGTCCGATGTATATAAAATCCGTTGGTGGTAGGGAACTTTTATTAATTTCGGGAGAGAGGGGCCTCCCCTTTTCAAAATAGAAAACAAAAGTATATTCAAGATGGCGGAATAGAAGAGAACAGGACTGAAAAAAAAGGTCAGGATCGCAGAAAGGTATGGTTAGTTTAGCCGTATGGAGCTGGGGTGATTTTATTTTACTTATTTATTATTTTTTTTATTTCTGTTATAAGCATTGGTTATATATATATATATATATATATTATAATATTGTATAATTTTTATTATTATTGTTTTATTATTATTATTATTATTATTATTATCATTATTATGCGGACAAGGGTTTTCATTCTTTACAATAATAGTATCGCAGTGAAAATTCACGTGACCTATTGTGTGAGGAGGAGATAACTGTGCTAGACCTTATTTTATCTCTTTTTATTATTATTATTATTATTATTATTATTATATACATACATGCAAAATAATTATAAATTGAGGTGGGGAATGATAGAGGAATAAACAGTTAGACATTTCTCTACTCAAACATACCCGTTTACTTTTTGGTTGTGTTTCTTTTCCTTACTTTCATGATTCCGGTCTTTCTTCGCAGTGTTTTTGGCTTTTAAAACTTCCATATATTCTTTTACCAACAATGCTTCAAGCAAACTACAACCTACGCTTATATATATATATATATATATATATATATATATATATATATATGGAGAGATTAAAAAAGTACAAATAAAATTGTATATTCAGCAACGTATAGTCTTTATTTTAATACTTACACGCGACGATTAAATTGACGAAAATAACATAGCATTACAATATTTGAACATATACTTGTGAAAAAGTTGCATTTGTCTATTTCAGATCGAAAAAGCGTTGGAATTACTAAATATTTATAGCGAACACTTTAACGCTATAAACATTTTGAAATGTTCATGTTTTTTTTTTCATTTTGTAATTGAACAAAGAAACCCTTTTCAAAATAAGTATATTTTCAAATAGTGTATTAGTATTTCATTTCTTCAATTTAATCACCCGTTGAAGTCTTCAAATAAAGACGAAACGTTGATGACTTGATTTGCTCTTTTTCCATCACTTCACCTTGTCAGTATGTTATGTTCTTTATCCTCATATAATGAGAATCGTAGGATAACCTAGTAAACTCGGTTTAGATTGGTTGAATAAGGAAAAAGCGAAAGGTAGTAAACAAAACACACCGTAGAGGAGGAGATAATATCTGACAAGCAGGTTTTTTTTATAAAGGGAACGTACAATACCTAATACGGATGTAAACGTTTGACCCCTTTTGGAGTTAAAATCAAAATATGACAATTGTTCTCCGACTTATCTGAATATAAAAGTCGAAAAAGCCATTCCTTTAAGTGCAGATCTAGGCATAAAACATCAGCTTAATGTGAAGCCTTCCCAGGATTCAGTCTAGAATAATTAAAAAAAAACTCGACCTTCTTTGTCAAGAGGCGCCTTTAGCAGTATGCACTAAAACTACCACGCTTTCTCAAATAAGGAAGTTTTCCTAGAAAAATGGCCTCGTAAAGCCAAATCCAAATATATCCTTATTTTAAATAAAGAGGATGTATAGAATAAAACACATAATTCCACCGGCCATTGAGAAAAAGCAGTCATTTAAAAGGCCAAATTTGAAGAAAAATACTTATGTTCTCGTATTATCTATCTGATTCTGTTCTCTCATTATTTATATATATATATATATATATATATATATATATATATTTATATATATATAAAACTCAAATGACCTTGTAATGAGTCTTGTAACCACACATCCGGTTTAAGCCCATAACAGCGTAAACAAATAAACACAAATTGCTACTTTTGCAGGATTTGACCTGCGGACTGAAATATTAGCGTTATTATTTAGAAATTATTATTTAACATGGGAAGGATTGGGATGTTTTGCAACTATTCTGTATTACAACTATACAGTCGCAATTTTCTTACAAATAAATCAACTTTGACCCGTTGACAACTATAAGAGCATTTTATAACGGCGATTTACCCAGGTTCTTCTTTATTTTAATTTATTCTCCAATTTTAATAAACCTTTCTTAAAAACATTCATACATTTTCTTCTACACCACCAACATAAATAAATCTAAACAATACGATATAAATGCGGGAGTGTCTCAGGGGTCTATTCTGGGACCTCCTAATATTCATAAATGACCTTCCTGACAAAATTGCCTGTGAGATGGGTACATATGCTGACGATACCACACTCTATAACAGACACGACAGGAAAACAAATGAACACATATCTAAAGAAATGGCAGAAGCACTAGAGGATGACCTCCGATCTGTAGTGGACTGGGGACATAAATGGGTGGTCACATTCACTGCTGCCAAGACTAAACTTGTTTCCTTCAATAATTACAAGAAACTTTCTCTGCCACCAATAGCAATGACCAATGACTCTTTATCTGAAAGTACATACTTTAAACTCCTCGGCCTAACGCTCTCAGGAAACATGAGTTGGAACAATTACATCGAGAGTATCACCAGGACGGCTGCGAAGAAGGTAGGTTCTCTCTACCGTGCTAGAAAGATACTAACGCCCGAAAGTAGCCTATACAGCTATAAGGCCACCATTCGCCCATGTATGGAGTACCGTTGTCATATTAAGGCTGGTGCATCTGCCACTAGTCTCTCGCTTCTGGACAAGGTTCAAAAGAGAGTCGCCAATCTGATAGCTCTTGAACTGCCATCTAAACTTCAGCCCCTGTCCCATCGACGAAATGTTGCATCCCTCTGCCTTTTCTACAAGTACTTTAGCGGTGAATGCTCTGACGAACTGCAAACACTTGTGCTCCCTCGACGTAAATACGCCCGACAAACCCGACAGGCAGCTAAATCCCACCCTTCACAGTAGAGATCCCTAGATGTAAGAGAGCCTTCTGATACAGGAGTTTCTTCCCCAGGACTGCTAGACTTTGGAATTCCCTGCCGGGTCCCTTCTTTCCTAACTGTACTGACATGCAGATATTCAAGTGCAACGTGAACCGACATCTTACTGCCCAACTCCCTACACATTACCCCTGATGCCTATGTCCCTGATAGTAGCCCCCTACAACAAAGTGGTAATATGCCTTGTTTGGGGTGAAAATGTAATAAAAAATAACCCCGTAAATGTTGTTTATTTTACAAATAAATAATGAACACAATAAAACGTATTGTTTTAATGTGTACGTTTTCAGCGTCCCAATTGTTTTGTTGCTTTTTTTTTCGTGCTAACATTAACCAAATAAACAAATGTTAATGCTTTCTGCATTTTTTTACATAGTTCATTTCCACATTGTCTTAATTAGTTTTATTGACCTTATTATTAACAAAAATTAAATATATGACCCAATGGGTCATGAATGTTTGTTTAAAATAAATAAAAAAAAGTTACATTTTATTTTCATTTTCTATCTAAAAAGCCATTCTAAACATGGGGAGAGTATTTTTAACTATTCTGTACTTTCATCTAACAATTTCATTTAAAAAAGATATATCAAAATTTGAATTTAACTTCAATTATTACGGTATATGTTCAGTGTAAATTTACCTATAATGATGGCAAACCACTTATAATTCAATGGCTGTAAGTTCTTTTTCAAAAATAAACAATTATAAACAGAACGACTCATAAAAATCTATGGATATACTTTTTCATTTTAATATACTTTCATAGAAATGTTTCTGTTATGTCACAAACACGGTTTTGTTTACATCAGAAGTGTTACGCTCATACATTAATTCCATAGCTAATCGTTAGATTAGCTATGGAATTAATGTATTAGCGTATGTGTGGAATTAATGTATAATGTAATTATACTGACCCAACGGGTCACGGTTAGTCTAGTATATATATATATATATATATATATATATATATATATATATATATATATATCCCGTGTAAACTCTCTTTTTTATAATCATGTTAAATATTATTAATACTGGAATGATCTTCCCTAATTGTATATAATGGACTATATTTAATTACGATTTCATAGTAAATTTTATTAAATCTGTTTATGAATAAAGAAAATGCGAAAAATTAACAGGGATTCATAGACAGTATAACACACGAGCAGATGTACGAACAGCATACATAGTAACGGATAAGTTGTATGCATATATGTGTATACTTGTATAGTTTTGTGCCCTTATATATATACTCATTGTGGTGATAAGTAATTGTGCGAGGGTTAGAGGTTTAGAGCGTGTGCATGTACACGTTCCGAGGAGTTCATATGTGTGAGGCACTCACCTACAGAAGTAAATTAATCATAGTTTTAGGACTGTTCTCAGTGTTTAGTTCTTATTAGCAATATTACTAAGCTCTTTGTAAATTCGACGCCTTCAAGAGTTTGTAAATTGCACAAACTAATATATACACGCATCCTGTTCAGGTGGCTACCTATTTTTTATATTCACTTCAAGTGAACCCGATAATTCCAATCTAATTTTTTACATATATATCATTAACTAGAAAGTTCAATTATGACGAACATAAACGGCACAGTGCAGGTATATATATATATATATATATATATATATATATATATATATATATATATATATATATATATATATTGTTAGAATACTATAGATTACAGTGTCGTTTGCGCATATACGAGATTCATCAATCTAGTTATCTTGGATGAAAGAGAATATGCGGATTGTAATCGCAGAAAAAGTCATTCCCGGTTTTGAAATCCAGAGGAAAACGGAACATCTGTTAACGGTATATCTTACGTTAGGTAATTTTTCCTTTATACAATAATATTATCCCGGAAAATAATCTACATAATTATAAAACTCAAATGATCTTGTAACGATGTGTGCAACCCACTTTCCGGTTTACGACATCCGGTTGCGCATGCGCGCATGACCTAGGCACTTAAATATTCACGGTATTATTTCGAAAATGTTATTTAACATAGGAAGAGTGGGGTTTAAAATAACTTAAACGTAATACAAAAATGAACAATGTAAAAAAGGCAGACAGTATTAACAACTGTTTATTTTGATAATTTAAACGCGAACAAAAAAAAAACAAGCAAATTAACAATTGGGACGCTGAAATATTAACGTTAATATTTCGAAATCATTATTTAACATGGGAAGAGTGGGGTTTAAAATAAACATAAAACAAAAGAACAATTGGGACGCTGAAATATTAACGTTATTATTTCGAAATTATTATTTAACATGGAAAGATTAGGGTTTAAAATAACGTAAACGTAATATAGAAAAGAACGATGTAAGAAAAGCAGATGTATCAAAATTTGAATTTAACTATAATAAGTATTATGGTATCTGTTCAGTGTACATTTACCTATAAGTATAGCAAACTACTTATAATTCAGTAACTGTAATTTTCTTTTCAAAAATAATCAATTATAATAAACAGAATGGCTCATAGAAATCTATCTATGTTCTTTTTTCATTTTAATATACTTTCATAGAAATGTTTCTGTTATGTAAAAAAAAAACTATTTACTTTACGTCACAAGTGTCACGCTCATACATGAATTCCATAGCTAATATAACATACTGACCCAACGGGTCACGAGTAGTCTAGTTTATATACACTCTCAAGCCTGTGATCGAGCATTCTATATTGTCTGTCAACTAACTTGTCGTACATGTTATATATATATATATAAAGGCAAGCAACTAATGCGTGAATTTTACTAGTCAAATGCCGTTGAAAGCTTCAGTCCAATATAAGTATTAATGTTTATAGTTGTCCCAATTAAACATAAAAAAGCTCGATATCACAGAAAAGAGTAGAGCTTAATATCATAAGCATAAACAAAGACTGTAAACCGGAAGTTTACATGCAAAACTTATTTTTTCAACAGAATACCTCCTACAAAGTAAGGTGGTAAAATATCCTTATTCCATGGAGTTTCAAATAACGGAAATAAACTTGTTAGCAGATCATAAAGATAGTGGAGCTAATGATTGGCTGTTTTTAGCATTTCGTGAAACTTCACGCCATGATGTTGTTCAGAGAGTCTCAAATACAGTTTGTGTAAAGTAATGTTTGTTACTCAGTGCGTGCATAAGGTTTGTCAAAAAGGATAAATAAAGAGGAAACGAAAAAAAAAGAAATCAAACAGCATTGAGTAAATCCAGGCTTTGATGTAATCCCCTGCAAAGGTCCCGAAACGAAAGAGGAATGCAGGAGTTTTCGGAGTTTTAAATCCAGGTACTGAGGATGGCATGAGATTAAATCCTGTGCTGTTGCGGGGAATATATAACAAGTTAGAAAAGCATTTCATCCAAAGCATGAAAATTATTAAACAAAATGTTTTTACTATAGGCTTTAAGAATAAAGGTACCAGATTCAATTTGACATTTATTTATCTTCAAAGTGCACTTTCATAAATTTTACAAAGTAAGGTATAAAAAATTTATTTAAATTGAATCAAAAAATTATTTTATGTAATGTACATGCTGTTGCACTTTTAAAAAAAATCATTGAAAATTTTATATCTATATATTTTTTTACAAGGTCGTTACCATTTATCAAGGCCAAGAAGCCACTTGTGGTTAAGGGTTATTGTGTGTACAGTACGTTAGTGTTGGAGATTTGATAAAGTGTCTTACTTAAGGAGGCGGTTCATCAGGAATTTATTTACATTGGACTTGAAGACATCCAGGTTGTAGTCAAGTGGGAGCAGGAACCGGAACAGAGTTCCACAGGCGTGCACTTCTAAGAAAGAAGATTTGTTCATGAAATCTACGTTTTGATTTTGGCACAGATAAAGAGTGGGGTAATTTTGTGACAGTGGTTTCGGATAGGTGGGTGTTTATTGTGAAACATTGGCGAGGGGGGATCAGAGATTAAAGTTTAGACGAGCACCTGCCATGGTACTAACGATAAAACAACGACAGGCTGGCAACGTCTCTCCTGTGGGAGAGAGATTGCAGGGAAGAGAAAATGGCATCCCCCCTAAGCCACAAAACCTATTTTGTACTCTGTCAAAGCAGGGTAGGCTGTTTTTAGCAGCTCCTGCCCAGATATGGCAGAAGTACTCCATCCTTGGACGTACTTGGCTTTTATACAGATAGAAAATTGCATCAGGGGTGAGATATCTCCTGGGCGGTAGAAGGATCCTACCATTTTTCTAGCGACCTTGGCAACTGACTTGATGTACGTATTCTATTTCAGGTCAGGAGTAAAGGTCAAGCCCAGGAGCTTATCAAAACATAGAGCTTCCCCTAGACGAGAGCCACCCATTTCAATTGATGCCAGATGGGGATCAGAGCGTTGATGATGTAAAAATAGGAGCTTTTTTTAGATGCATTAAAAGTAACCAGCCATCTCTACCCCCACTCTACCACGCGCTCGAGATCAGAGGAGAGAGAATCTGAAATAACTTTTTCATTTACGGCCTTTGATGTGTTGCCATAGTTGGTCGTGCCATCAGCATAGATGTCAACGAATGATTTAAGTATGTGTTTTGGGAGATCATTGATCTATATCAGGAAGAGAGCTGGGCCCAGGATGGACCCCTGAGGGACTCCAGCATTAATATTGAGGGTCTCTGATTTCTGCCCATCAACTACTACTCTATCGGAGAGAAATGATTTAATGATCGAGAAAACATTTCCAGTTATACTGTAGCTGGAAATCTTGTGAAGTAGACCCTTATGCCATACTCTATCAAAGGCCTTTGATATGTCAAAAGCAATTGCACTAGAGAGCAAACCTTTGTCAAGAGTTTCTCTAATCCTATGAGATAATACTGTTAGCACATCTGCTGTAGATCTGGCAGAACGGAAACCATATTGCATGTCACTAATAAGGTTATTTCTTCTGAGGTAGTTGAATACTTCTCTATTTAATATGGATTCCAGCAACTTACTCATGACACACAGGAGACTTATTGGTCTGTGCTGAGAGGGGGACGACTTATCCCCCGAATTCTTAAATGCAGGGCATACTGATGAGGTTTTTCAGGGTGTTGGGAAGCACTTCTTTTTAAGGCAACGCTTAAAGAGTTTTGTAAGTATGGGGACAAGTTCTGGTTGAAGCTTTTTCAGCACAATGATTTGAATGCCGTCAGGGCCAGTTGCTTTACTGAAATCAAGTTTCTTGATTAGCTTAACGACATCACGCACACCTATTTGTATGTTGCAGAGCGTGTTGTCCGTTATAGGAGGAAATACGGGGAGTTGATGGCCTTCGTCGCATAGAGTAGAATTAGCTGCAAAGTTCTTGGTAAATAGTTTGGCCTTATCTGATGCTGACGAGATGACCTCAGGTTTATTGATGATGGTTGGGATAGAACGCACGCTTCTGTTCAGGATTCTGTTTGCTATTTGCCAAAACTGCTGGGATCCAAGCCGCGTCTCAGCTACTTTGGATTTAATGGACTGAGCATATAGCTATCTTGCATTTTTTATTACTCTTTTGCAGTGGTTGTTTGCAGTCCTGAAGGCAGCTTTAGTCTCCGTGCATCTATTACGTAGGTAGCTATGGAAAAAGTGATTTCTTTGCGCAATGGCAACAGCACATTCTGGGGAGAACTATGGCTGGCTGTTAGGTGTTAGTTGGAATTTTTGGATGGTATGAATCGGTCTATGCCTCCAATTAGCCATTCGGTCAAGTCTAGTACTATTTCATTAATTGCTAGATGAAAGAAAATGTTTTTAAATTGCAACAAAATGTACATTACATAAAATTAATCCAAGGTAATTTTTTTATTTAATTTAAATTAAATTTGTATAACTTACTTTGTAAAATTTATGAAAGTGCACTTTGAAGATAAATAAATTTCAAATTGAATTTTGTACCTTTATTTTTTAAGTCTATAGTCAAAACATTTTGTTTAACAATTTCCATGCCTTGGATGAAATGCTTTTCTAACTTGTATCCTATCTTTTTAAGATTATATTTTAAAACTCTCCTTCTCCCCTTTTCAGTTTGCGTTTCTCCTCACACCAAACTCATTTTTGCAACCCCCTCATTGGATTATTACAGGACTGAATATTTTCTCTCTTTCAGTTTGTATTTCTCCCCACACCACAACTCAGTGTTTTCAAATCCCTCTTTGTAATACAAGTCTGAATAATGAGAAAATCTGATTTTTTTAACAAAAACTTAAAAATAACTTTTTAGATTAAAATTTTTAAACTTCTTCCAGAATAGAAACTCTTTAAAATTTTATGAGGAACATATTTCATACGGGTTTCATTAACAAATAGTCAGTACATTACGAGAAAAATAGAGATGAAAATTGCTAAAGGACTGTATAACTGGTTACAGTCAATAGTAGTGCTCGCCAGCGAAAATCTTTGTTATTTTTATTCTATTATTATCATTATTATTATTTAAAACATTTTGTGTCCTGATCTTTTGCGCGAGGACTAATAAAAAAAACCGTTCCGAAATGATAAAACCCTGTCAGTCGAAGAAATTCGAATACACGAACGGGTCTAAGTGCCAAAATTTTCAATTATAAATGAAAGTTTTTTTTATATTTAAATTTAATTCAAAAATATTATTTTTCAAAACAAAAATGTATTTTTTGAACAATCAATATAATATTCAAAGTGATATCCTTAATCCATGGATTTTCTAGGTGGGATCATCTCCTCAGAGGCAAGTCATTAGCAAAACGTTAAATCTGATTTGATATAATTTTGATATTCAGCACATACACAGGAAATATTAAATATTTTTAGAAGACATAGAGAAATACAATAATGGTTTAAAACAAAAAAAAGAATATGAGATTTTAGTATCAAGACAGAATCGTTAATAGAGTAGGACGATGTTATAAGGTTCCAGATTGAAGTTCCTCACTGAAGGTAAATTCCAATTCTGTTTGATGAAGCTTCCAGTGTAACAATATTATGTTAATAGGGTATTTCGTATTTATTCCGTCTAATTTGTTGGTTGAGTAAGATCAGTAGAAAGACGTTATCTTTTATAAAGTAAAAACCCAACAATATTCTGATTAAATGTTTTTATAAAAAAGAAAGTAGAAAGAAAGTCAAAATGGAAATTATTTTAAGTAGAGCGTGCGGTTTACAGTAAATCTGATTATAGCGTAGTAGTGGGGATTTTGTGAATTAGATTACTTTAGCGGAAAGTTCATCAAGATCTTGTTTACGTTGGACTTGAAAGTAATCAAATTGTAGTTAGCTGGAAAGCAGGCAATCGGAAAAGTGTTCCATGGGCGTGCAAATCTAAGAAAGAAGCTTTGTCCATGGAATCTACATTTAGGTTTAGGCACAGATAAAAGTGTGGGAAACTATTGATAGCGGTTTTGGCTAGACGAGTGTTTTTCGTGAAAGTTTGGTGAGGAGGGACCATAGGTTGAAGCTCAGCTGAGCACTTG
Source organism: Euprymna scolopes (assembly GCF_053919585.1). Taxonomy (NCBI): domain Eukaryota; kingdom Metazoa; phylum Mollusca; class Cephalopoda; order Sepiida; family Sepiolidae; genus Euprymna; species Euprymna scolopes. The sequence goes on along the minus strand of NC_136493.1, from coordinate 58,204,959 downwards.
CCATGAAAATAAGGATAAAGTAGAGACATTTAAAATAACATAGATAATTTAATATTATACAATAAAAATAATACCAACTACATATTATAATTTACTCAACATACTCAATCTTACCATATTCTCTTATATATGTGTACAATTGGACTCATTCGATCAGTTTACTCGATGTTTTCTACTTTCATATGCCAACAATTACATGTTTATATGGTTCATGTCAAATCTTGGCTCCTGTTGTGTACTTTTAATAAAAACCATTTAATATTATTTAAACACGTATATCCACCTACATAAAGCCTCTGGTTAATTTAACAAGTCTTACTCATAATTTGCATGTCTAATTATAACTCTATTTATAACCATATATATATATATATATATATATATATATATATATATATATTTATATATATATATGAGAAAAATGGAAATAGTATTCCGACAAAATAGAGAAATAAAAATAAAAAGGAACAAACCGTGGTATGTGTTCATCAACGTTTCGTCTTTATTTCGAGATTCCTCTGGATGAATGATATTAAAAAAAACAAAAGCACCAGTACAAATATTTGAACATGTTTCATGTGCAAAATGTGACGCTGTTTGATTTCAGAAACGGAAAAAGACGTTGGAAATTCGAAAAAGAAGGGGAGCTTGCGCTGTTTAAGAGAGTGTGCTTTTTAATAACGTCATATAGCCGTTTATATGTTTTTTAATGTTATTAATGCAGATAATATTCTTTCTGGAAAGAATATGTTTGTTAAAATTAAAATATAGGTGTGTAACAGAAATTAAATGAGATTGTTTTGATTATGTAATTTATTGATTGAGATTATATGTGTTATGTAGTGTTATTATTACAATGATGAAAGTTCTATTTGTATTTGTATCGTTCTTTGTGCGAGTCTTAGTAGTAGAATTTGAAAGAGAGATGTGAGTCTTAAGAGTGTTCATGGAAGAAAGAGATCTTTGAGGTTCATGTGTGTGATCATGTGAGATATGGAGACATTAGCAGTTGTATATAAAGAGAGAGAGTGAGAGCTTATAATTGAGAGAGAGTACATATAATTACACTTTGAGAGGGGATTTCATATCTAGATAGATAGACCGATAGATTGAAAGGTTGGTATTTATGCTTTTACAGTTCTGTATGAAATGGCTCTGTTTATATAACATAAATAGTATGACACATATTCTTTCTAAACATATATTTTTTTAGATGATAATTTTCAAATGGTTCTTATTGACAATACCTTTTCTCGTTGTAATGATGAACACAGGAGACGGCAGTTATAAAATACATGATGATCATTAATTCCTTCCAATTGACCGGTCAATGGCTTTGCATTCAGGAATTCAAAGTTTCTTTCTTTACATCTTTTTCTGTTTAAAACCCACTCGCTTCCAGAGTCCAAGGTTAGAACTGAACCTTCTCTTCCCTGGTCAGACTCTCATCTGACTCTGACTCTCTGCCTCCCTTCTTCTGACTTCTCCTAACTAACTAACTCTCACTTCCTATATAGGAAATCCATGCATGTCCGGCCAACGTGACCACAATTCACGTGCCATCAACATGTGCGACCTGCACGTTTCCGATCATTCTGATTTCCCATTTTTCCTTTGTTGTTTTCACAAAGGAATTCAACCTGCATATCTAATTCATTAAACCCATATTTTATTATCCACATTTTTTCTAACAATGAATAGTTTATTTATTATTTATTTTATCAGAATCAACAATTTACTGGACATTCCATTTAAAGCCTATTGTTCTTTAAAACTTATCTCCAGGGTTCGATTCCCGTTTTCTCTAATTTTATTTTCATTTACTAACTCCCTTTATTTTCACTTACATGAAAAGGGGACAAGCATTTTTCATGTAACATATGTATTAATTATTACAGGGGGCATTTCTATGGTGTGAGAGGGTTTACCTGTGTCTACAATTAAATTAGGTTCTTTAAATAAAAGTTTACTTATTAATGGCGCTACATTATAGAAACCTGAACGTTGTTTAATTGTGCTTTTTCGTTAAGCACTGATTCAAGAAGTCTCCGGTTCGATTTATTTGAAATACATTTTTGTTGGTTTGAAGTAAAAGGTGTAATTATTGCTGATTAATTATTAATGAATGAGATAATAAGGCACTTAGAGAATTGTTATTTTATATCTCTTTTCACTGAGCTTTTTTTAAATCGCGTTGGGTTTCACCAACGTATCTATGGTGACAATTTTTGCAAAGAATAGTGTATATGCCTGTATTTGAAACTGATTTGTTTTATAGATGTTTTTCAGTTTTAAATATCTGTCTTATAGCTTGTGATGTGGTTTGTATGATTGGAATTTATAGTGTGTTTAGTGTGTTGCAAATGATTGTATTATTGGTGTGTGTAGGTAAAAGAATGTTTCTGTTTATAAGAGAAATGTCTGGTGCATATGATTTTTTATTATTTATCCTGGAAAATATTTGTGTGGCTTTTTGTTTAGCATTCAATAATAAATATGTGGGATATTTCAAAGTTTTCAAAGTGTTTGTGAGGTATTTGATTCTTCGTCCAAGTATTCTGGACTGCAAATTATGAATAAGCGTAAGAAGAAACTAATTATCATACTTGTTTTTATTTTGTTATTCTGGTGTGAATAGAAATGGATGTAATCATTTTTGTGTGTAGTTTTGCAGTGAACTTTGAAGGATAATTTATTATTGGATTTTATAATAAGTTTGTCTAGAAAAGGTAATGAGTGACTGCTTTCTGTTTCATATACAAACTTTATGGAGGGTTCGACTGAGTCTAATTTGTTTTTAATGTTATTTATGTGCGTGATTTCAAAAAGAAAAATTAAAATGTCGTCAATATATCGAAAATATTCTGTGTTTGGTGGTAATCCAAAGGACCAGATTCTAAAAACTCTAAGAAAAGGCAAGATAATACTCCACTGAGAGTGTTACCCACAGAAAAACCGAAATTTTGTTTGTAGAAATTGTTATTGAATTGAAAAAAGTCATGCTAGTAATAAGTATAATGATTTTTATAAAAGTGTCGGGAGAAAAAGGTAAGTTAATCTTAGACATTTTTAAGTGATCACGGAGTAAATTTATATTTAATGGGGACATAAGTATATAATGATGTTATGTCTAAGCTGTATATACTTTTGTTATGAACATTGATTTTTTTTTAAATTTTGTTGTTGAGTAAATCTCCGGAGTTCTTTATGTGGGAGGTGCTGATAGTGCCCAGTACTGGAGTCAAGATGTTGTATATGGCATTAACTTTGGATACGACGATATCAAAAATCTCCTTCTGTTTAACAAGCTCCCCTCCTTTTTTTTTTAATTTCCAACGTCTTTTCCCATTTCTGAAATTGAACAGCGTCACACTTTGCACATGAAACATTTGCAAATATTTGTATTGGTGTGTTTGTTTGCTTAATCTCATTCATCCAGAGAAATTTTCGAAATAAAAACGAAACGTTCATGAGCACATACCCCGCTTTGTTTCGTTTTATTTTTATCTCTCTCTCTCCCTCTCTCTCTCTATCTCTCTCTCTCTCTCTCTCTCTATATATATATATATATATATATATATATATATATATATATATATATATATATATATACCTTTATTAAATTAAAAAAAATAATTTTATTGTCTTTTATCCAGCCTATAATTTGAATAATTTGAATTTATCTCTAATTTCATAATTTAAGGAGTCACTACAATCTTTATCGACCTACAACTCCTTCCACTTACGCTTTCTATTGTCCGCATCGCACATAAACTTCCTTTCTCCTTCTCATCTTTGACATATGCATTATTTTCTGCAAACTGCCTGTCGCTTTGTTCAAATAATAATTTTCTTTGTAAATAATATTTTTTCTGGATCAAATTTTAACATAAAAATATGTTTTATTTAAATTGCTCTACCTTAAATATTAAGCAATTTTATTTGGCTGGGATTGTATTATATGCATCTATGGCTTCCCAAAATATTTTGTAAGACTTAGTAACACAAGATTTTTTCATCCCTGATCGAAGTCATCTAATTATTCTGATATATACGTTGCCAAAGCCTCTGGAAAAATGATGAGATCCTTCTAACGATCCAGTATATATCTCACTGCTGATGCAATTCTCTATCTATATAAGAGCCATATACGTCCAAGGATGTAGTTCTTGTGCTACATTTCGGAAGGAGCTACTAGAAAGGACTTGTCCTGCCCTGATAGAGTTCAAATAGAATTCGTAGCCTCGTAGGGGATGTCCTTTCCTCTTCCCTACAACCTCTTTCTCACAGAAGAGATATTGCGAGTTTGTCTTTGCTTTATCGTTATTTTCATGGCAAGTGTCTGGCTGAGCTCCAATCTATGGTCCCCCCTCACCAAACTTTCACAAAAAACACTTGTCTAGCTAAAAACACTATCAATAATCCCCCACTATTTATGTGTATCTAAACCTAAACGTAGATTCCATGAACAAAGCTTCTTTCTTAGAAATGCACGCCTGTGGAACCCTCTTCCGTTATCCTGCTTTCCAGCTGACTACAATCTGATTGTCTTCAAGTCCAACATAAACAAGTTCTTGAAGAGCCGTTCCACTTTACAAATTTACCGAATTTCTATTACTAACGATTACTATATTGTCCAATTGACTACTGTACAATCTTTTACCCTTAACCTCGAGTGGCCTCTGGGCATTGATAAATGGTGATGCTTATATATATATATATATATATATATATATATATATATATATATATATATATATATGGTAGGTTCTGCCCCCGTTGCTTCCGCGATACGTGGTGCCTTGTCGGTGGCATTTATATCTTCCTACCTAAAATTATACGTCTTGCTAAGTCAATTGTCTCCCATCCTTACAGCATAGTTTATTAAGGTGCGCGTGGTATTAGTTTGTTACTGACACATGTGTGCACATTAGTATCCATTATGCTATTATGAAATATATTTTCTCCATCTAATGATATTTATGCATAATATATTTATGGCTTCGATGAATTAATCATAGGAGGATGAATTATATATGTCAGCACAATAATAATCGTTGGTGACATTAAACAAAATCATAGTGATTAGCCATACGGTACTTATTTGTTATGGGTTCAAATTTCAGTGCAGGTTGAATAAATAACAACAGAATTACAAGAAAGGAATTAAGTGAGGAGTGATTTTTTATTTATATAGATAATTAATGTCTGTGGAGACTTTAATGTTCATGCCTGTGGAGACTTTAATATTCACAATGTGGAATGATTAACTCACTCAAACAAGACCGATGATGTGGGGAGGTTCTATCATGATTTCTCCATTGCTTATGACCTCACTCAGATTGTTCACGAACCCACCCGTGTGCCCGATACTGACGGTTAGTATGCAAGTCTCCTGGACCTTTTTCTTACAACTTGCCCCGAACTGTGTTCAGCTTCCGTTATGTCTCCACTTGGATCTTCCGACAACTCTGTTGTATCAGTTTGGATAAAAATGAAATGTAATTAGTCCTCAGATCTACCTCTCCATCGTACAGTATATCGATACTCTATGTCTGACTAGGTTAGCTTCCGTAGATTTATATCAGATCTACATCTACGTTCCATGTTTAAAAAGGATGTGTCCTCTATAGTATCAGACCTGACGGAATAGTAAATTGTAGGTATTGACCGTTTTATACCCTCGAAAAAGTCCAGCAAAAACCTAACAGTCAGCCCTGGTTCTTTCCTGAATGTGTTGCTGCCATTGCGCAAAGAAATCACTTTTTCCATTGCTTCCAACGTTATAGATGCACTGAGACTAAAGCCTCTTTCAGGACTGCCAGCAACCACTGTAAAAGAGTAATAAAGGACGCAAGAGAGTTGTATGCTCAGTCCGTCAAATCCAAAGTAGCAGAGCAGCGGCTTGGTTCCCACCAGTTTAGCAAATAGCAAACAGAATCCTGAACAGAAAGTGTACTCTATTCCAACTATCATCAATGGTAAGCTCGTCAGCGCTAGACAAACCCAAACTCCTTGCCAAGAACTTTGCAGCTTATTCTACCCTTGCGACCAAGGCCGACAACCTCCGATATTTCCTCCTATATCACAAAAAACGCTATGTGATATACAAATATCTGTACGTGATGTTGCCAAGCTAATCAAGAACCTTGATTCCAGTAAAGAAACCGGCCCTGGCGATATTCAATTATAGTACCCAAAAGACTTCAACCAGAACTAGCGACTATCCTTACAAAACTGTTCAAGCGTTGTCTTAAAAAGAATTGCTTTCTATCACCCTGGAAAATTTCATCAGTATGCCCTGTATTTAAGAATTCAGGTGATCAGCTCATCTCCCTATCAGTACAGGCCAATAAGTCTCCTGTGCGTCATGATTAAATTGTTGTAATCTGTGTTAAGTAGACAAGTATTCAACCATCTCAGCAAAAATAACCTTCTTAGTGACACGGAATATGGTTTACGTTCTGCTAGATTTACAGCAGATGTGCTTACGGTTATATCTCATAGGATTAGCGAATCTTGACGAAGGCTACCTTCCTACTGCAATTGCTCTTGACATATCAAAGGCCTTTGATAGAGTTCGGCATAAATGTTTACTTCACAAGGTCTCCAGCTACGGTATAGCTGGAAATGTCTTCACAATTATAAAATCATTTCTCTCTGATAGGTTCATAAGAGTAGTGGTACATGGGCAGAAATCAGAAGTTCTCAGTATTAATGCTAGAGTCCCTCAAGGATCCACCATGGGCCCAACTCTCTTCCTGATCTACATTAATGATCATCCAAATCACATCTTTATATCCTTCGTAGACAGTTATGCTGTTGACACTACTATCTACGGTAGCATATCTAAGACCGTAAATGACCAAGTTCTCTCTGATTCTCTCTCCTCTGATCTTGAGTAAGTGGTTAAATGGAGAAAGAGATGGCTTGTAACTTTAATTGCATCTAAAACCAAGCTTTTATCTTTACATTATAAATACTGTGATCCCCATCTGAAATGAGTAGCTCCCGTCTTGGGAAGGCCTCCTATTTGACAAGCTTCTGGGCTTGGCCTTTACTCCGGATCTTAAGTGGAACACATATATTAAATCCGTAGCGAAGGCCGCTGGAAAAATGGTGGAATCCTTCTATCGATCCAGTATATATCTCACTGCCGATGCAATTCTCTATCTATATAAGAGCCATATACGTCCAAGGATAGAGTACTTTTGCCACATTTTGGCAGGAGCTAATAGAAAGGACTTATCCTGCCCTGATAGAGTTCAAATAGAATTCGTAGCCTCGTAGAGGATGTCCTTTCCTCTTCCCTACAACCTATTTCTCACAGAAGAGATGTTGCGAGTTTGTCTCTGCTTTATCGTTATTTTCATGGCAAGTGTCTGGCTGAGCTCCAATCTATGGTCCCCCCTCATCAAACTTTCACAAGAAACACTCGTCTAGCTGAAAACACTATCAATAATCCCCCCACTCTTTATGTGTACCTAAACCTAAACGTAGATTCCATGAACAAAACTTCTTTCTTAGAAATGCACGCCTGTGTTTTCCTGCTTTCCACCTGACTACAATATGGTTGTCTTCAAGTCCAACGTAAACAAGTTTTTATGAGCCGTTAACAAATTTACCGAATTTCTATTATTAACGATTACTATATTGTCTAATTGATTACTGTACACTCTTTAACCTTTGTCCTTGAGTAGCCTTTCCGCATTGATAATTGGTGATGCCTATGTAATATGTATATGTCTATCTATCTATCTATCTATCTATCTATCTATATATATATATATATATATATATATATATATATATATATATATATGGTATGTTCTGCCCCCGCTAGATCCCCGATATCTGATGCCTGATCGGTTACTACCCAAAATTATTCGTCTTGTTAAGTCAATTGTCTCCTACCCTTACAGCATAGTTGATTAAGGTGCGCGTGGTATTAGTTTGTTACTGACACATGTATGCACATTAGTATCCATTATGCTATTATGAAATATATTTTCTCCATCTAATAATATTTATGTATAATATATTTATGGCTTCGATGAATTAATCATGGGAGGATAAATTATATGTGTTAGCACAATAATAATCGTTGGTGATATTAAACCAAATCATAGTGATTAGCCATACCGTTCCTATTTGTTATGGATTCAAATTTCAGTGCAGGTTGAATAAATAACAACAAAATTACAAGAACAGAATTAAGTGAGGAGTGATTTTTTTATTTATATACATAATTCATTAAGGATTATTTGTTGTTTAAAGTAGATTTGTACAAAATATCTTAACTTATACAAATAGACATTAAGTTTCAAAAAGAATACGTTTTCGTTTTTGTCTATCTTCATTGTCATCACATCTTTCTGTGTACTTTATTTTAATGTATTTCTGCGACACGTAGAATTCCCTTTTTTTGCATTATTTATTTTATTTATTTTTTTTTTGGTTTATGATGTTTAATACTATTTTTTTTATCATTCTTCAGATTTTGCTTTTTTTGTATTTTCTGTTGATTCTTTTATTTTTTCTGTTTCTTTTTCTACTTTTCTTTCGAATGTTTTAAGTGTTTCCGTTTGTTAAGGTTTAATGGCATTGCATTTCTCTTTCTATATAAGAAATGTCACACGAACATTGTGTACAAATCAAGGTAAAAGGCTAAATGGCTATAAAAAGTAAATACATTTCTAATAAAAAATGACATTACCGTTTTAGGCTAATGAATTCGTGGCCTTTTTTTTTAGATTCTTACACGCTTTCCATTTTATAATCAGGGGTACCCAAAACATAGACACGATTTTTCATTGAAGAATCTATCATAATATTAAATAGCTTTTAATATCTACCCGATAATTTTCCATTTATATTACAGTTATATTATATACTTTACACTGAAAATATTATTGTAAAAAACGGAATTTCACATAGATTGTGTGTTCGGGTCTTAGAATTATCAATTATTCTAAAATAAACTCCACACACCTCGGCCAAATAAGATCCACGGACAAATTAGGGTCATTTGAAGTAATTATTTCAGGACATACGAAGTATAACCATTAAATTATAGATTAAACTTAGAACATCCAAAATAGGGCCCATGCATGAAATCCACCCATTTTTCTGCACCCAAATAAAATACAAATAAAATACTCTTTGATTGTCCACCAAGTTGCAGCCATTAATGACCAACAGTTTGCTTTCTCATTAAATGATATTCTTAAGATGTGTACCTCTTAATACGGTGCACACAATTTTAATTTGTTTTCTTTTACCTCAGTAAAAGGCATTATCACTGCAGAAATTCACAATACAAAAATGTATTCTTTCGACGAGAATGTCTCCATACTAGACATGTTTTTCGAGAGAATGTTTTGTGGTAGACGTATTCTATTTACAATTAGAAATTATCAGTAGTTTTCGCATTTCATATTTTTTATTGACTTTCATATGTTCGGTACGATATCTTAGTTATTTGAGTTAGCCCTTCACGTACAGATAACCCGAGTTTTAAATCATAATGACAAATCCAAACAAGGATGAAACTCAATTATAAAGAAACCTGTTTATGGCTGACTTGACTTGTGTTTGATATTTGATAGTGGAAATTAGTATTATATTTCCTGGGTGCGTGTTTCTAATTTCTAAATCAACAGTGATATAATATTATAATAATTTACTTCTACGTCTTTCTATGAAAGGCCAAGCTTGTAAATATGTGAAATACAAACGTTTCAGTTTAATTCAAGGGTGACCCCCCAAAAACGGGCCCAAACTCTTATTATACCCCGTTTTTTAGTGTTTTGTCCGAATGAAATGAGACTTTGGTCATAACTAGTTTATAATATTCAAAACATCACATCAAACCACTAGGGTCTTTGGCCTTTTTTCTCCGTTCTACAGCATATGTTCTAGATGGCCTCCATTTAGTTTTTGTTTTTTGGGGGGGTTTCCCTGTGTAAAACAAATATTTTGGCTTGTTTTACTTTGGATTCATAAAATTATTTTTATATAAAATAACGTTTTATTTGAGCATTGCATAAAGAAATAATCCATGTACATGACCAAATTAATTAGCAACAGTTAGTGTAGATGAGTTCAAGTTTTCATTGCCTTATTTACCTGCATTTTTGACTGGACTGGAAGATTATTTAGGAGTAGACTTTACAAGTGTATTTTCGTTAGTATTACGTTTGTCTAATCTAAGTATTTTACTTCGATACTAACGTATTGAGTATTATTGCATTGTCAGAAAACATAAGAAATATCAAAGATGATTTATGAATATTAATTGAAAATATTTAATTATTATATATTCGGAAATATCTTCTTCGATGTGGTTGCCATAGTTTCAGAGTTTTTACTGCTGCACATTGCAACTGTTATTCGATATTTTCTTCGCAATCGTAAACTTTCCGTAATATTATAATGCACTCTGTTTACCGTGGTACGTATGAATATACGAACGAGATAGTAAATGTCACTTAAGACAAACGACATAACTTCACCTTCAATAAGCCAACAAGAACTTCGATTGGAGTTCGTACTAGACATCGTTATAATATAAAATATATAAAGTGATTAGGTTGCGTAAAAGGGAATAAAGTTGTGGACAATTTCTATATAAGTATAGAAAATATTTAGTTCATATCATATACACTCGTTAGCCAAAAAAATGGGCCAAACAAATTTTATTGCACTAAATGCTATATTGAACAAAGACCAATTGAACAAGGAAATTTAAACAAGACTAATAACACATAACAAGACATTTACTTTAATAAATGTTTAGGATGGAATTGCATTCCCTTTTGATGTTTTAAACGATCAATCCTTTTAGACATGCTCTCAACCAAAGTGGAACACTGTGAAGGGGAGATACTATTCCATTTGCTTTGTTCGAAAAAGTTCTTCCCGCCAATGCACAAGATATGGACCAAATATTCTCGATTGAATTTAAATCGGGACTTTGACATGACCAAAATATCACATTAATTTAATTATGAGAAAATCATTTTTGTGACTTTAGCAATTTGTGCAGGGGCATTATCATGTTGAAAAATGATGTTCTCGGATATTCCCAGCATTTAGATACTTAGTAACAGTCCTTTTCTAATATTCGAATGTATTCATTTGCATTGATTGACTTCTCACATCTAATAAGTTCCACAACTCCTGCTGCAGTAAACGTTTCCCATACCATTATACCTCCATTCCCGTGTTTAACTATCGATTTTATGCCACTTGGCGAAAATCCTTCTCCAGTTCTTCGATTGTACCGTTCAGTAGCATCGAGAGAGCCAATAATAAGACAAAATCTTGATTCATCTGACCCGAAAATATTCCTGAACAAGTTGGTATCTTTCTTGTCATAATATGAAAAAAAATCTATTTCTATCATTGATGTTCTTTCTTTCATTGATGTTCTTTCTATCATTGATGTTCTTTCTTTCATTCATCTAGATATTGTATACCTAGAAAGAAAATTTACAGTCCCTATTTTGAATTCTTTGTCCATGGTCAACATAATTTTTTTTTCGATTCTTCACAACAGTTTATTTAAGCTTGTGGTCGTCCTTCCAAGAGGATGCTCTAGGGCGACCAGATCCAGATTTCTGTTTTCCCAAGCATTTTACTTCGAACATTTGACCAATTCGCTTCACTATAGAAAAAGATGTTTTCATATTTTCTTTTCTTAAAATATCAAAAATCTGCTTGTAAGTCATTTGGACTGCCTTAAACCTGAAGTTCGTTTTTTATATCCTCGCCAAGATGCGGTTTTACCATTTTTAGGATTAATTTTGCCACTTATTATTTTATGCTATAATAAGTATGATATGAAAATAGAAATTTTCAGTTAAAATTAACAAAAATTCATGGAAAAATATTGAAAAATCGATTTCTTCTTTCTTTCACTCTTGGTCCATTTTTTTATCATGAGTGTGTGTATATATTAGAAATATATGTTGTAACTTTGTTGTAAGATTCTAATACAAGGTAAGGCCGATAAAATTGTCGTACTAGAAAAGACGATATGATTCCATTTCCGTTTGATTAAAACCGATTTTCGTTTTTGTTGCAGAGTATTTACTACTTGCCCAGTTGTGTATAAATCTCGAGAGCGATAGGAGCCTTCTATCATGTCTGAAAGTGGTACAATACTTAACGAGTTAGTTAGCTCTCGATTAAAATTATGAAAACAGGACCACTGCCAACACCCTCAAAATGCAAACCTGGACTATTTAACGCTTGAGAGCAAAACTCATCGAAGTTTCCGGCCAATAGTGGGACAGCAAGACCGGCGCCGGCCCACAAGTTAAAAAAGATGCAGGCTTGGCTTCAGAATTATGGCTACGACTTTGTATTCTTTTCTCATTGATCCTCCTCCTCCTCCTCCTCCTTTAACCTTAACCCGCTGAACTACTTCGTTTTGCCATACGTCGAGAACATCACCAATATGACCTCGATCCGATCGCTACCGCCGAGTATTTGCCAACTTCCCTCTGGCGTTTGTGGAAAAGGCATACTCCCAGTTCCGGACGCGCATCGAAAGGTCAATTGAGGCTGAAGGCGGCTACATTAAATAGATGTCAGCTTTACTACATAATCAAGTCACATGAAATGATTTTTGCAATAAAAGTTTTAAAATAAAGATGTAGTGTTTCTTTCTTTAGGGCGACAAATTTATCGTTTTATCCTCTATTTTACGCGTGATAATATAAATACATGTTATATTTTATTTAACGGGTGTCGCAAATAAATTCTACACAACCGATTTTTCTTACGTTCGTGACAATAGAATGATGAATAGTTTGCGAATATCTAAAATGTAAGTGTTGAGTGTGTTAATGCAATGATTTCATTTCGATTCCAAGACCACCTCAAACGAGGCCACAATATCTGAAGGGAAAATTGCATGCCCATGGAATAGACACGACATTATCTCATGAAGCATTAAATTATATTATATTAGTCAGAAGAAATAGATAAACACTTATATGAACATTTAAAGATAGTTAAATAATATTAATAATGATAATAATAGTTGTAGTTGTTGTAGTAGTGGCATTATAGTATAGTTTTGACTTCAGATAGATAGTTACGACATTTCCTTAGTAATAGTAATTGTATAATTAAATCGAATTATATTTTGGCTTTTAATGTGCAAATCACATTTTAAATATATTATACTTTCATCTTAATGGTATCAGGGATGATTTATTTGTGTTAGGAATATCAGTGCCGATTATAAAATCAAATTGTGACCAGTTTAAATCATGCGGAAACTGTTGGGTTTAGTTTTACATTGTTGCCTGTGGGTAATATAAATCAACAAATTTTCCTCAGACTCGTAAATAAATGCGGTTACATGGTTTTCTGCTAAAAAATGAACGATATTATATACACTGCGATTTTAAGGAGGTTTTATAACGTGTATCTTCTATGCATGTGCAAATATATATTTATATGTTAAACTGCGTTAATTTTTAAAGTACTGAGAAAAACTTAGCTCAGATAGTAACGAATAATGTCCGAGAGCTTTATGTTTTGGTTTCGATTCTAGCTGAATTACTTATAGGTTTGTTTTAATTTATATTAGTTAGTTATTTTTATTATTAGTTTATATTGCTTAGAATGTAATAATAAATAAATATTGGCTCTATAGTAATTCATATAAAATCTGCAAACATTAAAACTGTAATGTCGTTAGTCTACCGAAAAACACCGGAAACTATTAAAATGGTCGATTATTATGATGCAATTATTATAGTCGATTATTATGATTGGTAAAAGTATAATCGTTAAATAGTAATATGTTAATGATGTGAAAAGTTATGTTAACTTGAAATATTTACATTTAATAGTCTCAGGAACGTAATGATTTGACAGATAGAATTTAAGTTTACCATAATATAAGCAAATACACGTGACAAAAAACCAGCGAGGATCTTTAGACTACGTGTAATTATGACGTAATAAAAAATATAGATTTTGAGATGCAGAAGTAGTAACGAGGAAAACAAGTTCAATATGAAACTTGCTATCAGACGGATGGGGTTAATGATAGGATGCCCATCGAAGTCAAAAGAGGAAGATTTTGAAAAATGTAATCTTATTCAACTCTAAAAAGAACTCAGCAAGGAATAAATGATTATATCAAAATATAATACCTATCTGAACGTTTCTACTTTCGGAGAAAAACATCTTTAATTTCAGGACGCATGGGGGAAACCAATGGAAGGAAGATTTGAGGCATGTTCTTGCTGGTGTTTCAACCGACAACGATATCTATAAACTATTAATTTATGTATACACACATCACCATCCAATGGCGAATACACTAGACGAATCACGTATTAGAATGTTAACACTCATAAGTTAACAGAGACTCATAATAAAAACACACATCTGTTATATATGCACCTGTATATATATATATATATATATATATATATATATATATATATGTATATATATATATAAAGACAAATATAAATACGCTCGTTATACAGCTACGCTGTTTATATACACCCTTACTATACTACATATAACCGTTTGATGTTGTAACAAAAACACGTATATATTATCTGTGCAAAAAACTAAATATCATACTAAAGCATATTTTTCGACGGGGATACGCCGGATGACAATTACTTTATATTAAGTACAATATAATAATCAATAGAAAATTATCTCTGTACTAATTAATATGACATCGTCATAAAAAAATATTATATTACAGGTGATTTACAACCGGGCAACACCCAGCGACGTGCTTTTAAATATATTTCGAAAGACGCGTAGATTTTAACAATTGTTTTAATACTTAACTATATAACATTTGCGTTAATGTATATTAATACCTTACTTCAAATATATTCGAAACATAGAAAAACAATATAATGAAAATGCAAATACAATCTAAGACAATAATTTTTAACATTACAAGAATTAAAAAAGTATTCAAAAGCTGAAGTAACTAAAGGAAAAATATTCATCATAGCAAATAAAAAAAACGTGGCTAAAGTTTAATAAACATATCAAGTGGTAAAATTGGTACATATATTTCTAAGTCATAAAGTAAATAAGAAACGTATTTGTAAAGCAAGTTGATCTGTTTCTCTTGATTATCTTGAATAGGGAAATGTTTTTAATCGAATTTTATTAATTTAATTTTCCATTTAATTTTTCTGTGATCCTTTTAATTAAGAAATTTTAATATTAGAAAAAGAAGAAAAAACAAAGTGAGATTTTATCAAAATAGAAGGAAAAACAAGAACAAGAAAGGCAACAAAGTGAAGATTTTTATTTTATTTTATAACGGCTATAATTTAGAAATCGGCGTTTAAGTGTCCGCGTTTTTTATTTAAACATTTGTCTCTATGATTTCTCGCCTGTGCCGTAATTTGTAACTGAAATCCACGTTAAATTCATAGATGACTATTCGGAATTTATACATAAGTTTTAACAACTCTATACCATTACAAACAAAACATAATCAGGAATAATATGCAATTCATAAACATCAGGGAGAACAAAATTAATAAAATAAATTGCATCGACATAAAATGATGTGAAAGGTTGATACGCCGCAAAATACAACTAATAATCAAACAAAACATTTCGATCATAACGCACACAAAAGAAACGATAATTATTCTGTTTTATTATATTTTTATGCCTTATCTGGATTTCGTCATTTTATGTCTAATTTTTTTAAAGAATCTTAGGTTTTTCTTGCGTTTTCAAGCACATTTATTCAATATTCTATCTCTTGTTAGTCAAAATGGATCTAAAATGCACGAACGGAAGCATTCGATAATGTTATTTCTGAAGAGTTAAAAGTTAATTCTTCGGGCCAAAGCAAAAGATAAATCTCTCCGTCGCCAAACATAAATGTATGCAAAACAAAAAGCAAAAGACTAGAATCATTTATCGCATTGCTTCAATAAAAAAAATGCAAAAGTGATTTGTCAGCAGTTATCGAAACCTTACACATTCACTGATACAATCTTGCTTTATCTTATATCGACACAACGGATATGGCAGTCACTACAGCGTTTGTAATATGTAATCTGTGTGACTTTGTTCAACTCGGAAATTTGAAAAAAAATTAATAAAAAACGAAGAAAATATTTTTTTATCTTTCTATTTTTTATTTCGTGGATTTTTTTTTTGTGCATAAACTATTCAGCGAATCGTTTTGCATTGTCTTTAGGTTTGCCAGTAAACGAAGCAAGTGAAAAGCTAGAGATTTGTAATGCGGGGAAAGAGGAAACAGAAATTTCAATGGACATTGCGTTTGATGCACGGCCAGAAATTTGCATATTCAAAGTAGTCATTAGCATATCATTTCTTTGGAAAAAAAAGTGTTCCTTTATCTACAAAATAAATGTGCACATAAAAAGCATACACAATAATCCTCCTCCGCCAGAGAGAAAAGTTCTAAAAAGGGAACAGAATGTATGGTGCTAAAAGAAGTACTTTAAAATATATATGTGCATTGATGTTAGAGGAATTTGAGAGGAAAATATGGAACCCCATGATGAATTGCATGACAAATAATGACAAAACGTTTACAAGTAAGAGCAGTAATCGGGTTTTAAACAAATAATGTGAAAAAATAATTATTTATCTGTCAGATTGTCGAAATATACAGGCAACCATAACAATGGAACTGCTTATATATATATATATATATATATATATATATATATATATATATATATGTGTGTGTTTGTGTGTGTGTGTGTGTGTGTAGTAATGAAATCAAAAGACGTAGTATTTACCTGATATACGCAATAATAAACTTTAATCTGATATAAATACCAGTACTTATATATAGATATTTTAATCCCAACCGAAGAAAAAAATCGCAATACACAATAGAGAGCTGGGCTTTTTATTTTCGCTTTCGGATTACCTTGAGAGAATGTTCATGCAAGCTTAAATATTATGTGCGTTTTGTTGAAATATATATTTTTTTACATATTCTATATTATTTCACTTGTTTATCTTGGCAAGTTCTGACTATATTAAATTTAGGTTTCACTTAATGACATAACCAGCAAATTCTAACATTGCTACAAATATAATTTGCTGGTTTCTTTCTGTCTTCTAATGGGAAGAATAGCAAGAATAGCATTCTTTGAAACTCCGCGGAATAAGGGCTTTGTACATTGTTTTTTGGAGTATTCAGTCAAACAATAAATTTGATTGTAAATATATATATATTTATATATATATGTGTGTGTGTGTGTGTGTGTGTGTACACTCATGAGCAAAAAATATGGACCAAGAGTGAAAGAAGGAAGAGATCGATTTTTCAATATTTTTCCATGAATTTTTGTTAAATTTAACTGAAAATTTCTATTTTCATATCCTAATTATTATAGCATAAAATAATAAGTGGCAAAATTAACCCTAAAAATGGTAAAACCGCATCTTGGCGAGGATATAAAAAAACGAACTGCAGGTTTAAGGCAGTCCAAATGACTTACAAGCAGATTTTTGATATTTTAAGAAAAGAAAATGTGAAAACATCTTTTTCTGTAGTGAAGCGAATTGGTCAAATGTTCGAAGTCGAATGCTTGGGAAAACGGAAATCTGGATCTTATCGCCCTAGAGAATCCTCTTTGAAGGACGACCACAAGCTTCAATTAACTGTTTTGAAGGATTGAAATACAACTTTTGTTGACCATAGCAAATAATTCAAAACAGGGGCTGGAATTTCTCTTTCTACATATACAATATCTAGACGAATAAAAAAAATTGGATTTTCTTCTAAAGGTGTGCAAAGAAGCCATTTTTATCTAAGAAGGACATCAATGATAGAAAGAGATTTTCCTCGTATTATGACAAGAAAGATAAAAAAAATTGTTCAGGGATGTTTTCTGGTCAGATGAATCAAGATTTTGTTTTGTTATTGATGCTCTCGATGCTTCCGAATGGTGCGATCGAAGGACTGGAGAAAGAAAGTTAAACACCGGAATAGAGGGATAATGATATGGGGAGGTTTTACTGCAGGTTTTACTGGAGGTTTTGGAGAACTTATTAGATATGAGAAGTCAATCAATACAAAGAAATACATTCGAATATTATAAACAGGAGTGTTACTAAGTATCCAGAAGCTGGGAATATCTCAGTACATTATTTTTCAACATGATAATGCCCCTGTACACACTGCTAAAGTAGGTGGCTTTCTGATAATTAAATTAATGTGATATTTTAGCCATGTCAAAGTCCCGATTTAAATCCAATCAAGAATATTTGGTCCATAATGTCTCGTGCATTGGATGGAAGAACTTTTTCGAACAATGAAAAACTGTGAGAAGCTGTGTAAAGCGGATGGAATAGCATCTACTCTTCACAGTGTCTCACTTTGGTTGAGAGCATGTCTAAAAGGATTTATCTTTTAAAAGAAATCAAAACGGAATGCAATTCCATCCTAAGCATTTATTAAAGTAAATGTCTTGTTCTGTGTAATTAGCCCCGTTTAAGTGTCCTTGTTCAGTTGTTCTTTGTTCAATATAGCATTTAGTGCGATAAAATGTATAAAATTTGATTTGGCCCATATTTTTTTGCTCACGAGTGTATACACACACACACACAAATATATATATATATATATATATATATATGATTTATGTAAAGTACGTTTTTACAGCTATTTATGTCCTCTTTGTGTATAGCAATGCTTAGGAGGATATAGGCCAGATAATTCAGGGAAAATAAACAATTGTGAAAACACTAAACACTAATAAATGCCCATTTAGAAGATTATGTCCTTTTTCTTCTGTATATATTTGACGTTATTGGAGGGAATAGAACTAGGACGTGTATTTTGTATACTGAGCAAGTTCAAGAACAGATCCATAAACCACATCATCATTTATGGTACCAGCCACGATTCTAACAGGAAATCAGATACCCTAACACGTGGTTAAACAAATAACACAGAAGTAACGTGGAATAAAAATTAAAATGGTCCCTACTAGGCAGTGCATGTCAATGTAAACCTAGGAAACCCAAAGGATGCCATTTTTGCACCCTCAAATTAAACCACAAATATTATTTTATAATAAAAATGGTATAATGGAAGGGAGCTGCTTGGAGTACTCTATACTGTGCGAATAGAGTTCAAAACGACTTTTTAATCTAAGAAATGATGCCCTTTTCTCTTTTCTATAATCTCTTATTTTACAGAAAAGGCGTTGAGAGCCCGTTTCGGTTTTATTCTTATTTCCATGGCAAGTGTTTGACTGAGTATGATCACCCTTCGCCAATCTTTCACAAAAAAAACTCGTTTAGACAAAATCACTATCAACATATTCCCCCATTCTCCATCATTACTATAAACCTAAACATGGATCCCATGAACAAAGATAAGTCCCTAGAAATAGTTACATAAAATTTAGCTTACATTTGCAGTTTTTGAAAAGTACGGACTTTCTTTTCGCCATCTGTATGAAAACAAAGCTTAAACGATTTAAGTCAATACGGTAATAATGGTATGATACATATCTCTCAATAATAAAGATGCCGGCTCACAGAATACGAATGCAACAGAATCAATAAAAGATTAATTTAGGTCTAATATAACTTGAAAATGTCGCTCTCAGTTTTTCTACGCTAAATAAGATACAATATCTAATAATTATGAGTTAAGAATAGATTAAGGCTTATATATATATATATATATATATATTCTATAACTTGTAAACAAAAAAAAATCTTATATAAATTTAGTCAAGACACCGATCCTTACAGAATAGGTTTTTCCCATAAGTAAAGATGCCAGTTCACAGAGTATAGGCGAACATACGTTTACGCTGCTTCGTCTTGAATTTTTCACATTACATCGCTATGCATTTTTCCTTTTAGAAATGTCTGTTTTTTTTTCTTTTCGATGAGTCACCAGAAAAGAAATATTCAATAATATACAAATATTGATTATTTTCCGTAGACTAAAGCAGTTCTACAATATATATATATATATATATATATATATATATATATATATATATATATATATATATATATATATATATGCGTGTGTGTGTGTGTGTGTGTGTGTGTGTGTGTGTGTGTGTGTGGAAAGGGTTGTTAATGTACTCTTGCATAGAAAAAGTAAAGAATTCCCAAAACTTCTACTCCTGGACCTGATTGAGATATTTTTTTTACACAATGATCACCACTTATCAAGGCGCGGAAGCCACTCAAGGATAAGGGTTATTGCAAGTACATTACGTTAGTGTGGAGATTTGATGAAGTGTTTACTTAAGCGGGCGGTTCATTAGGAATTTGTTAACATTGGACTTGAAGATATCCAAGTTGTAGTCCGGAGGGGAGCAGGCAGACGGAACAGAGTTACACAGGCGTGCAGTTCTACGAAAGAAGCTCTGTTCATGGAATCCGCGTTTTGATTTAGGCACAGATATAAAGTGGGGGGTTTTTTCACAGTGGATTCAGCTAGACGGGTGTTTTTCGTGAAAGATTGGCGAGGGGGGACCAGAGATTGGAGTTCAGACGAGCACCTACCATGGAAATAACGATAAAACAAGGATAGGCTCGCAACGTCTCTTCTGTGGGAGAGAGGTTGCAGGGTAGAGAAAAGGACATCCCCACTAAGCCACGGAGTCTATTTTGTACTCTGTCAAGGCAGGATAGGCTGTTTTTAGCAGCTCCTGCCCAGATATGGCAACAGTATTCCATCCTTGGACGTACATGGCTTTTATGTAGATAGAGAATTGCATCAGTAGTGAGATATCTTCTGGAGCGGCAGAAGGATCCCACCATCTTTCCAGCGACCTTGGCAACAGACTTGATGTACGTGTTCCATTTCAGATCAGGAGTAAAGGTCAAACCCAGAAGCTTGTCAAAAAACGGGGCCTCACCCAGACGAGAGCCATCCATCACAATTGATGCCAGATGGGGATCAGAGCGTTGACGATGCAAGGATAGGAGTTTGGTTTTGGATGCATTAAAGGTAACCAGCCACATCTTCCCCCACTGAACCACACATTTTCTACCAGTTTTCTATTACAAAGGAAACACTTGAAAACGCAGTCTTTACTGTGTATTGATGTACAGTTTAAATGTTACTTCACAAAAATCTTGTAAAAGAATCTTGCCAATCTACATAATTCGTTCAATAAATAAGGTATTTCAAAATTTAAAAGAAAAGTAAGATCGCATTATTTAACAGCGTTAAAGTTTCTCATCATCCACCTCTCTTCTTCTCTATTTATCTGTTTATCTCTTTGCAGCAATCGCCACCGCAAAAAATAGGCCAATCTTCACATTTCAACAAAATCTTTCTTACTCTCTTTTGCTCTCTTTCACATATTCCTCGCAAACTACGTTACCCTCTATCGTTCGTAAATTGAATAACGCTAAAACGCCGAGAAATATAGTTAGTATTTTTTTTTACACGGTGGTGACCACTTATCAAGGCCCGGAAGCAACTCAGGGATAAGGGTTATTGCAAGTACAGTACGTTAGTGTGGAGATTTGATTAAGTGTTTACTTAAGGGGGCGGTTCATTAGTAATTTGTTAACGTTGAGCATCCAAGTTGTAGTCAGGTGGGAAGTAGACAGACGGAACAGTATATAGTGAGTAAGTTAGTTTCACTTTAGTTAAACAACACTAAATAACGACGAAAATGTTACATCCAATCGTAGTGAATGTTTTACACAGCGAATATTTTATAAGACTAGAACTTAATCATTGTCACTAACTTTTGCCAAAAATATAGCAATGATTACAGTTAGTTCCTGTATTAGGAATTTGGAAAAACATTCTACTTTGCGTAGATTTTTTTCTAAGAGAAAAATAGTGTACTTACATTTTGCAGGGTAATTGAATTTATTTCCGAATGAATCGATTTATCTAAACAGAATGAGTTATTCTCAAACTGTTAACTTCTCTTTCTTACTGTATCATTCTATCTTACTTTAACTGTTTCACTCGGTGGTCAAACGCAAATACACAGAAACATTAAAATCATGTGTTACTTATAAAACGTAATTTCCTGTTGTGATGAAAGCTTATAATTTTAAAAGACCTGTACTGTGTGTAATAAAATGTAAACAATGATACATTATTCAGCAGTAAATGTTTCATCCAATCAAAACACCCTATTGTCAATCTTTGCTTCCTCAGCTCCCTAATTCTATTCTGTACCTCAGCACTCCTTATCATGGACACTTTATGTCAATCTAGTTGAGCAATAAGAGAAAACAAGGTGACAGCTATTTCATACTGAAACTGTGATTATAGAAGATTTATCATATATAATGTTTGCCCCAATATCATGTACATGGAAATATGAAGTAAAGAGTCGTGAGGTTATCTTTATTTAAAATCAAAGGGAACTTGATTATTTACCTGGATTAAATAGAAAACGCTGAAAAATTTATCCGAAATGTTTTCTGTATCTTGATTTAATTACGTAAATGAAGGATTGACATTATAGCTCTCCAAGAACAAGTAAAATTAAGTCCCAGGGGAGAATAGTTTTGTATTTTTTATATTAAAATGAAGGTATAATGACATTTAACATGTTGTCTTAAATCATTATTTCTATCACTAATCGGCATCTACTGATTCGAGGTAATAGACTAAAGCTAGCAGGTCGCTGGGTGTGGCCGATCGTAAAATACAGTTTAATATGATATGTTACTTCATGCAGATTTCGTATTTATTATTATAGAGCAACTTGTCTATTGATTATTATATTGTACACAATATATAATAATGATTTCAAAATTTAAAGAAATGAACTCGGTGCCATTAGCTGGAATCGAAATCAAAGCATTCAATTCTCTGTATTTATCGTCCGAGCTATTACCAGATATATAAAAATGGCTACGAATTAAGCAAATTTAAATTAAAAATGTATATGTACGCACGCTCAAAAGTTAAATTATCTCCAACCAAAATAAATTGTGTTTTTCTTCAATTGTGATCGATTAGCAGTTATATTACATGCTAAAAACAAATCCAAAGTGTTTTGATGCCCAAATATGTCACATACCAATTTTCATGTCTGTAAACCAAATATTCAGGGTGATGTTTGGTAAAGAAGTATCGCACACACACCGTCAAGGCTACATTTTATATATATATATATATATATATATATATATATATATATATACATATATATAGATGTATATATATGCATATATATACATATATATATAGATGTATATATATATATATATATATATATATATATATATATATATATACAGTGATGATCATATTTATTGGCACGGTAAAATAAAAGTTAAATGTTGTCTAATAAATTCTAAAAAAGGGATTAAATTAAAGAAAATAACAAAGTATATTATGTATTTTTAACTGGCCTTTCCGATGCAGCAATCCCTGAGTTGTGAAGACATATTTACTTCAAGACTTAAAATTTTAAACATGAACCAATAGGTTAGTACGTTACGCATGCATATTCGTAATGACGTCGTTCGACTTTCACCTGGCAAATTCCAATTTTTTTTTTAATTTTCACACTTTTGCACCAATCGTCTAAAACGCAAATATAAAGTTTCACATAAAGTTTCACATGGATTTAATACTCTATATATTAAGTTAAATGCCTGTAGGCCAAAAAGTGCCAGAAGAGTTCAGTAGACGAATTTTTTAAACAAATATATATATATACACATAACATATATAGAAAGATGTTTTCTTTACTGTAATCTTTTTATGCAAATATTACGCAAGTATAAATCATTTAGAATTTTTGCATGAATGTAATTACACGAACTTGTTACTTAACAATGATAATTACGTAAGAAAACCAGAAGAAAACTAATAAGAAAATTAATGAAAATTAGTGTTTGAAAGAATATGCAAATTAGCTAGATCATTTGCAGACGAATGGAATTCTATGATCTATATATAATAAAGTTCTTTCTTCGTTTTATAAAAGGAACAGATAGTTTTTAATATGAATACCATTACACAAAAAAAAACAAATTTATAGCAGTGTATATATACAGTGATGATCATATTTATTGGCACGGTAAAATAAAAGTTAAATTTTGTCTAATAAATTCTAAAAAAGGGATTAAATTAAAGAAAATAACAAAGTATATTATGTATTTTTAACTGGCCTTTCCGATGCAGCAATCGGATTTTAGAAAAAATAAATAACAAAGGAACAACAAACATAATTGCAAAAAACCCTTGTTCAAAATTATTGGCACGATTTATTTAATAATCAATTGTATAGCCTTTGGCCTTGATTACCTTCCTCAGTCGCTTTTCATAGTTTACAACCAAGTTGTTGCACTCTTCAGTAGTAATTTTAGCCCACTCTTCCTGACAATAATCCTCCAATTGAATAAGATTCTTAGGCTTCCTTTGCATTACCCTTAATTTTAATGTTCTTCATAAATTTTCAATTGGATTAAGGTCTGGGCTTTGTGATGGCCACTCCAAAACATTAATATGATTGTCCTCAAGCCATTTCTTAGTCAGTTTAGCCGAATGCTTTGGGTCATTATCTTGCATGAACCACCAACGACGACCAAGTGAGAGCTCTTTAGCAGAGTCTTTCAGGTTTTCATCCAATATTTTAACATAATCTTCCTTTTTTATGCTACCTGTGACCTTAACAAGTCGCCCTGGTCCAGAGGAAGCAAATGATCTCCAAAACATCAAACTGCCTCCATCGTGCTTCACTGTGGGTATGGTGTTCTTAGGCAGGAAAGCTTCGCCAGATTTTCTGTAAATATAAGACACTTTATTATGGCCAAATAACTCTATTTTCGTTTCGTCAGTCCATAGAACACGTTTCCAGAATGCAACATCTTTATCAATATGACGTTTTGCAAAGGCTAGCCTTGCTTTCAGGTGCATAGGCTTCAATAAGGGAGTCTTTCTCGGACGACATGCTTTTAAACCAGCTCTCTTCAAAACTCTACCAACTGTATGTCGAGATACATTCACTCCAGAGGTGCTCTGTTCATCAACAATCTCCCCAACAGAGATCCTTGGGTTTTGTTTTACTTGTCGAACAATTTTCCGTTCATCTCTTGGGGAAAGAATCCTTTTTCTCCCTCTACCCTCTAAACTCATAACGTGGCCTTGCGATTTGAACTTGTTTATTATGGCTCTAACAGTGGATTTGGGAAGGTTTAGCTTCTTTGAAATCTTATCATAGCCCTCCCCATTGGTATGGCATGCTACAACAACCTTCCTGACGTCTTCGCTGTGTTCCTTAGTTTTAACCATGGCGATTGAAAATTATAATTTAGTCACTTATAATAGTTTAAAAAAATCGCTATCTAAAAATTATCTGAAAAAATTATTCACTGAATTAGCGTTAAACAAGCATAATATGGCTATAAAAAAGTTCAGAAAGCACGTAAACCGGAAATTGATTGATATTATACTGATACTAAAAGAAAAACAAAGTCGTGCCAATAATTTTGAACAAGGGTTTTTTGCAATTATGTTTGTTGTTCCTTTGTTATTTATTTTTTCTAAAATCCGATTGCTGCATCGGAAAGGCCACTAAAAATACATAATATACTTTGTTATTTTCTTTAATTTGATCCCTTTTTTAGAATTTATTAGACAAAATTTAACTTTTATTTTACCGTGCCAATAAATATGATCATCACTGTATATATAACAGCTGAACGTCTGTGTGTGTGTTTGTCTGGTCACGAATATGCTTCTATATGGTTGACTATTTAAAAAAAAAACTTATTACATATAATGATAGAAGATGTATCGAGGACCAGGAATGGGTATGTTTGATCTGGCAGAACGGTGGTTCATAAAAATTGTGGGATCTGCGTTCGCGCCTGGTCCACAATGCATGGAAATAAAAACGGAAAAAACCGTTACAGTTGTTTTTGATATAGATGTACATAATAATACTTTATTAAGTATGTTTTAACTTAAATAGGGATGGTATGATTAAATTATGGGATCTGCGATCGCGCCTGGCCTCCATAGAATGGGAATAGGCACACACTTTAATAAAGACTTTTTATATCTATCTGCGTAAGTATACGTTGATAATTATGTTTCAGTTTGAAGAAATATGGTATAATAAAATCATGGGGTGTTCGTCCGCACCTGACTTTCATAGAATGGAAATGTGTCACAAGGTTTAACAATGTTTTTTAATATAGATCCACGGAATATTGTGATAAGTGTTTCAGTGTGAACAGGTATGGTATAATAAATAATGGGGTTTATCTATTTTATTTTTACTTTCATCATATTTTGCTTTGGTTTTGATAGCCTCAAATTCGAAGCTTATAACCATTCCTTTTCATAACCTATCATACTTTCATAACTTTCATGAATCAGAGTTCATTTTCTGTAGGCTGTTTTCTAACCCAGTCAACGACGTGTACTTTTGCTAGTATATATATATATATATATATATATATATATATATATATATATATATATATATATATATATACATGGGTTGGAACGTTTTCATCTTTAATTCTAGGCAATTATGTTGAATTTAGAAAATATGCATAATTCGATTTGAGCGTAACAGTGAAATGAAAATAATCGCCAAATAAGAAATAAAAATGAATAATTTTCTCAATTCAATATGAAAATTAATGAACTTTCATGTACTAGCTCGCATTTCTATGATAGAGTATATCAGGAAGTAAGTAATTATATTTTTAATAGAAAAATGGGCTTTTAATATCAATGCTAGAGCGTACGAAAAACTCAAATCTATATGTATATAAAGACTTCTTGGTGGTTTTGAGAATAGATTGAAACTTAGAGAAGTTTGTCCTGTTCGTATCTAAAACTATAGATCTAATTAATTGGCAATGTTATATATAGGATGTCCAAAAGTCATTGAAGAGTTGAAAATATTTACCATTTTACCATTAATAGTTATTTTTTCTCTATTTCAATCTACCATGAATAAAGTTTTGGAAAGAGCGCAAACATGGAAAGATGAAAATGAGTAACATTTAAAATACATTAATTTTATGAATAAACATTGTTTGAATGTTCCATTTTTTTAAATTCCCAATCCTTTAGAATGTTGTGCAAAAATTACAGAAGGATATCATCAAAAGTTTTTAAAAAATATCTATTTTAGTTCAAAACCCTTTAGTAACTTTTTGGACAGGCTATACGTCAATCATCAAACGTATATTTTTCCACTGTTATGCCTCCTAAAACATCTTTATTATACCTCAGTGCAATCAAGTGAGAAAGATATTTATTAACTTCATCTCATTTCAATTGGTAACATTTTACAAAATTCAAAGATTTCACAATTTTCAGGCAGCATTTGGATAAAACAAAATGAAAGTAAGTTTAACATCTATCACCACTTGGTTACAAATTTCATAATGATTAGTTAATGTATAAATAAATGAAAATAAATGTAACACTCATCAATGCATCTTAGACTAAAAAGCTTTGTTACAAAATTCATAATCCTTGATTAATGAGTTTAAGGAACAATCGTGTACGATTATATACTTATAATCATATAAACATACAGACGTTATATATAGAAAAATTCCATATCATCGGTTTTAGGATAGTCCAAACCAAATTCCTCTTATAGACAATACTTTGAACAAGCATCATGTTCTCCATTTTATACTATTTTCACGTCATTTGTATGTGCCATACATTTAGATGAAAATAAAAAATATTCTATCGATTTTAATTTTCCATTGATATAAACCAGTAACACTTCTGTGGATCAATGTTTCCATGAGACCATAGGGAAATATTTACGTTAAATATGTTTATTTTTACTTCCACTATATTTGTGTGCGTATGTGTGTGAGAAGCATTAAATAAAATAACAATAATATTTATAATAGTTCCCAGAATTAAATAATATGATGACCGAATATAAACAATGTTGAGCCTGGTTAGTGTGAAATGGGGTACTATTTTAGAATGCCAGGTTATATGGTGTTAACATCTCGGCATTGATCCTAAGTATACTGAATTTATCCTTGCCACTGAAATCAAGCAGTGTCGATTCATAGAGGATTTGGTAACGCTTGCGCAACTCTTGTTTCATACGTGCAGTTACAGAGTGGAGTTGGTTACGAAGACTAGACGGAAGCAATTGTGACTACAAAATTATTTACTTTTTTTGTATGAATTTCAGCATATCTTTCTTCAGCGCCTTACACAAAAGTTACAGGTAGACGTTTAGCAAATAGAGACTAAGAGAATTTGGATTACTGGGATAAATATAATCATTCCAGTTTTTATATTTGCAACGACCCGGGCGATGAAATTTCTACTTTCTACAAATTCAGATTCCTCTGATTTGTAGGTAGAACATATCAATTTAAGTATTACAGATCAATTCATAAATATACATCAAATAGAGGGATTTTTTGCAGTATTTTTAAAAGAGGTTTTAGTGGGCAAAATATGGGTACAATCTTGCACGTCAAAATTAAAATATTTCAAATTTACAGTAAATTTGATCCATAATTTTTGGACGAAAGTTAAGCAAAATTCCTGGAATTTCAATAGTGTTGTGTTTTTATTTTAAGCTTTTTTAAGATTAAACAAAAGTAATACAAACTTTTCAGTTCGAATAATGCATTTTAGACGTCCTGAAACGAGTATTCTCTCTCTCTCTCTCTCTCTCTCTCTCTCTATATATATATATATATATATATATATATATATATATATATATATATATATAAAATAAAAATTACAATTAAATTTACCAAAATGATCCAAGATTATGAAATTAAAGTATATTATAAATATTAAAGAATTAATATTTATAAAGTTATCTCAGCCAGATGTAAAAGCTCGATAAAACCAAATAGGAAATAGAGCTTATAATACGAGCAAACAGTAAATAAACCATGTTAAAAACACTTTGAAATGAGTTAAAAACATTTAATCTGAAAAGAAAACACTAGATAAGTAGATAGTCCTTAATCCGCGGAGTTTCGAAGAAATACTTTCCTTCTCATCAGAGGGTAAGAATTAGCAAAATGCGGGATCGGATTTTGCATGCAAAAGAATTTGACGAAACAACAAGTAAGTCAATGATCTTACTCGAAAATAAAAAAGTGAAGCAGAGGGAATATGGTGAAGAAAAAGGTGATTGCACATGAATAGATAGTCTGGTGGAAGATAAATAATCCAGTGACGGTAAAATCCAAATACCGTCACTGGATTATTTATCTTATTAACTGTTTGCTCGTATATAGTATAGTGGATAAGCCGATGATAGGCAAAGAAGTTTGTCAGTGTAAAGAGATTTTTTAGAAACTGAACAGAGTAAAATATGCAAACAAAAAAAAAACAGAAAGTACAGACGACAAAAAAAGCGAAACAAATTAAGTTTAGACTACAATGTGAAATGGAAGTTACTGCGAATAACTAAATAGCTGATGTGAGAGAGAGAGTAAAAGAATGGGAGACTAATATCATAGTTTATACTTAAAAACAGGAGTAATCCAAATTTTCATAAAGATCGTTCATATCCTGTTATTCCCTTGGTTTAAAGTAAACAACGCAATTACTACGCTGCTTTTTTTGAAAATATATATTGATAGTTTAATTAGTCTAAGAATTGATCCTATACAGATATGTAATTATTTACACATAACTAACTTTATATAAATAGAGATATATCATTTATATGGTCTCTCTGTAATTTTCTATCATTCTTAATATTTCTAATTTTTTGTCGTAATTTTAATGTCCTTTCAGATTCTAATCTATCTCATTTCATTGTACTTTATTGCGGTTTTGCCTGTCTTTGCAGCAGCTATTTTTTCTCAACATCAAATTCCGTCTCTTTCATTCATTTAATGTGTGACGGGACCGTTTTCTCACTTCTCTGTCGCTACTTCTTTGGAATTCTCACGAACTTAATCTAATCAATATTTCACTAATTTGATAGCAATGCCTTACTTGCCTTGTTTATGTTTCACACTGTTTAATTTTCGATTTCTCCCTCTCATTGTTTATCTCCGTATTTTTTCATCTCTCCCTTACATTCTCTATCACAATTTCTCGTAGCACACCAGTCTTATCACCTTTTCACAATTCCGTCATATTCTCTTCGTTTTTACCGGATCGTTTTTTTTCTTTTGTTTCATATTAATTATTTTCCTTCTTCATCTCTTTTTTTTCAATTCTAATTATTCTATTTTATCGAGTGTGACTTATTCTTCTTTATCTTTTTCGCTTTTCAAATTTCAAACATCTTTTTTACGATACTTACCCATTTGCAATTGCTTTTTCTCCTTTAATGCTAATTCGATCGTTCGTATTTTCGGATCTTTAACCTTCCCCTCATTTTATGTTTCTCCTCTCTCTCTCTCGTTTTTGGGTGTCTATTCATCTTTTCTATCCTAATCTCACTATTTTCTTTCCACAATCCATTTTGTTTTATTATATTTTTCTTTATAAATTGTGTTATATTTTTTACTCGTAGAGCTGGTCGCGGGCAAACATCTTCGCTATTATAAGAACATAAATAAATAACAGAATATGAAATCATCGAATTAAAAAAAGGGCAAAGGAAAAAATATAATTTTTTTCTCACAGTAAAAAATATATTCATCGAAAAAAAAGTTTTGCAATCAGATGCTTATATATCCTAGAAGTGACACGTGATCTTGACTAAGTAAGGTTTACTTTCTATTTTTTGTAAAATGTTTATATGTGTGTCGTATTGTTTAAATCTTCTGTTTTGTATTTTCACAATATATATATATATATATATATATATATATATATGCTGTTGAGAGTCACCCATACACGATATATAAACTCCACTAACGGTATAAATAATCGAGCTGTACTACTCTAGCCTGTATTGGCATTAAGTACTACAACTCTCGTTCTCGATGGAGTCTGCCTTGTCCTGTTGTAAATACAAATACTTTTCTTAAACTATATCCGTGTCCAAGTCTTTACGTACAGATATTTTCGGGTCACAAAAAATCTTTCTACGAAGAACTCGAATTCATAAAAGGGATACTTACAATATAACATCTCTACTCGCTACAAAACCGTTTTCGAACAAAAAGGTAAAATCCAAAACTACACCAGTATTTACACACTATCACTATCTGAAAACAGCGTTATATACTCAACAATGAACATATTCTTCTAATTTGTACTATAAAAATACCTCACGTTAGCAAAAACTCCTCAAAAATGTGCTTGAAAATCATTTCGATTAAAACTTAGAAGATAAATCTGTAAGTAATTATGTACTACTCATTTGTCGGAATTAGCGACGAGTAGGGAGGGGGGAGGAAAAGGCGTTTGAAGTATTGCAACGAAATGTCGACGTTGCTTACAAGCAGTCTTTCCTTTTAAAAGTAACAAATGAGTAACGATGGTCGAAGTGTACTAAAAGACAACAACAACTACTGCAACAACTGCATCCCCTGGTTTTACTTTATCTTCAAAAGAGCAATCAGCCAAACTCATTGCCCTTTCTCTGAGACTCAACAAATAGTCCCCATTCAATACTTTCCTAAATTTAGTCAGGCTTTCTTCCCGAGAGCGCAGGGTTTGAATTAAGCTCCTTCTACTAAGAAGATAGATCGTTTCCAGGTCCTGGTTTTCCAACCGCATTATTATTCCCTGAACAACATTCGCATTCAGGAGAGAGATAGGGGTAAAGACATTCAGATCAGCATCCTCAGAGCTCCTATATGTTACTGCTCTTTGCACATCAAACAAAATTGTTAGTATACCAAAATAGTCTGCTTTACCTCTTCTTATTGCTTTATATAAGTAAGATTTTATGGTCTTGATATACCTCTCCCAGCTACCACAGTACCAAGTTGAAAACAGTGGAATTGTGTAATGTTTTAAGTCATATTGGCTAAACCTTTCCTTGAATTCGTCCGCTATCATGGCCCGGTTAATGATTCTGGCAACAGCATTAAATGTGCGAGCATTATCCGAATCAAGGTGTGTAGCGATTCCATTCACGTTCATGAACCTAATGAATGCTTTAATAAATGATTTTACAGTCATATCCGGAACCAGCTCCAAATGTACAACTCTAATACTCATACATGTAAATAGAAGAATGTACATTTTATCATCCTTTTGTCCTTTAACATAGATATTGCTGGTAAAATCACCACCGGTATGTAGATAGGGCTGGTAAGTTGGTCGAATTTTGTATTGAAAAGGAAACGGCATTATAGCGTTTACATTTCACACACGTACTAACTACATTTTTAACAGCCTTTCTGGTGTGTGGTATCCAATCGCCCGTCAATTGTATTTCATTCAATGTTGTGGCCAAGCCTAAGTGTTGGCTTCTTTGGTGGTATTCTTGGATGATCAGTCTTGTTAGATAATGCTCTTTTCACAATAAAATAGTATTTTGGACCTCATATGAGTGATATTCCGATTTTCCTATTCTTCCCATCGATCGTATAATGCCCTTGTGGTCCAAAAAGAGATTCAAATTCTTCACCAGTTTAGACATGCTATTTCCTCCAGGGTCAAACAAAAAATCCAACTCCATTGAAAAGGAATTTTTTTTTGCATCATCTTGATCAGGTAGGCATTTGCTTGTAACTCAGGATCCATCTCCCTCTTTTTTAACTTGTTGATGAACTTGAATACCAGTGAAGTTACACTGATCAACTTACTTAAACTGGAGAATTTTTCCAATTTGACTTCTGATGTAGCCACTTCATTCTCTGCGGCATAATTTACTGAAGCGCCAATCCGCTCCATCTGAACTTTAGAAAGGCAACCCAACTCACGATGGCACCAGGGGGAGTCTTCTCGCTTTATCCATTTCGGTCCCTCATACAAAAGAGAAAACTTTTCCTTAAATTTATTGATAGTCAATCCTCTGGTGATGTAATCGGCCGAGTTGTCATCTGTTGAAGTGTACTGAAAGTTTATCTTTATGTTAAAATCAGATTTAACCTTCTCAGACATTTGGGCTATGTCCTGCAATCTATTTTCTACAAATACCTTTTTCTTTTAGACAAAGTTAGCCAGAATCCAGGACAGAACTACCTGAGCATCTGTGATTACATAGATGTCGTTTATAGTAATGTCCTTTATGGACTCTTTTATAAAAGGGAATCATTTGATTGCTAAAAAAACTGCTAGATGTTCCAACGTTGGGAGGGATTGCAAAGGAGACATTTACGCTTTGGCAAATACCAATGATGAATTTCCATCATGTACAGCATATACCGCTAACTCATATGCGGCTTTAGACGCATCACAGAAGAAGAATAACTTTGTATCCTTTCCTTCATCTATAATCCCCCTTGGGAAAGATACAGAGTCTAACGCTGATAAATCTTTTGCCAACGTTCTCCAAACTGAACTCATACCTTGAGGAACCATATCATCCCAATTCAGTTTTTGTCTCCATATTTCTCTCATCAATAAACGACCTCGAACTGTCACAGGTAGATACAGCGACAAAGGATCAAATACCTTCGAGGTTTACGATAATATTTTTCTCTTAGTTGATGCGTTCAAGTCGTATAATGGCGGGGACACCCTTATTGAATCTTGGACAGGGTCA
Organism: Euprymna scolopes; assembly: GCF_053919585.1. Classification (NCBI taxonomy): domain Eukaryota; kingdom Metazoa; phylum Mollusca; class Cephalopoda; order Sepiida; family Sepiolidae; genus Euprymna; species Euprymna scolopes. Next base: position 58,171,390 of record NC_136493.1, on the reverse strand, counting down.
TATTGGTACCCCAACACCTTTTCCCAACCAGAGTCGAATCCTGATAACGTTCCATCTGCCTCCATTTTCTTTTGGAGTGTTACACAGTTGGAATTGCAAGATTGTAAATTAAAATTTCCCTTCTGCAGAGGCTCTCTCGCAGATATATACAAATCAGATAGGTTTTTTGCATTATTCGTAGTTTTCACTAGGTTGTCGACATAAAAGTTGGATTTCAGTGCCTCCGAACATTCATCCAACCGGAACTTCTCTGCATGAAGCTTCAATACGTAGTCTAAAATAAAAGGGCTTGCATTGACCCCCCCCAAAAAAAAGGGTTTGTACCTGTAGCAATGTAAATTCTCACCCTTTCTTAGAAAAAACAAAACCGATTACGATCCTTTTCCGATGCCAGACGAATCATCAGAAATGCTTTTCTGATGTCACCCAACAAGACATATCGGTTTGTTTGGAATCGGATCATCAATTTTAACATGTCGCTCATCGGGTTCACTCCAGGATATGCTGCTTCGTTCAATGATACTGCGCCCCTATGTTTATGAGAACAATTAAACACCGGTCTCACCTTGGTCTGTTTTTTTAGCACTGGCCTACGGGGAATCCATATATAGTCTTTAAATTGTTCGGTAGGCACAACTATTTCTTCGATAATACCCTCGTCTTCTTGTTGTTGAAAACTTGCAGATACTGATTATACAAGTTTTTATTCTCCAAATCCTTATTAACCCGAATGGCAGCATTGTAATTAGAAGGTACCGATTTTAATTTATCTTCATACCTCTGAAGTTTTACATGATAGAGATTATCTTTGTATGTGATGGAATCTCTAAACTGTTTAACCTTCTCTTCAATCAAGGTTGAACATTTTTCGTCAGTGGGTAATCCAATAGATTCAAGGTTGAACATGTTTACCAAACCTCGCTGGACACTACTCTCTTCAAACCAATTTTTAGAGGGTCTGAGGTGAGATTCCTCTGGGTGAAGCACATAGTTGATTCTGGAAGATGGAAGTGTGGAAGTTTTAGCCAACACCTCTGCATAATTAAGCTGTGTTCTTTTCTGGTTTTTAATCTAGTGCTTATATAGAAAATAACACCCGTTTCCAAAGGGGATTAGTCCTTTTTGGGCCTCGAATGCTCCTCCATATATGCAAGGGACTATCTTTAAAGGTTACAGGTATTGGAATTCGTCGAGTCCTAGTAACCCATCTATAGTAACCAAATCCTCCTTTGCATTTAACTTTGCAGCCTGTTTGCGATTCTTGAAATTTCCAAGAATCTGAGTAAGTCATTCAAGGCTTTAAGACAAGTTCAACTTGGTCGCAAGAATCTGAAGAGTATGTGTTTTGCCGGGCATAAAATTCAATCCCAAAGAGATTTCCTTAAATGCTTTAGGACTCGTTCCTAAAAAGGTCTTTACTTCCATTATTTTATCCTTTGCGAAGGAGAGGCAATTTAGCTTCTTTATAATTAAAGAGTCCACATAAGTTATCTGCCAGTGTCTAACAGGCAGTTTACCTTCACTTTTTTATCTCCTCTTTGCACTATTATTTTAATTATGGGAGAAAGGAAAGCTTATCGTCTTTTGTATGTAGCCAGGTATCAACCTGCATACTACTCGTAACAGTTGAGCACATAGTAGTTATGTGTCCTTTAGAGTTGCAACTATGGCAACAAATTTTTCTCGATGTCGTTAATGGACACATATTCCCAACGTGAGATCTCTCTAGGCACCGAAAACAAAGGCGCAGCCTCTAAACCTCGTATCCTGGCTTCATGGGTCGTATAGTTGCCGCAGTCCTCATACAAATATTTATTGCTTTTGCAAAAGTCGCATCTTACCTCGGATCTCAATTCGGTATTAAAAGTTTTAAGAGACAAGGTTTCAATCGTCTCCTCTGGCTTAACCTTAGGTTACAGCCTAGGTTTGGACATCAGTACCTTGGTCGACCGTCTGGCAACTAGCATTTGTTTCCCTATTCTTGGTGTTTCCTTCAATAATGTGGACAATATCGGATAGTTAGTCCCAGAGATTCGTAAGATTTCTCCCTTTACTTCGGGCGGGAATTTCGCAAATAACACTTGTGCTATTATTATTGCTCCAGCTGACTTATCGTCATATAAGTCACAACTATACGAATCCCTTAGCTCCCACATATCCGCCTGGGTCTTTATCATAATTTTTTTAAATCCTTCCAGGTTTTTGGGATTATTTAACTGGAAATATAATATTTCCTTAATTATTTCATCTCTTATCTCCTCCTCGTCCAAATATAGTCTTTCGGTGTCTGATATTATGGACCTGACACAATTTTCAAACTTCGTCAAGAAGTCTTCGAAACTCTTCTTGTTGGTGTCGAAATTCTTTCCATCAAATCGTGGTCCCATCAACTTTATTTTAAATGGCTCCACAGAAAATGAAGAATTGGCTGTTGGTTTGAAGGGTGGCGATCTCTCATTTTCTGGAGTAACCGGGTTGCCATGACTAGAGGTTGAGTCAATATCTCCTTCCATCGAGGTAACTGCTGGGTGTTCTCTCTTGTCAGCTTTCCGCAGAGAACTTAAATGCTGTCTCACTCCATATTTAAAGCAGAACGAAGCTAGACTTAAGCTTGCCAATGCTTCCGCGTCTCCTCTTGCAGCCAACTGTTTCTCCATGCCAAAGGAGACACCCCAAGCTCTTCTATCGAGTCCTCTATTTCTCGCTTAAATAGAGAAAGTACTTCTGCAGAACTCTTCTCTTCCTTTTCTAACCCTTCCAGGGTATTTAGTATTTTTCTTTGAAGAAGTTCTAGTTTCAGTTTCAGGTCCTCCATTGAGACTGAATCATCCATGTTATAAATTCAGTTGAACACTAGAATAATCCAACTCCAAAGAATACAAATCAATTTCGTTTCAATGAATGTATTTTAAAACGGAAAAAGAATCAGTTACACGTTGTTTCATTAGATGACGGCCATTACTGTTTTATAAAACCACGTGTGTTACTGTCTCGGATTTTTATGCACACAAAAATGACAGTCATTTAAATAGAAATAAAGTCCTTACTCATTAATTTCGTTGCAATGTGTCGGAATTAGCTTACCGACGAGTATGGAGGGGGAAGAAAAGACGTTTGAAGTCTTGCAACGAAATGTCGACGTTGCTTACAAGCAGTCTTTCTTTGTAAAAGTAACAAATGAGTAACGATGGTCGAAGTGTAATTTGTCTGAAAAACAACAACAACTACTACCACAACAGTAGAGCGGTCACCCCTTTTATCTACTCCAACTCTCAGTCAACGAGATTCACGTGTGACTGAAATGTCTATTTAACTTGTAAGGAATAGGCACTCAGTTTCTTTGCTTAACAGACCATCAGCAGTGTTGGTCACAGCTACCAGCACTCCTTTCTTCCCCACCGACCTACCTTCCGCAAGTCAACCAATTTAAAATTCTCACATTATGTTTTAAACTGATATATTTTTGTAATTAACTCAGCTCGCTAATAATTGAGTTGACAATATCATAACAAGGAGTACCGGGGGCGATTGTCTCACATCCGCTAGCATTTTAAAACTTATGAAGAATAAGCCACAACGTCCCACTCAGAACTGGTATCACTCATAAACTTTCTTTTGTCTACTGAGTAAACGCGTCGATCATTCAATTAGTTTTGCTTTACATTTTCGAAACCTTTTAAGTAACCGTTATTATTTCCATTCACAATTTCCATAAGACGATACTCGTTCTAGCAATTACATTGTTTGTAACAATATCAAGACTTTTCTTTAGGTTCAACCAAATTGTTAAATTTTCTTATTGTTGCTTATTTTGTACCTGTTCGATACCGGAGATAATATTACAATTTTTCATGACGAGCTTCTAGTGCGCGTAATTGATATCATGTACGAAGGACAAAATAGAGAAAAAATGAAAAAAAATCCATCATTTTTTTCTTTTTTTTTTCTTTTTTTGTTTTTTGCTGCGGAGACAGTAGCTGTCCTTTTGGTCGGATGTTCTGCATAATTTGTGAAAATGCCAAACAAAGTGCGTTTTTTTTTTAACAAGCAAGATTTTGTCGCATTTTTTATTAAGTCGTACTCAAAATTACAAAATAGACTAAGATCTTTTTGTAGTTCAATGTTAAAAAAGAGTCTTCGGTTTTTGTCTAGTTTCTGTGTTTATTTAACAATCCGTGCTCGTTTACAAATGAGTACGAAGGTGTAGAACAGATTTACACACACAGATGCAAATATTATATAACGCATATTATAATCAAACTGGTGCATCCGAGTTGAGAAAACTTGATTTGACTTGAAGCGACAGTTTCAAAGGATGAATTGAGCCGGATTGTCATATAGAACACACAACATCCTGGACGAATGCAAACTGTACACGAAGGTCCGCATTAGTCAAGATAGTGATGCCAGCTAGTCCCGGAAACAACGCAGAACATCGTAGACTTGTGGACCGAAGCAAAATGCGACGTTAGTTTGATGGTGTGTAACCACGTCCTCAGCTGGGCTACCGGGCGTTTTAGTCAAATTTCAATTGGTTCTGAACCTCCTACTACATGGATGAACTTTACTGTTTTCAGAACGAAGCGTTGCCAAACCAGCGCAGTTTTCTTCGTGTAAAGGTTACAAGGAGACAGAGTTTAATTTTCTGTAATAATTACACGAGAGCAGACCCCAATAATATATAAAAAATAAATAAAATATATTCCTATAATAGAAGGAAAGAGTGAGAAAATCGAGAATATTTTACTCGTTTTTTTATTTCTTTAGAGTAAAGTTCATATTACAGTATCTTGAATTTATATTATCTGCATAAGTTTATGCCAGGTCAAAATGTTATACGAATCAGAGCACTCACGTTTTAGGCTATACAACATTACTTTAGCATTCTTCGATTAATAAAACAATCTATTTTTCATTATACATTGTAAATTATAAGTATGTGTGTGTGTTTTCTCTAGTAACATTTGATTTGATGTTTTTGCTCCACTTTTCAAACTTAGAATAGTAGTAAAAAAACAGCAGTATCTTCTTCTGAACAACAGTGCGGGTCTTTTAAGCCTTTTATATTGGGGGGCTGAAATTGTTGGTGGTAGGGGGCCAGAGTCTTTTTTTATCAAGGTCTGATGGCTGATCCCGATTTGCTTCTGGTATTTCAATCTTGTAACTTTCAGAGGGATGAAGGTTTGCTTTCCTCTTCTCGTCTGGTGCATGAACGAGTTGAAGGGCCCCCTTTACCCTGGGTGGAGATCTGCCAGTATTTTATTTTGTTTTTAGTTTTATTCATTTTGTTTTATTTGTAATATTTTGTCAGGGTTTACTATCTGTTAAAAGTATCCTTATGTCAAGGCAAACACCTTTGACAAACCCCTATACAGAGAGACCGAAGACACCTTAGAGTGGTGTCTAGTAGGCATCCGAGTATGCGAACATAATGGTTTAAGTGGTCGTAAAATTACATCAGAAACGATACTACAGTATAACTCAATAGAGCCTGGGTAGATAGTCTTGTTATAAAAAGAACAGTTAACTCATACTCCTTTCCTCCCAAAAGAGAAGTAATTTCTTAAGAAAACGAACAGGAAATAATTCAGAAGATGGTATCATGGCTCAGAAAGATATCCTTTAAAAAATAATGATCATTGAAAGATAACAAATTAGTCTAAATGAGTATTGTAAACTGAATTAAGCAGTAAAAGTAATAGTGTTTCGCCTTCAGAGATAATATAATAGTACAACTGGGTGAATATTTTTCTCTATAAGGAAATATTTTAGATGGCGATATTTTTAAATACTGTCTAGTGCTCTTTAATAGATAAATTGAAATAAATGGCATGACAGGTTTATAAGATTTTTTCTCAGAATTTTCTAGAAACTTGTAAGCTGAAGCCCGCTACGTTCCGATAGGTTAAAATATCAACATATGCCTGATTGGTGTATGAATTATCATTGTGCAACTTATTTAGAAGAAGTAAATAACAAGCCAACGTAGCACAACTGCGGTAACACATCTTTCATTGCGTTACGAATTATGACTTTGAAAGGCACAGAAAATATGGCGTAAGGGAAAAGAGAGGTATAGATATATCGATGACCAAGTTTACTTGAACTGGTACAATGAAGTGAAATCCCTAACTGAATTAAGATAGAGATGCTCTGGTCACAGCTCGCAATCATCATGACTATGATGCCACTCAACAATTTAATCAGGAAATATGATTCCTAATTACTGACCCAGAAGAAATGCAAATCAATCTCATGTATATTTACGACCTGAAGTTGTTTGCAAAAAAACAAAATAAATGAAAATGTTGATAAATACAACACGAATTTTCAGCCACAACAGTCGAGTGGAATCATGAATTGAAAGTTGTGCAATGCTAGAGATAGCGGAAAAGAGATGAAGACTTTTGAAAATTTCGGAAGCAGAAAAGAAGACTGCATGAATGGCACACAAAACTTATTAAGCAAGTACTAATCAACGCAGCATGAAACAGTGTCGAAAAAACCATATCGAAAACAGAAAAATGGGAAACAAGGCGAGAGAAGAAAAATGGAAGAGGAAACAATTACACGGACGATTTATAAAAAGGGCAACTGAAAGAGGAAAACATGGCTTCAAAAATATACCAAAACAGGGAAACAAAAGCACTATTAAAGGCCTGACAAAAAATAAATATATCAAATCTTAAGACAAAAAAACGGGAATAAACAAATGTACACAACTTGAACAAAAAGACGAAACAATAAGACATATATTTCCTGAATGCAGCACAAGGTGTGTAAGAAATTTCGTGAAGAATATTGAATAATTCCACCCCGTCTTTCCAAGCTTATAACTCCTCGAAAAATGTAATTCAAGCCCTAATTCTTTTCAATTAAAGGAGCAAGGACCAAGGTTTAATAAAAAAAAACATAAACAAGCAACGTGTTTTTTTTAAAAAGGGTTTAAACTTCGGACTTTACAGGTAAATTTCTAAATAAACACTACTTGTTTGTTTTAAATTTGAATATATTATTTATTGATCTTTTATCTTCAATTTGTGATATACAAAACTTTCGTGAGTAAATTAATTATTTACTTTTTAATAGACACTTGAAAATGGTGGGCGAGAATTAAAAGAAAACGCTTGTATAAAATATTATATTCGATTTATTAGAAAGAGCATAAAATTTTACATTGACCTTGAAAATATCGTTCAAAAAGAATCAATAGAAAAATGTTGATAAATTTTTAAAGTTTAAAAATTGAAAGATACTGAGCTCGTAAAATTCAATTAATTTCATTACAGTTTTTTTTTTTAATATTTCTATTACTTTTAAAACAACTTTAATAGTTTATTTTGGAAGTATGATAACAACCCACTTTTTAAAAATGAATTCCGAGTGTTTTTTATATTTTATTCGAAGTTTCGTGTTAGGGGTGTCAAAAATTCCTACAAAAATTATTCTGATACACATAATGCAGCACACCAGCCACAAAGTAACACCAGAGCAGATAAGAATGCACGAGAAAGACAGTAAACTGAGAACAAACAATTGCATTTCGGAAACATACGCAAACGAAACAAAATACTGAACTTTTAGGAGGACTGAAAGCGATATGAAAAATGAACAAAGTCAATATAACACCAGTAATCGCAGGAAGACTTACTATGAAATATCTCGAAATGTCTTATCAATTATGAACTGATAAATAATAAGAGTCGCCACTGATGACAGACGTCCAAACGTGGTCGTACGAATGTTGGCGTCTGCTAAGAATCTATTATTGGCCTAACCCCCTTCCTGATCATTTGTATCCCAAACCGCATTCTATGATCATTCGTCGAAATTTATTCTGGTAGCACGACCATTTATCGCAACAGGTCGAAAATCAATATATTCCTTCACTTCCAACGTTCAGCAGATAATGCAATTAGGCAAAATATACATTTAATGCGTTAAAAACTAAGCTTTTCATTTATTTTACCATCAACATCCTGATCCTTTTTTCCAACAATGTAAATGAAGTGCGCTTCTCTTGTGGAAATCCCAGACGTTGAAAAGTCTTTAGATGTGACTTTAATCCAGATCTGAAATTGAAGACTTAAATTAAATACGCAGGTAACTTGAGAGAGAATGAATTGATAAAATTGGACCATACCGTTCAAGAAGTTATTTACTCTTGGCGCAACTCTCTACTTGTTTAAAAAGCACAATATGCTCAAGATGTAAGGTGCTGCATAGAGCACTTGTTATTGTGTTGAAATAACACAAAACTGCTTTTGAAATCTAGGGGCAAATGCCTTCTTCTTATTTCAACTACATTTTCTCATATAATTATAGTCTATAGGTTGATAGTCGTTTCCTATTGTATCGTTATTTTCGTGGCAGGTTTTCTGCTAAACTGCCATCTAAAATCATAAAACATTCACAACTAAAACTCGTCTACGTACAGCAGTTTTCAATAATTTCCGTTTTTTTTCACTGCCTAAAACTGAACGAAGCTTCCATGAACAAAGGTGGTTTTCGAAACTCTACTTCTGTTTACGGGACGATGATCCTATTATGTAATACATCCTTTTTTAGAGAATGGGTATTTTTAAATCTGTTCTATTGTCATTAGACTGTCTTCAAGGAAATATTTTTATGTGTAGACCCTAATATGGATTTTTCTGACACTATATAATTATCCCAGGTATTATCTTTTTCATTTTATGTGAGGTTCTCGACGGTGAATACGTCCTAGCGAAGTAAACATTTTTATCTCTTTTAATGCATGTACACTAAAATATAACTAAGTATTATGATATTTTTAGTGACAGAAGCGTTGTTTGAATTTTATCCAATATAACGCATTTTTTAAAATACTAACAAATATTTACTTGTTTAAAAATTAGATTGTTACGGCGAGAATAGCGGAATAGAAACTGTGTTTTCTTTTTGTTTCTCTTATGTCGTGGTATGGCGTCATTAGAAAAGCAAGATTTGTGCAGATTTTCTAAATGGTGATATTTTAAATGTCAAAGTACGAGAACGTGTAGTCACACGCGAATCGAATTATGATTGTTTTCCTTGTGACAAAAGCGTATTTTAAATTATACAAAACAATACAACGCAGATTGTTTTGTAAAATAAACAAACATTGATTTGTTTATCAATCCAAATTTTTTGACGAGCACAGCTTCTTCATCAATATAGAAACATTTAAAATATTGCTGCATAGATCTTTCTTTTCTTATGAAACCATGTCAGGAAAATAGAGATTTAAAAATATACTGTTCTTATCCTGAGAAGCCCTATGCATGCCGAAAATAACATTGATATTATAATCAATTAAATGTATTGTTTTATTTTTTTAAATTATATTATACAGGGGGCCGACAATATTTTTTGGACACTTTCAAAAAGTACTTCAAGGTGGTCACTAGTGCCAAAACTTTTGAGGTTGTAAGTACGCAGTTGAGAGGTGACAATCCACTACTAGTGTGATGATTTCTTTTTGTTGGCTTTGATAATTTTAGCTTTTGTAATTTTTGCGAAATCTTGCCCGACACTATTTTTCGGACACAATAAAAAATTCTATTTTATTAAGAACTATGTTCATGTATATCTTGCTGTATGAAAAGTGTCTGCTTGTACACTTAGCTGTCATCATTAAAATCAATTATTTGTTCTATTCTACTGGAAAGACAATTAAGTTTAATGAGGTAACATGCATTCAAAAGAAGTTGTTTGTTTGGCACGGAAGAAGCCGGGAGATAGCATCAGCCTCAGAAGGACCGTCATGAATTTGGAGCTGTCGAAATCAACGGTCGAATACATGATAAAGACAAACTCCGAGCGGAAAAAGAAGAGAGGATGGGAAAGATCAATTGGCAAGAGGACTGAAAGGAGAATGAAGAGGAGTGTAACACGGCTTTTTACAGAAAGAAAATTGAAGGAGAAATGTAAATTGGATGTAAATGTCCGAACAGTACAAAGAACGCTGCATAGGATTGGTTTGAAGTATGCAAAGGCTAAGAAAAAATTACACTAACAAAGAACCCCAAAGGAGCAAGACTGGAGAGTGCTAAAAAAGTGCGATAGATGGTGTACTTGGGCGAGAAGACGCATTCTATGTTAACTAATATATGTTATTGTGTGTGGCGCGGTTGTCCACGTGACATGGTACTCCTGCAACGTTAACAGTTCGGCCACCAAGAAAAGTCCATTCCAGTTGTTTAGGAAAAAAAACAAACGACTACGGTAGGTCGGCGCGAACGTGAAAATATAATGTGAATTGTCCAGCACGCTAACCACTACGCCACAGAGGACTGCAGCTTAGTTTAGTGATTTTAAATAACTTCACATGAAAGAACTATGAAGCCAAACCGGTGTTCTCTTCTCAACTGTTCCTTGTGAACGATCCCCAAACGGTTTTAAGTGGTGGCAGGGGGAGGAGGAATTTATTAGAGAGAAAATATTTTACCACTTCCATTGATCTTAACCGATTTTGGCCGTGACTTCTCAACAGAAAAAGTAAAGATTATCGAGGAATTTGAGAAATAATAAGCCTATAACGCACCTCAGATATTGTTCTGCCGTTTGTGCATATTATATTTGCATGAAATATCTTGATTTTTAATCTTATTAATGTCAAAATCAGACGGGAAAAAATGAGTTCATTTTATTTATATAGAGAAGAGAAGAGAAGAGAAGAGAAGAGATAATCTGAAACTTAAGTTTGTGACGATTATATTAACAGGAAAAAGTTTTAAAATGTGAAAATTATGGAATTTGGAGGGGGTGGACAATCTCGCCAACATCCGCCCTCCAAGAAAAGATGAATGTCTTGCTTTTTGTAAATCTAAATTGTTAGGTGTAGCACAAATTTTTGTTTCAAAACTTTTTATAGTAAAGTTTTTTCTGGGGTCAACAGAATTTTTTTATTATTGTTTTTAGAAGATCTGCAAAATGTGTTTATGAAAATCGCAATTGGTTAAATGAAAATTACAGGAAAAAGAAATTTTTCAAGAAAATGTAATTATTATTATTTTTTTACGGCTGTTCATTGCCGGTGGAAGAACTTTCTAGAGATGAAGATATTTCCTTAGAAATCGTTACTTCGGTCGAATGTAGTCATCGCATACAATAGGATTGAGATGAGGTAGAGGAAATGGGAGGAAGCTCTCCAACCGGTTGAATGAAAAAAATAGTTTCAAACTCGCAAAAAAGTGTCAATGTGGCAAGACTGGAGTTTAGGTGGCAAAATAATCTCGAACTCTCTATCATCATAAAGGAAGCAAACTCCTGTAGTCACCGTTATGTTAACATGAAAACAATGTAAACATTTTTTTTGTATAATTTTAAACAATGAATACCATTTTTATTGATAAACAATATTAATAGAAATAGAAATATTAAATTATGAGAACATATAAAAAAAATCGAATCGAAAAACTACTTATTTGCGGAAAAGTGAAATGCGATATTCGTTTTCAGCATATCAGAAAACCGTTTAAAAGTCGTCATTTAAAAAAAAAATGTTGAGGTGGAAACCAAGTAAAAATTTATCGTTTAAAATTATAAAATGTTCTGTATTATATGTACCGTGCTGAAATAACAACATTATTATTTCGAAAGCCATTCTTAACATGGGGAAGCTCTTCTGTAAATATTCTGTGCTACCACTTTAAAATTTAATAATAAAGAAAAGATATCGTGAAACTTGAATTTAACCTGAAAAAAAAACTATTGTAAAATAGCGCGATACCAAAAATACATAAACGTCAAACTCCTATTTACATTGTTTAAAATAGAAATAAAAAATACAGAAAGGTCTGTATATATTGTTTAAAATGTATATATTGCTGAAATTTAAAAAAAAAAAATGTTTATATTGCTGAAAACTTTTTAAAAATTCTGTTTAAAATAAATTAAAAGTCTTTATTCTTTTAAAATAGTTCAAATTTTTTTATAAAGTTATGTATATATTGTTTGAAATAAAAGAAAAAAGTGTTCATTCGTTTTTTTAATTGTTTTCAATTGTCTATTTTACAAAATGAAGTTCTGCTTATTTAAAACTGTTAACTTTTGAAATACCGATATGTTGCCACCTAAACTCCAGACTTACCGACAATGCCAGGGACGGGAATGAATTTATGCATTTTAGAAAAAGAAATAAAAGCACCGGTGCAGACAATCTCATATTGTAAGAAGAATCTGTTATCAAAACAAATGAGGTGTAAGAATTGTAAACACTAATGATTTCTAAATCGAAGAGCGCCAAGCTCTTTAAATAAATAAATAAACAGAAAAAATATCCCGCATCACCCAAATACTACAAACATTACATTAAAACAAAAAAAAAAAATGATTTAACGTTTCAACATTTGAACAACGCTCGGCTTAAACCGATGATTGCCGATCACGCCCGATCCATGCTTGACGTAAAGTGAATCACTGTGAATCTCACGCATGCGCATACAACGGAAATATTGGCTACGGGAATAAGCATTTTACATGTAACTTTGCCGGTATCTGTACACGATATACATGTATGTAAAAAAGATATTACACGCTATAAACCATCCCTGGTGCATAAATATTATTTCCTGAGAATTTCCATGTTATGTGACCAGTAGTTATAGATAGATATAGACCTGTTAGATATTTACACGCACACATACGTCTACTGTTTTATTTATATATATATTAAAAAATAAAAGATATAAAATAATTACTTGAATAGAAATACCTTTGAAAAGTAAGTGATTGTTGGTTGGTTGTTTTACGGCATATCAATTTTTATTTAATGCCGAATCCAGTTATTTTGAAGAAAATTTTTTTAATAGAATATGTATTTTTTTTTTTCAAGTCGGTTTCTATTTAACCCATAGTTGGGACCCTAACAGGTACTACCAATCCGGATCAGAGTGGACCTGGGAATAATAGCAATTAAAGGGTGGCTCCACACTCCCCAACGTCCGCAAGCTGAGGCCTCACCATCGAATATAGTTAAAAGTCATATCCAGGACCGAAAAGTAAGTGAAAATAAAGCCTTATCTGCGTAAAAATAACTACTTCTACAGAATTTGAACCGAACCAAACCTAAAACTTAAATTAGGATTAGGTTAAGATTTCCAAAAATAATAAACATGCAAACATCCTGAAAAAAGGGACTGGTGCATTTTAGATGCGTAAATTATTTGTCTACCCCCCCAAAAGAAACAACAACATTTACATTGAGTCTAAAAAGAAATGATGATGATGATGATGATGATTATGATTATTATTATTATTATTATTATTATTATTATTAATAATAATAATAATAATAATAATAATAAAAAAATGAAACATGTATGGTTTTAGTTAAGGTCTGGAGTCTAATTATATGCTTTACCCCTTCCAATAGATGTTCATGGTTTTATTTTAGTCCTATAAAAATAACCACAAACGCTTTCAGTAACGTGTTACTGTTCTACATTGAATTGAATAATAAATGATGAATAATAATAAAAAGTACGTTTTTTTTTACGTTTTTATTTAAATAGTTATTTGGATATACTACAGAAAAATATTTTTTTAAATATGCAGATTTGTGTGTTTGTTTTCGTTTTATGTTTTTTTCGGGTAAATAACTTACGCACCTTAAATGAACTATCACTAACTTTATTTGCAGCAAAAAAAAATCTATTTTTTAATTCTAATATGTTCAGGCTTATTTTCTACCTAACATTTTACATTAATGTTTCTGGTACTTCTGCATTTACGGGACTGTACTGATATAATAACATGATAATTCGTCAAGTTATAGATAACATAGTGTGGGGGACGTATTTTTACTATTTCGTAATTTCATCTAACAATATAATAAAATGATTACTGTAAAAATTAAATTTAATTCGAAGATAATATAAAAAAAACGATACACGGTTTTAATGGATTACATCGTTCAGGCCAAACAACGGAAGTGGGGGCCAAGGGGTGTCACTTTTAACTGGGAACCCTATGCACGTTCACGCCCTTTGTGGAGTTCCCTATATGTAACAATAACCCACCATGATTGGTGGGGGGGGAAAATTTTGACGGGTTAGACCGCTAAACTTCAACAACGAATTCGGGCCCCAGATTTATAGCTGGAAACTCTATGCACGCTTACACAATTTGACGTTGAGCTACCGAAATTGCCATGATAACTCACCGTTGGAAGTGGGTGGTTTTTACAAGTTACATCACTTATTTCCACAAAGGGAGGTGAAGCCTCATCGTGGTCACTTATAATAGGGAACCTAATTAGTGTTCATAAGTTTATGTCAATAAAGATCCCAATTACTAATCTCTCATGTTCGTTTGAGGGGGCACATATCGATAAACTGCCCTTATTCCCACAAAAGTGATCTGAGCAATGCCTGGTCTGACTGTGTGTGTGTCTTTCATTACATTTATACGACGATATATGCAGGTAAACGCTTGTGTGCCTATCTGCCTGTAAAGCTACTGGACGAAAGAGAATACAAGATACACATTATGAAGAAAATTAATATCATTTTAAAATAATTTAAATTTTGTGTACTTTTTATATGACGTTGCACAAATGATGTTTTATTTTTTCTTTTAAGGCCTTTCCTGTTTGGCAAAAGTAAATATCATTAAATACTTACTTGAAAACTAAATCTATTCAAGAAGTCTAGAATAAAGAAACAAAATCGGGAAAAATAACTTTTAAACATTCCTTATAACGCAGGTTATAAAAAGGAGTCAGGAGACCCAAGGAAAATTTAAACAGCTCAGATATTAATAAAATTTTAATCCTAAAACTATTTCGTATGAGTATAAGATATATTCCAATATATTTCAGATCTTTGCTTGGCTGCTGAGTGTTCAAAATGTAGGCCCATGCAGCCTACTACAACGCTTCCCAAAATATCTACCCGCACAATCTTAGCGTTAGAAAAGAGAAAGAGTTGAAGAGACTGAGGATCAGTGGACCAAGAAAATAAAAGTAGATGCTGAAAGACATTCAGCTTTACGAGCCTCATAATGTTAAGTACAAGCAGGAAGAACAGGAAGTTTAGATGCTCACTGCAGTGCAGCTGCCAGACGGTCTGAAACTAGTCGAGTATTAAATGATCAACGAACTACAGCAACCAGAGAACTTGCCACTCAGGACGAGGTTAACACTAGGAGAAATCAGACAGATTAAGCCATCAAGAATTTAGACAAGGCCTTTTATTAATGAAGATAAGAGAAATGGCTGCATTCAATTACAACCCTAATTATGCCTATATAATTCGCAATGTCATTACTATGTGATTATGCGATGGCAAGAAATGGTCTCATGAATAGCTATGCTTGTCTGGTAGTAATAAAGACTCGATTACCAGTTCTATTCGATCCATCACAATCATTAAATGAAGACCCTGTTGTGCTCGAATTTAAAAACTTAACACTTTTTGCAAAACATACAGCGTTAAAATAATGCATCCGTAATGAAATCCTTTGATGCAAATATAATAAGTGAATGGCGATTTTTGCCAACACCAAAAAGTCATTCATGATAGAATTGGAATTTTATTAACATTCCACAATAAGAATCCTCAATATTTAGAAATATATTTCATTGGAGAGCAAGAAGATCAAACAATTGTCCGGTTCAACCTTAAATAAGGATAAGAAGAATCA
Source organism: Euprymna scolopes (assembly GCF_053919585.1). Classification (NCBI taxonomy): domain Eukaryota; kingdom Metazoa; phylum Mollusca; class Cephalopoda; order Sepiida; family Sepiolidae; genus Euprymna; species Euprymna scolopes. The sequence continues at coordinate 58,155,742 of NC_136493.1, read as the reverse complement.
TAATCTACAAAAAGCTTACATTAAATATGTTTGCAAATACATAAATAAGGGATTTGATGCAATCATGTTTTCCTTGCAAAATCATATAGATGATAAAGTTACTCGATATGACTTGGTTGATATATCGACACTAATGAAGCAGTTTAGTGTATTTTGAAGTTTCCTATTCATGAAAGGCATCCTCTAATCTAACAGCGTGCTGTGCATCTTTTAAAAAAAAGGCAGATGGTTTATTTCAAAAACGAAAATGCTACCGAAATCGCCCTGTATCTAAAAGATACATTTATTACTGCATTTTTTAAAATTGTGTGGACATGATAATTTTGCAAAAATATGTTTATTCATAATAAGGTTCCAATTTATTACATACGCCGTAACAACATATAGCATGAAAAATGAGGAGCTTATATTGAGGACCATCCAGCCGGAAAAGTTGACACTGTGCACTAAAGTAACCGTATTTTTCCTTTTTAAGATTTCGTCCTCATAAAATAAGAGGAGCTACTTCATTTACTTTTCTAACTATTGATAAACAAACTGTTTTCAATTACTATTTGGTTTAAAACTTGTTAAAAGTTGGCAATCAGTAGGACAAAACTATTGCTGAGGTTTCAGTCACACACAATTGTTTTTCTAAAAGTTCTTTTTGCAATAATTCTCAAAACGTGTAAAGTAATCCATTAATACCGTGACAGGAATATAAGGATAGTTTATCTGGTGATTATAAATATCATCAAAAAAAAGATTCCCTGGGAGAGAAATATGGTTCAGTGTAAAAACATATAATTTTGCGGTGATTGTTATTGACGACCACGTGATTGTAATCGAAGGGAAGACGCTCTACAAATCTGGGTAACCTGAAACTAATAGAAATTAAGTGAATACTTTACTTGCAGTTTTTTTGCGAGAAACTTCATGATATAGATTCGCTGACCAGATTCATTGATGAAAACGTGCTGAAACTTTTGCCAGACCAACACTGGACACAGAGACCAATCATTGAGCAAATGACTCGTAAGAAGAGATGATTATATTTTTTAGTAATAGTGAAAACTTTTTTCAGCAATCAATTAGTGGCCAAAGTAAATAAAATAAAAAATAGCGTTTCCAACGATTTTAAACTGGTAATATTATTTTATTAACGTTTCCTTTGAAGTTAGTATATATCAATATTTTCAACCATTCATAAACTACATTTAACATCGCAATGAATGTATTGACGATGACACTTACGGGCTTTAAAAGCGGACGATTAAAAGATATATCTGCCTTACTTTAAAAAAATGCTACTTTTATTTTTGGTGTCTTTAAACCCCCACCCACTCTTTTTGCTGATGAGGAGACTTTTTTTTATAAAATCAAATGATAAAATTATTGTCCAAGACTTATTGTCTGTCTCTAATAAAAATATCGATTCCGAAACGATCGTACAACATATTGCTTTTGTTTGTTCTTCCTTTTAAAATCGATTTTTGATTTTTAATTTTAATTTGGAATTATCAATCATTTTACTCAATATTAAAATAGCTCAATGATATCTATGTCTATCGAACTTATTATATATCTTCATTACAACGAATACTGTTTTCTTTTAATTGTATTAACGCATTTACTAATACATTGAAATAAACTCTGTTCTTAAGACTGTTGTTCTAACTCCCTTAATATATATATATACATATATATATATATATATATATATATGTGTGTGTGTGTGTATATATATATATACGCATTAACTGCGCTTGAGCAAAACTCCGTCTTCAGTATGTTTTTTTCTTTCTTTTGTTCTCTTTTCTTCTTTCTCCCCATATTGAAAAGTTGGAAAAAGAAAAGCAAAGAGCTGCTCGTTGTATCTCAGCGGTTGTATTTTAAAATGTTGAAACAGTGCGTAGGACGTGAATTCCATATAGAAGCGTTGATTTTATTTGAATCAAATAAAAAACTCATCAACTGCGCTTGAAAGCCACACAGTAATATTAGGAATTCACACCTTTGACGTTATTCTAGCGTTGCTTACGCACTGTTCCAACACTTATAAATACAACCGCTGAGATGCAACGCGCGGCTCTTTACTTTTCTTTCTCAAACTGTTCAACATGGAAAGAAAGAAGAAAAGAAAACAAAAGAAAGAAAACAATTTACTGAAGATGGAGTTTTGTTCTGAAATATATTTATGTTATAAATTTCAAACAAGTAAAATATTTGTTTATTTTCCAATATTACGTTGTGATTTGGTTTTCAAACGCAGTTTATGCGGATTTTATTTTATTCAAGTTAAATCAACGGAATTCACACCCTTGACGATATATATATATATATATATATATATATATATGTAAATATATATATATATATATAGTTTTATAATCAACACATCAGTCTGAAAGGTTGCTTTTAAAGTAAATGCTAAGATGCTATCTAATATTCGAACGAAGGAAACAACGGTATATTAGATACAAATAAAACCTAAATGAAAGTAAAACGAACGCTATTCTAAGCGAACATAAAATAAGATTATATTTGTATTATCTTTGTAAATTTTTCTTAATAAATGTATTGCAAGAACACTCCACGATTCGCTTCACGTGCATTTATATTGAATCGATTTTACCCATATATTTCAAATGCCATCATTTCTAAAAAAATTTTGCCAAATGTTAACAATGAAGATTTTGCTTCAGATGTTTTGAGCACTTGACTTAAACGAACGTGTAGAGGTATTTATTTTCTTCTCTTGAGGACATTTCTATTCTATATTCTTGTTGATTTAATTTTTTAAGCATGATTATTGTCCGTATTTCTGTCGTGCATAATGACACTCAACAGACATAATATGGAAATTAAACACTTGAGAAACCGTAAGAGATCAGCCGATTTATTTAAGAATAGAGTTGAACGTTTTTTGCTTAAATATAACGGTTTAGCCAGAATCAATTAAATAAATAATAAATAAATAAAGTCTGGTTTTATATAAATCAGTTAATAATTCCACGCAAGATTTACGTTATTTAATATGAACTAAACCTTATTCTATTTTGTAAGAAATGTGATAAAGGCGATTATATAGTGTCACCTAACTGAAATATTTTTAATATTTTCCATCGGATCATTTTCATTCTGAGATTTCTCTAGTAAACGATTGTGCATCGAAGTACTCAACGACGTACGGTAGGAAATATCATTAACAAGATACAAAGACAGCTCATTAGTTTATAAGCATCATTCTAGTTTGCTGATTATATTAAATACCAGATATTATCGGTAGAAACGAAACTAAACTCTATTTTATCTTAAGTGTGTGTATACTTATTGGTATACAGATATAAATATACCAGTTTTTATACAACTTATATTATTCTTTTTGTTTGATTTTTTTTAAATATCGCATAATATAAATGAGCTATCATCGCGGCCTAATTCTCAACACATCAGTCTAAAAACTTACACTTACATATTTTATTGTAACGAAATCTGTGAAATCGACAATTTTTCAATCAAATCAATTGATTGTCTGCTCATATTTGGGGGGCCACAGCGATGCACCGGGAGAACTTTTCAGATGCCTCTCCGCCGTGGCGTTGCCCAGAATATGTTTTAGGCTAGAAAACCTACTGTTGATTTCATACAATTATTTTTATTTGTAATACCTTGAATTAAAGTTTAAAATGCAAAAGTTAAGTATCATGCTTCAATTGTAGTCTAAGCAGCAACATTCATTTCGAAGACGCTCCACTCATTTGAAAGAACCCACTGTTCATTTTATATGACTGGCCTTTCTGCTTGTGCGGTGATAATGCTTGAATTTAATTTTTAAAGTAAAAAGTCAATAATTAAAATGCAATTGTGCTTTAAACAGAAACATTCATTTCGAACACACCCCTGTCCTATCAAAGGACCAACTGTTGATTTTATATGTCGGGTTTTGGCTTTTGTGGTTATAAAACTTCTCAAATAAAATTGTGATGTTAGGGTGAGTAAAATGTTAAATTTTCTCCTATTCCTTCTTTTATCAGATTATTTCGAAGAAATTCCGATATAAATCCTATATACGAACACTGTCACGCACAATAAGTACTTTCGTCAAATTTAACAAAAATCGACTCAGCCGTTTTCAATCCCATAGAGAACGAGCCCCCACAGACACAGACAAAATTCCTTTTATATAAAAGAGATATTGAATGGGATAAAAGAATGTTGTTTTTTTTCTTATTTAATCGAAAACTAAACTCATACATAATTATATTTATTTTATTTGGTCGTAATTTATATATATATATATATATATAATTTTATATTTTTATTTTCGATTACCCTGAAATAAGGCATAGAGTTATTTATTCGTGAGGGGTTACTATTTGGGACCAGATTTGGAGGGATACTATTTAGGGAGTTTGGCAGTGAGATGTCTCGTTACATTGCACTTTAATTTCTACACATCAACGCAATCGGACAAGTAGGGGCTCGGAAAAGAATTCAAAAGCGCAGCAGTCCGAGAAAGAAAGATATTTAAGTAGAATGTTTTACGGCATCTAGGGATTTCTACAGTGCAAGGGTGGAATTTTGCTGGTTGTCGAGTCTGTAAAGGGTATTGTCATCAAGGGAGTACTAGTGCATTGATTTCGTTAGATCACTTGCCATTGAAATACTTCTTAAACAGACACAAGGAATCCGCGTTTCAACGATGGGGACAGATATTAGAGTTTATTCGATGGTTCAGAACCTGTTGGGTTGGCGACTCTTTTTTGAAGTATGACAAGGAGCGAGAGACTAGTGGCAGATGCATCAGCCGAGATGTGGCAAGAATACTCCATGCATAGAGTAACCGTGTCCTTGTAGAGATGCAGGATACTTTGAGATGTGAGTGACATTTTAGCACGATAGAGAGAGCCCACATTCTACGCAACAGTTTTGGCAATTATCCCAATGTATAGATTCCATTTCATACTGCCTGGCAATGTTAACCGTAGAAGCTTCAGGGAGTTACTTTAATGCGGTGTATCATTAACGATAGCAATAAGTGGTTATGATGGTTTATTGTAATTATAAAAGGAAAGACGCTTAGTCTTGACAGCATTGAACATTACCAATCAGGTACGGCACCATTCCACTACAGACTGGATGTTTAAGCAATTTCCTTAGATATTTCTTCATTGGTTTTACCATCGAGTCTGTTAGAGAGCTTAGTGTCATCAACATTATATCCCCATCTTATAGAAAATTTTATCAGGGAGATAATTTATAAATATCAGTAATAACAAAAGTACAAGATTGACCCGTTAGGCATGCCCGCACTTTTATTTAATGTTGTTTTGGTGGACAACCATCTAGGTCAACATGAATTTTTAGCCCATTTAAAAAAGATTTGATTATGTTTAGTATACGTCCAGAAAACAAGATAGGATTTGATTTTCATGAGAAGACCATCGTGACTTAGATATGTCTAGAGCCACTGACTTCGCTTCTCCTGTCTTGTCCAGTGCTTGGTATATATGTTCGGACATTACAGTTAGGATATGTACGGTAGAACTGGCTTGTCTAAATCCATACAGTCAGTCGGATAAAAGTTTATTTTCTCTGAAATGGCAGACGAGTGCTTGATTGATCAAAGACTCAAACATTTTGGCGAAGAGAGTAGAATTGGGCTAATGGGGCGATATTTGCGTGGGTCATTTCTTTCGCCAGAATTCTTGCAAACTGGTATAGCAGAAGCAATGTTCTAGAAGTCGCGAAAGCAAGATTCGTTATTTAGGTCTTTATTGTAGAGCTTGGAGAGAACCGGAGCAATCTCATATATATATATATATATATATATATATATATATATATATATATATATATATATATATGCAACCTGCATATAAATATAATATTTTTCTTAATATTTATATTATTCAATAAATTAGGAAAGACACGCAGATTATTTCTTTATCAAATATTAACACTTTAAGGATGAATATATATAATGTATTTTTATTTTATTTTTTTTTAGACGTTTATGTCACATTAATTATAAATGTTAGAACAAATTCCCTCACACGCTATAATGTAATATAAGTATCGCATGTTTTTGGACGGATTAAGATTTAGAGAGTGTGCCAATCACAACTCGCATTCTAACCTCTAAAATCGTGAATAATTTAGATATAATCAATAAAATAGAGAAAAGAATCCTACAATATCAGATTTGCAATATTAAGTTATACACTTTCAAACAAATCGATGAGTGCGCCTTTATCTGTTTGAAAAAAATCCTAATCTACTGAATATACTATCATGACTTATCAAATATGTATCCTAAGCTACGGTGTAAACAAAGGGTTGTTATTGATTTTTTTGTAGATTTTATTTTTACGGAGTTGCAAAATAACCTTACCATATTCAACAAAATAAAAACGACATTAAAGCTATATTTATTTCTTATGATAATGAGGTTCATACATTGCTTGCGAATATGACTGTGATCATGCAATTGTTCTGTCAGTTTGAAGATGGCTTTTTAGACCGATTCGAGGTCTGAAATATTCCCAGCATATTAGAGGTGTTGGCTGCTCTGTCTTTTCTAATGTCACGTTTTCTCTTACGTTTTCCATTGCGTGTAGGTTCAACAAGTGTAGCACCATTATTTCTTATACCTGTCACACAAAGGATATACATATATATGTATATATATATGGGTGTGTGTGCGTGTGTGCGTGTGTGTGTATGTGTGCGTGTGTGTTCATTGTTATCATACAAAAGGGAAAATAGTAGTTAAGTAGTTAATACAATTTCCAGGTGTCTTGGACTTATACTCCACATACTTCGTATATAAAAGTTTGTATCAAGATTTATTTATGACTATTTGAAGTACCCCGTCTTGCCAGGTTGTGTTTGATATATTTGAATATTCTGTCTTCATACATTATTATCGAATTGATTAAACGATGGCTCCTTTTTCAACATTTTCCATGAAGTAGAGCAGTAGATGTGTTTTATGTTATAGAGTTCTCGCCAGTAGCCCCAATTCTCTGTTCTAGTTGAATATTCAATTTTCAAGTTATTCTTCTTTCAAAATCTAATGTAAGAATTCCAATTATTGTTTTATATCTCATAGTAACAGGTGTGTAAAGATAGTTTCCAGGACATCCAATATGTCAGTAACTTTCATATAACTGGCCATGAGAAAAGCAAGGTGTCTAAATATTAAGTCCAACAACTTTGAGGTTCTGTCTTTAAGCTTTATTTATAAACATCGCAAAACTAAGTTTTATTGGGAATAGTAAACACTTGAACTGAAATGTAATGTTAAAAAGAGTAAGGGAAATTCGAGGAATTAACACAGTTTCTTCCTTAAAATTTCTAGTTATTATAATGGCTTATAGAAAATTAGTTTTCAAAGATTTTTAAAGCTAACCGTGTGTCATTACATAGTCTAGGTGGATCTAGATTTCTTATAATAAAATTAGAACCTTTTCTTCAATATCAGGTAATAATGTGGCATTCCATACGGTTGTAGTGTATTTACAGGAAATTCTACTGCCTTATTTTTTTTCAATAACACAGCCAATGGATTGATAACTATTGCAAAAATTATAATTGATCATATCAACAGTATAATTTCTAGGAACCAAGATTGGTCTTTCACAAAGCCATTAAACATTGTGGAAAATTTAAGCAATATATGAGAAAACCCTAGTAATCAGGTCTCCAGTTGAATTTACCATCTGATCATATGGTAATTTGTTCCATTAAATATCTCTATTCCATGTTATTGAACCAGTGCCAAAGTGATTTTTTAATGTTCTTTAGACGGATCATTAAATAAATATGTCCTCAGTATTATTCTCCAAACTGAAAACCAAAAATATGGTTATCACGCAGTATTGCAGAAGTGTCGAATTTTCATATCCTATTTTAAATGGAATGAAAGAATTCGGGACCGAATCAATCGTTTCGATCGCAAGGACAGCAGCATTTTGTTTTACAGATAAACCACGAATTGCATATTATAATGATTTGTTAGACCTATTTCGTTTTACCATTCTAATGCAAATTATAGTAGTGTCATAATGAAATATTGATAATATCAAGGTCTGCCTGGGATGATTTCGGAATCTGATGTAAAAAGGATAAAAGTATTCTTACAATATTGTAATGGTTTCGCAACTGCCGCTTGAAAATAAACTTTATAAAAATTAATGTTTTTGAACTAATTCAAATTTTACTTAATTTTAACTAAAAAATAATAAGCAAGAGTACTACTGTTTATATTTGTTGATTGCAGTCTCATATGCGATTTTCCGATTGTAAATATTGGCCGGCGACAATTTGAGTGTTTAACAGATTTTTGTTAGATGAGGTTTTGATAGTAGATACATTTTTTTTGGTTTTGATTGTTATTATTATAAAAATTTTCTTCACAGAAGGTAAATATTCTCGTTGTATGATATTTCGATATGAAGTGTCGTTGATGACTGACTGCATTTATTTTATCATATATTTCAATTATTAAGTAGACGAGGCAATTGAACTGTTTAGGTATTAAATTTAAAATTTATGTAAAAAAACAAAATCAAATGCATCATATATATGTTGAAATATATGAAAATTATCCTAAAAATGTGTATTTTACTCAATCCAATTATTGAAAATATCATTGCAATTAATGTTTGTTTATTTAATCGAGAAATTAATTAAAAATATAGATAGGTCTATCTTTGTATACTTAATTTAATGTCCGTAGTCCAAAATTTTTATTTCTTTACAGGCAAAATTATTTAAAGAAAAAACTAGAAATTCAGTATAGAAATGGAGAGAATTAATTTTAAGTAAAGAATAAGTGTTTTAGAGGAAAGAAAATTATCTAAATAGTAAAGGACGGATGATTTAAAGAATAATAACAGATTATTAAAGTTTTTAATTTTATTTTTAAACATTCAGTAATATTTACGTATTACATGAAATAAAGACGAAAAATTTTTTTAAAAAACGCACAAATATTACATAAGCCCACGTCAGATTTCCTATAAAAACCTATACTGCCGTCTACCGTTCAAGATTACTTTAAGAAAAGTATGAACTTCATTCATTATATTTTGTCGTCGGTTGTGAGGGATTTCATGCATAAAGTTTTAACTTTGTTACGAAAATTGTAAAATTTAAACAACTAAAATATTTTTCTCCAAATTTTATTTTATTACTAATGATTACTATATTGACCGACTTCTACTGTACACTCTTTAACCCTTATCCTTGAGTGGCCTCTGGGCCTTGATAATGTGGTTAAGTCCTTTGTAAAAAAAAAAAAAATTATGGATTATTTATATTTTAGTTAAGAAAATTTATATCTTGCAAGAAAATAAAACTATTTTATGTTGTTATAATTTTCTAGTTTTTATTTGAATTCAGCACATGTGTAATGCAAACTTTAAAAAAATCACACGTATTCAAAGACATTAAACTTTGGTTCGAAATTAATATTTGATTTGAAAAATGAATGAAAAATAAAAAAGATAATATATAGGTATGTGTTCGTATATTTATTTTATCATCTGCCGCTCATAAATTCTTACTTCTTTACGAAAAGAAAAATGGCACTTATTTAAATAAAAAGAGAAGGAGCATTTAAAGTAAAGGAAGAGTTATTTAAAGAAAAAAAATAATTTAAATTGACCAGAAGGAATAATTTAAAGAAAAATAACAGATTATTAAAGTTAGGCTAGACTATAAATATTTTCAATTCCAGAATCCCGAGCAATATTACTTGTAAAATAAGAAGAAAGGAAAAAACACGCCGAAAATTGACATTAGCTTTAGTAAGCCTTCCTATAGAAATATGTATTAGAGTTTGATCACTGTCGTGCAAGATTTCTTTAAGAAAAGTATTATTTTTAAATAGAATTTTGTCTTTAGTTGTGAGATATTGCCGGGGAAAAAACGTATTTTGTGCCAAATCATATGTATCGTTTGTAAAGATTATAAAACATCTGCAAGTTTCATTTCCGCTTATGGTAAACTAGATGAATAAATATATTAAAATGCAGATTTCATATTTATTAATAAAAATACATTATTTCAAAGGTTTAAATAAATGATTTGATTGATTCAGCTAGAATCGAAACAAAACTGGGGTTCCAGCCGCGTTCTCTAACAATGTTGTTATCAGGGGAAAGATAAAAAAAGTCCTGATATTAAATAACTGGAAGAAATAAATTGAATTTGAGCGCATGCGGAAAGAAATAAAAACAAGTCGGCCCGTTGAAATGAACATTTTGTATTTAAACTTGCAGATATATGTATGTAGACATTATTCATCCATACAGATATTTTATTCATTATAAACTATCCTTAGTATATTAGCAATTCCTGTTGATTTCAGTATAATTTCATCAGCAGTTTAAGAGTTTAGTGTTAAATATTTATGTACAAAAACACACCTACTGTTTTATTTATAGAAGATTAAACGTCGCTTATAAACTTAATGTGATTCCGTTTTACTCTCGATCTGGAATGAGTTTATAATTTCTAATATTCTTGTTTTTTTTAATATGATTTAATTGTTTCTACAATTTAGATATTGTTTTGTGCTTCAACTTGTAGTGTGCGTATACAGTGGATGTTATTTGATATATACTTGACGGAATGATGCTGGTCAGGATGTCAGTTCAATATTTAAGCATGACTCACGTTATAAAATGGTTTTCTGAAAGGTGTTTGCATATGTTCTTAGTTTCATTTATCCATCTAATTATGCATTTATACATAATTTTCTTTAAAAGATTAGCCCCCAAAAGGTCAGCTGATTGGCATTTTTATAAGCAGTTTTATGGTGAACTATTTGGATGCTGCTTTACAATACATACTGATGCAAAGTTGTGTACAAGTCCCAAGAGTGATAACAGTCTTCAATAATGTCTGAAAGTGATACAATGTTCAACAATCGAGATCGAAGATGCGCTGCTGTACAGCTCATGCTCTCCACCAATCCAAATTATGACAACAAGACCATTGCTAGCACCTCAACATGCAAATCCGGATTGCACAACGCTTGAGAGCACAGCTCAACGAAGTTTCCGGCCACGGTTATGGTCTTTCATGTTGTTTCAAGTGAGGACCAACTCGTGCTACTTAATATCTTCTAAGATGGTTTAAAATTCAACACCAAAGTGTACCTGGATATGTTGAAGAGTGTGGTGATCCCATGGTCGCTGGCAGACCCTGGATGTGGCAGCAGGACTCTGCGCCAGTCCACAAGTCCAAAAACCCAGGCTTGGCTTCAAAAGAAGTGTTATGACTTTATACCCTTCTTTTACACATGCATTATAGACATTTTATCATAAAAGACAGATGCTTTTTGATATTCCTTGGCAATTGTAAATAAGGTGTTAGTAATAAAAGACCAATATTTTGAAAATAAGTAACTGTATCAATGTCTGTTTTTAGTGTCGTGTTACTTAAGAAAAAAAAAATATATATATAATTATATATATATATATGCATATATATATGCATATATATATATATATTAAAAGAACAGCTTATGCAAATTTAGTTGCGTATCAGTACTATGTATCATCACTACGAAACTGTGAGAAAAGTAAATATTCAAGTCTACAAAAAGATACAAAAGAAAGAAAATCAGCCAGCAAAATTAAATTTATTTCAATACCGTAGTTAATAAGTTGGCGGTGGGGAAGAATTCTAAAGTGTATTATAATTACTGACCAGAACAAATCTTCTCGTCGTTGCAGAAGCGTAGAAGTTAATCTCATAAATATATAAACAGTATTCACGTACACACACATGTCCCACGGTACCCATAAAACATTCTTCTACTAACTTAACACGCCCAGACAATACGTATACTCGACGACATAGCCAGCAAGCATGACTTGGGCTAAGATACATATACGCCTATCGGTTAAACCTAATTATAAAATCAGTAGTTTCTATGTAGATTTCCCTGTAAATTACATAATTACGAGTACTTGCACAAACTGCAGGGAAATAATGAGCAGTAGCATACGCATAAGTACATTAAATTATTCGATACGATTTATACTACTGAATTTATGAACTAAGAAGCACGTTTAAGGAGTAATTTATCTGAAATTACATAATCATTTAAATTATTAATGTACTCAATTAAAATTTTCTTCTCTAGGTTTAATAGATAAAACGTATTAAGTAGAAAATCCGATTGGTATTTATTTGTTTTATACGTAAGAATTGACTAATGAACTAAATAAAATATTTTATATCTCTTAATATTAGAAATAAGTAATTCATAAAATATTTTTTGCAAACCAAAATATATCAAAATAAGATATAGCCCTTACATGTCTCCATACCATATACACAAAAGCATAGCACGATTACACACGTCTGACAACAGTAAAATCAGTGTAATAAAATGGTATTGAAATTCTAAAATTACTATTAATTCATTGTTTCCATCGTATTAGAAATGTGTTCTTCATTATTAGCAGTGTATTATATAGTTTCATTATGAACTATAAAATGATTCAATTTACCAATAGTCAATACATCTGATTATAGTATATAAATTTAGATTTTCAATGAACTAATTAGCTTCATATCTAATTAAACTACATTTATTAATGCATATAAGGTAACAGTAGTTGAATACTTAGCAGAAAATATTTTAATTGTAATAATATATCAGAAGATAAGTTTATTAAAGTTTCCCTAAGAAATGTGTTAAGTTATTTCTATTTTAATCAATGGTGTTTGGTTTGAAGTGGATATAGCTTGTAATTATATTTTAACATTTTATTCGGTACTTTGTCTTTATCAGGGAATGTAATAATAGGTATTTTTATTAAAACAAAGAACTCAGCTAGGGTTGAAGCTTTCTTCAATGCGCTTCATTTCTGTACTTGTAATTTTAGTTTAGAGATCATATGTATTTGGAAAATTAGATGCAACCTTCATTATTCATTTTTGTATCAGTATTTTTGTGTCAAGAATGTTTAAATTTGTCATTGTAGCACAATAAGTAAATAAGATTCAGGGTTGGACTTTTGGGAAGAATGTTTTAATGCACTATACTTGTAGCTACACATCATTTTATTAGTCTACATTTATTTGTTATACAATTATATTCCTTAGTGTCATTATTATTACAGTATGCATTATGAACTTTTAGTTTTAGTTTTCTACGTTTTAAAATTTATCTTCGTCATTATGTTTTTAACTTATAACGCGAATTTTAGAGAATATTTAAAAATGTTTTATGCAAGGGAATATTTATATAATATGCTGACTTGAAAGTTTGAAGAACATTTCTCCAATGTGGCATTTTCCTTAGAGATGAAATGGAGGCAAATAATTATCGAGTTGTTAAGTTTCCTTTTAATTATTTCAGATTTTATACAAAATCTTAGTGTTTATATAAGGACTTTTTTAGAAAGCGCATGTTTAAGTATTTTATTAGAAATTTCTTCAGTAAATGAATGATTTAATCGGAATATACTAATCGTATTTTTTGTACCTATATAGGTATATAAAAAATTATCCAGATACCTAATCTTTTGCTAGACGTTTTTTTCTCTATAAATGAAAATAATATAAATCCGTATTTCGGTTTTATCAGGCCTCCGTCAGTGAATTATTGGAATCTTTCATTTTTTCCTAATTGTAAAGCTATATATTTTATATCTGTAAATAAAGCAAAATAGTGACATGTATATATATAAGAAACGTATTATTATATTTAGACTACGCAACATGTGCATATATGCATATATATATATATATATACATGTATATACATACCTATATATGTATGTATAAACATATATATCTAAGCAATTTATTCGATATCAAGATTCCCGAGCTTTACACGATGCAACTGAAGAAGTTTGAAGAGTACATCGGCTGAAACGTTATAAGTATTTTCTCCAAAATAATAAAAGTTGTTCGAATAATTCAAATAAACATTATGAAATGTCACATTAAATTTATAAACATCCTCAACACAATATGAACTTTTCAGTAGAGAAACTTATTAGGGACACAAGTTTATCCGATAAAATACTGAAAAAATTGAATATTATACCTTTTAAAACGATGTTGGTTCCAGGGAATACCATAGGTCTGTCGAAATACCAACTTGGAAATTTCATAACCACCATTACTACTCAGGAAGCGAAAGTGTTAAATGAAATTCGTTGCCGATCTATTTGACGTGATTTTTCCCCTTGAAGATATCCTACTGACTTCCATAACCCGAGCCAAATCGTCAGACGCACCTGATATCAAGAAATGTCTTCGCATTATTAAAGACAAAAGTGTGACATTGCTGACATTAACATTGACGCTATTTCTCATTCTGAGATGTAATATAGACTGGCCAGACGAACATAACAAGTGAGGTCAGATCTCCGTTGCTACGAACAGTAATAGTAAAGGGACAATGATGACAGGGACACTGGCAATAAAGATAACACGCTCGCATCATAAACAGTCCCATATGGTGTGTTTTGACTTTCGCAGTTAATGATGATGACAGAATTATTAATACACATAAAGCAATGACCGATCAAATGTTGTCCACGAAATGTAAGTGCAAAGTGTGTTAATTTGTAACAGTAATATAAGATCTGTTTCTTATAAAGTATAACATTTATGATAGTAAAACTATGAACAGTTTAATAAGATGATCATTTTATATTATTCAACAAACTGACGCTATTTTAACCACACATCACAAGTGCAATAATCTGCTTTTACTAGTTGCAATCGGGTGGTGATAATACAATTTTGGCCACTAAGGCGGCATTACTAGATTTGGAGCTACCAATTATTTTGTGCCACGTCAAAAGTTGAAAGCAATACGTGTAATCGTTACAAATTTAAATCGACTCAAAATGTATTTTTGTAACCTGTTTACTTCCATCTGTTAACGACATTATGTATATGCAAATTACGTCGCTTAATATCACGTAAACGCGAGAAATAATTTTATGAGTATCCAAATTGATGACTGCTGAACTTATGTCTTTTTCTATAGTTGCTAATAATGATGGCAAATTTAATTGTATGGATGAAACAAAACTTTACTCGAGTAATTTTACGAAAGACAAAAAATTGCGTGACTAGAAATTCGTAGCCTTAGATTGAATGACATCACATATAATAAATATAACCCGATCGTCTTCATTTACGTGCTTTCATTATCAGGTTGGCAAATTTAATATACCAAAAGAATGGGTCCTTCTTTAACGCAAGGGTAAGGTGCTCATCTTGAATCTGTAACAAGGAAGTCGAACATCAGTTCTGACGACATAGCGAATTAATACATGTAGCATCTTCATCCCAACTATGCAGATGTTTACGTGCATCTCTGGAACTACGTGTAATTTTTCTATTTTCAAAATATTTAAATGCTACTTTTTACTGTAGATAAATTGAAATAAATGAAAAGCAATAAGATAATAGTATAATAGTTTATTTCTATTTTTCCATAGAAAGTGCATCATAACACCAGGGTTTTTTTATGTAAAAAATAGTAACAAATTAAGGATAAATATTTTATTAATATTTGTTGTGATATAAAAAGTATGTTCATTATAAAAGTCAACTCACAAGATGTTGTAGCGTTTTTGCCTTGTTCTGTGACGTATCAATATTAGTATGTGGTATATTGTATATAAAAGTATGTGGTATATTGTATATAAAAGAGATGAAAATACATTCATTTGAATTAAAAGCGTATTAAGATGGCGTAGGTGGAATACGACACTTCAGATGATCCTACAATGTTCCGAGTGAGAAGAGTTTTATCTGCGAGGAAAATTGAGTAAACATGTTTATTTCAATTGACATCAAATGTGTTTTATATAGGCATTGTAACTGTTCGTGTATATTTCCGTGTATGTTTTGTTATTGGAAAACTGCGTGAATTCAGTAAGCATTGCATATTCTGTCGCTATGTTTAGTTGTTTGTGTGTCTCTGTTCCCTAAATCCATAGGCAGGATGTGTCGTATATACGCGCGTTACTTCTGAACGAAAACTTGCCAAAAATAAACGCTGTTTCTCGGTTTTCATATGAAGCACGAAGTGAATATATGTTTCGTGAATATACTTTGGAAATAAATATATTTTGTGCTTGCAATTCGTTAAAAGTAACCTTAGATTTCAGCTTTTCTTTAATATATAGCCAATACGAAAGCATTTGTGACCGCCCCGAGTGTAAAAGTAATTACGGGGGGACTCCATACAACATCATGCTGGAAATTTGATGCTCAGGCAAGACATAGAAACCCTATGTTATATTATGAAACCAACAAATGAAGAAAAATGCAATTGCTTAACATATAAAGTTTGATTTTAGGATTTGTAGTCAGACCCAAATAGCATTTAAATATCAAAGCAAATCTTTCTTTTGATTATCTAACGTTTATTTAGTATTAGTGCATTTTATTAAAACATGACATACTTTGCTACAATCTCTTGGATAAAATGAGATTTTATAGCTAAGATACTAGATACTATATGATATTTTTAAATAATCACTAATAAATAAATATTTAGCGGTGCGGTAAATTATTTTCAATTAGTGAATATAAAAGAAATTGTCTAGCTTTGGTTTAAAATTTCGAAAACAATAAAGATTAAAAAGTAAAATTAGGTTTTCAGTGAAAATTTTAAATAATTTTACTGCATTCGCGAAAATGACCGGTATGTTAATCCTGTACATAATATTTTGGTTGCAGAAATTCCTCTCTGGACCAAATTACGGTAGGTTTGCAATAACATGTGCCACATACAAATTTATTATATTTAAACTTTTACCCACCTTATGCAACTTTTAAACGCCGTTACGGGGTCATTTATTTGTTATAATAAAATCCGACATTATTTCATACGAGCGACGTCATCACGATTTCAAGATCTATAAACAAATATTTTCTTATTGTCCTCTCTATCGGAAAATCCTCCCAAGACCGGGTAAATATATAACCATTATAACTATATTGACCTGATACCCTTATAAACCGATTTAAACACTCATACTAATTCATCTACCATTTCACTTCACTATTCGAAAATAATGATTTCTCCCCAGCAATATTCCGCCTATTTTCATTGGCTCCGACCATGTCATTATATAATTTCGGATTATATACAATCATATAAAATACGAACACGTCAGCCCTTAGTCGATACGGCCGCTCAATCGCAACTCACTGTTTTAAATCATTTACTCTTTCCTGACGTAGCTTTTCCTCTTCTTCACAAACTACTGTTTACAAAAAATTAACCATAACATTTAGCTAAGAGTTTCACAAGAATCATAGTCGAACATTTTGTATAAATCAGTTAACGCAGCTATCTCAGGTCATCTATGTTTATATCTACTGAACATACCATGGCGTCGTAAATTATATCAACTCGCATTATTTGGATTAAAATTATTTACATATTTTTACAAGAACAAAAAATATGTTGCAGCGTTCCTTACATTATGTCCGGTTTCGGCGTCCTAAATTATGCGATGCTGAAATGAATGATCTCTTCGTAAACGCTTAGAAACTTTTCTCTGTAACCGAGTATTAACAGTATTAAAAACAAAGAACCACTGATAATTACATTACATGTTCTTATGACTTTTATCGTAAGGGATCAGCTTTCATTTATAACGTTCTACTAAATTGAACACATACTTTGTGGCCAACACTGAGATAAATATAGCGACAACATTTTGCTCAATTGAAACATGATCCCCGACGATAAGTCATATTTTGTAAATTTTAGTCTTTGTAGTCTGAAACTGTAGTTTATATTCAGTTAACATGAAACTGAATTAAAAATGTAAATGGTGAAATTTATAGGAGACAATTTCATAAACATCTGCCGATGTTAATATGTTATTCAATAAAAAAAAAGTATTGTATTAGCCCCCTACATCAAAGTGGCATCGAACTTATATTGGGGTCATTAGACAAATAAAATAATATCTTGCACTATAGAAATCATAAAATATATGTTTTTATATAAAACACATTTTTATATTCTAAGCGTGAATTACGCCCAGATAAATTATAATTTTCATTTCTTTCATTCAGTTTGCATCTGACTACATTTACGCCATTTTTCCTTTTTTTGTATGTCAAATAATTTACGCCGCCGAAGTAAAAATTTCCCCTTTATTACAATGCCTACGAATATACTTATTTGTTGTATATTGATTTATGTTTTTTTTATCTTTTTTATATAGATGTTTTTGTTTAGTTCTCTTTTCACAAATCATTTTCCACATATGTTAAGTTTTAGCTTAATGTACTTTTTTACCTTAGTATAATTACACCACTTCCTTAAAACTGACGGTTTCTATAGGTTTTAGGATCTGCTGAATAAGACGATCTATTTTAATTGTGGCGGAGACAAATAATTTTCGAGAAATTATGACATGCATTATGCACTGTAATTCACTGTTCTACACACACTCGATAAAAAGTCTAATTATCTCAGCACGACATTGCCAGCTACCGCACATTTTTTTTTAGTTTTTAGTCTTTGCGGATGGGTATGCTGACAATAGTTATCAAGGTAAAACTTGAGGCAAATACATTTACAACTTATCAAATGGGGTGTCTATTCCGAAAGCTGTTCTCACCATCACGAGTTTAGTCGTGTTTATTTTATACGACGTTCTTAACATGAGGAGGTTAAGGGTGTCTATTTCGAAACCCGTTCTTAACATCAGGGCGATGGGGATTGGCCACCAGCAACAACCATAGATTATTTTTTACAAGAAGGGGGCATGCTTCCACCGAAAAACGCCGCTTAACAGATCCTGCTAGTAATGAATGAAAACACATCAAAGCAGTAATTTCTATAAATTTCGGAGGGTATGATCTTGAATGAGATTAAGCACTCCTGTTATATAAAGTTGCTAATTGGAGAACAATTTCTGTGTCCCTGTTGACTAAAGTTTATTTGTAACATATACCAGTCCTTGTGATTAAAGTTACTTTGTAACACGGACCAGGAGTACTTGGGATCAGGGGGAGAAAAAGGAAAGAAATGCCAATAAACAACTGAAGGCGGAAACTAAATCGTTGTTTATGTGATTTAAACTGAGAGGAAAATCTCGATATTCCGTTAAGTGGAGTGTTGATAACTGGTACACACACAGACGCACATAAATACATGCAACACACACACACACACACGCACACACACACACGCACACACACACACACACATATATATATATGTATATATACACGTCTTTAATTATATAAATAGGTATTTGAATACGTTTAATTACCAATATCTATTAAAAATTAAAAACCACAAAATTACAAACACTAATATGTATGCGGTATATTTTTGAGTTGTCACTAGTAAACTTCAATTGTTTAGTTGTATAAAAGCCGAACTTACAAGATCCGCGGTTTAGAATCTCACTAGATTTAGCTGCAATGATGAGCTATAAAACATCGAAACATTTGTCTTTATATAAGTATATTAATAACTGTAAGCGCTCCTCATATTGGAGTATTTGACTTATTAATCAAAATAATTTTCGGCTTTAGTATTTAATTAATGCTTATTCCCTATATGTAATAATTTGGTTGCAGAAATTCATTGGCCGAAGTACCGTAGGTTTGCTAAAACACATGGCCCATACAAATTTATTATGTTTACACTCTTAGCCAATATCTTATGTAACTATAGAACGACATTTTAGACATTAATTAGTTATAATAAAACCTTAGATTTAATCCTAGGAGTGACATCATCACTACCACACAGATCTACAATTGAAGACCCTGTTATTTTTTCCTCTTAATAAAATGTATTACTTCCACTAACTAAGATAACTGGGTAAAAATATATACAGTACAAATATATTGTACTGCCGCCCTAAATCAACTGCATGATATACTGATAGACTTACAACTACTTTTACATATTCTTATTCGAAAATAATGATTTATCCCCATTTATATTGCGGGTATTCTTATTGACTGTAAACGTAAAAATATATTATTTCTGATTACATATACTGATACTCCAAACGAACACTTCAAATCTCAACCAACATGTCCTTTACATATACGCGAATAAAATTCTTTCTGAATGTTAAAGCTAATATAAATATTCTAGAACTCTCATAATGATAACTATACCAAGTTACACCCTCACATTTTACAACACAAACATTTTCGCCGCACATTGTTTGCAAAAAAAGAAATACATTCCTATCGTCACATTTTTACGATGTTAAAGACGAATGTTTAGATTACCTTTCCGTAATATTTATTTTTTCTTTTCCCAAAAAATCTCCGTCTTTCTGAATGCTGAAGCAAGAAAAATATTCTAGAAATCTCATACGCATAACTACACGCAGTTACACCCTTGCATTTAACATTTGCTTTTTTCCTTTCCCAACAAAGTATTTGTAATAAAACTTAAGAAATAAGTTTCTTCTTTCTTAACTTTTATTGTTTTGTTTCTAGTGAAAATATTTTGATGAATGGATACAATGTCCTACATGAAGATAGCAAAATGAGCGCATTTTAGTACAAATGAACAACTTTCTTTTTCTTATGTATGGATTCAGCGTCCAATTTTTTCCTGACAAAATGAACGAATATTTGTAAACAAGACGAACGAAACTCTTCCCACTCACAGGATGGGGTATCTATTCTTAAAACCGTTCTTAATATGTGGATGATGCGGATGACCAGAGGAAGTTAGAGGTGGCCGTTCTGAAAGCCGCTCTTACCATGAAGAAGATGAGAGATGGACAGCAGCAACAATAACAACAATAGAACTTCACTTTTTACGAGGGGGGGGGGCTATTTATTATACAACATTTAGGGGGATAAATTTTTAAGATTCACCTACACCCTTCCATTTAAAAGGACGAGTTTTAAAGGTTTTCCGCTATGCTGATAAAGAAAATCTGAGTAATATTTTGCGGATACAAGTAGATTTCGCCATATAAATCTGTATTATACACTCTATATATTACTGGCCGCTATATTAGTACGAACGGGTGTGAATCAAATATAATTATATCCGGCCGACACTGACACTCCCTAACTTCTTTCTAGGTTCATATTATTTGCCCTTAGGGATCTTGACACCGACTATCGAAGTTAAATGTGTGGCAAATATTGGTGCAATGACAATCACCCCAATACCAAAATAGGGTGTCTATTCCGAAAGTCGTTCTTAACGTGGGAATAGTGACCATTCTGAAAGCCTTCCCTTATACGAGGAGGTTAGGGCGTCTAATCCAAAAGGCTTTCTTGACATTAGGAGGTTGGTGTTCGGCAACAACAACAACAACAACAACAACAACAACAACAACAACAACTGTACTTAAATTCTTTCTACGAGACAAGAGAAGCATGCTTCCACCGGGCAACGCCGGATAACGGGTCCTACAAGTTGTAAAACTAAATTTGAATTGCAACAAAATTAGCAATTCTTATGAAGGCGTTATGTCATCAAAGCTAATTTATTCACGAAATAAATATTTATTTAAGAAAACATATCTGAGTTTGTTTTGCTTCTAATACTAACAAATTGAAAACAGCGCATTTACATATATACGTATTTTATTCTTATATATATATATATATATATATATATATATATATATATATATCTTCTTCTATATAAATAAAATGAACTCATTTTTCCCGTCTGATTTTGACATTAATAGGATTAAAAATCAAGATATTTCATGCAAATATAATATGCACAAACGGCAGAACAATATCTGAGGTGTGTTATAGGCTTATTATTTCTCAAATTCCTCGATAATCTTAGATTTCTATACTTTTTCTGCTGAGAAGTCACGGCCAAAATCGGTTAAGATCAATGGAAGTGGTAAAATATTTTCTCTCTAATAAATTCCCTCTCCCCCTGCCACCACTTAACACCGTTTGGGGATCGTTCACAAGGAACAGTTGAGAAGAGAACACCGGTTTGGCTTCGTAGTTCTTTCATGTGAAGTTATTTAAAATCACTAAACCAAGCTGCAGTGCTCTGTGGCGTAGTGGTTAGCGTGCTGGACAGTTAACATTATATTTTCACGTTCGCGCCGACCTACCGTAGTCGTTTTTTTTTTTCCTAAACAACTGGAATGGACTTTTCTTGGTGGCCGAACTGTTAACGTTGCAGATGTTTTTTTTTTCACACTTTATTTTCCTACTTTTACTCATGACTCCGGGTTTGATCCTTCCTACTTACCTACCATAACATTTTTTAAAACTCCCCCCGTCCCGGAAACAAACACTCGGGCAACGCCGGGTACCCCCGCTAGTATATATATATAAAGAAGTTATGTGATATAATCTGCGAAACAAAACAGACGAAATTAATTTTCGATAGTTATATCCAGTATAACAACGACAACAATAACAGTGAACCGAAGCTGGACACTAATAATTATCTAGATAGCTAAAATATTTTTAAAATTACAGGAATGAAATAGACTGAAGACATTCTTTTTAAAAAAGACCCCAATAAATAAATACAATGAAGAAATTAGCCATAAAAGTATATTGTACTAGAAAAGCTGAATATGTTATTGGAAAATATTGATTAATTTTTAGTAAAAACGCAACAACAAATTACCAGTAAAAGTATAATCGTTTACAAAAAGAAACAAAAACCAAACTCATAACAAATAATAATCTAAAATATTGCCAAAATAACCACCACCACCCCTACTACTACTACTACTACTACTACTACTACTAATAATAATAATAATAATAATAATAATAATAATAATAATAATAATAATCCGAATGACTGCTTTCGATACATGACATAGATCGAGCCGCGGCCACTATGAGAACACTTTATAAGCTAATCTTAGTGACCGACGAATGATGGCAATATGCGCTGTAGGGACGGAGGAGGATTAACCACATAATGCTTTGCAAAGAAGATTCTAGCAATGGAATCTCCACTTCTTCATAAGAGATGCGGAATTGTCCTTTAGTTTTTTTTTCTCTTCACTTTGTTTTACCTGAATGAACGTTGCAAGTAAGGGCTGATTTTTTGTTTATATATTTCAGACACTGTAACTAATTTTAATTTCTCTCCCAATCTTTTAACCTAAATAATATATTTATTTAAAATCCCCGAAAAAACAAAAAAAATTAAAAGAGGAAAAAAATGCATTATCTTCCTTAGAAGAGTAACTAGAATATATATCCAGATGTTAAATGAAACTCTTTGACCAGTAAAATGTCTCCCCCAAGCAATAACACGTGTGGGGAAGCCCCTCCTTAACTAAGTGTATAGGTGTCCATCCGCATGACTGCTTTCGATATATAACATATGACAATACTTTATAAGCCAATCTTACTGCCCGCCGAATGATGGCAATATGCGCTGTATGGACAAAGGATTAATTTCATAATGCTTTGCAATGAAGATTTTTGCAATGAAATGCCCAATTCTTCATAAGATGTGGAATTTTCTTTAAAATATTTTTTCCAACTGAGTCATGGCAATAAGTAATTTCAAGTTTGTTACCCTTGGGTGTTGCCATTTAGACTTATAAGAACATTATTGATTAACTACCTATATTGATTCTTATCTTATTTCCGACTATATAATGTTGTGTTGTTGCATCATAAAGAGGACTGTGGGTGATCGTCTAGTCAGAGTTACCATTGCGTGATCATCTAGTTGTTCTGTCTATTTGTTCATATGCCGTTGTGGGTGTGCGTCTGGTACATGTATTTTAGACATACTTCTTGCGTGATGGATGCTGGTCAATCTGGATTCATCGCACGTCTTGGAGGGAGGCTGGTACCTATTTGGGACGAAGAATCTTACACTCCAAGACAAGGAATTGGTTTTATAGTTTATTTCACTTTTCACTTTGTCTCGCAGAAGGATGGAAAGTGAATCCATGGCCTGTGTGGTTTCTCTTGGTCTCATTTCTACACACATCAGCATCCCTCCCACATAGAAGGGGAGGAGACGTCTGTGAATCCGTCCGTCGCCTTCTAAGTCTAAACCAAATGTCAACGATTCAGCTAACCTGATCACGTAACTCACACACAATCCGATCAGCTGATCCTGACTTCAGGTCAACATGTCTCAATATAATTTACACACTTCCTCTCTCTCTCTCTCTCTCTCTCAATCCATTCTCTAACACTCCTTCTATCCTTATTTACAAAAAAATGTACGAATTTTTAAATTCTAGTACATTTTTTCTATATCTACACAATTACACGGCTAAGAAAGATCAGGCTTAAAAAAACTCCTTTAGTCAGCCCTTTCCAATTGACTTCACAATTATTATTATTTATTTTATTTTATTTTTTATTATTAGATCAGACCCTCTCTGATCTTCTTGGCATTACTTTTTGGGTGTAGGGTATTCCTCCCCTGATTCACGTTAGCTGCTTATCCAGACACCCTTATGCCGTAAACTAGAGGTCTCACTTTACCTTTTTCGAAATTTATGACTCCTTTCGTCCACAGTGCCCTGATCGTATGCTTTACCCGGTTGTTCTATTAAGTATGGCTTTGTTTTCATTTTATAACTATCTTATCTTTTCCGGGATATCTCAAAGCTCATAATTAATTTTCGTAATTGGCTTCCAAATTGTAAGATATACCTTTTTTATCACACTGATTCACTTAGATTTCTTTGCTTGAACTCTTGGAATTTTGATGAATATTTAGAAAATATCACCCTTAACTAATTAATTCCCCAACTTTGCGCCATGATTCCTATTTGCGCCTAAATTCTAGCTATGGGCCAATTTTTGTGATTTTTCTTTTCTCTCATCAGAGCTTCCAAGATCCAGCAAAGATATCTCGCATTCACGCATCTCTAAAAAAAAATAAGGTTATATCTTCTTACGTACCTACGGTTTATTTTACTTTTCTCTTGCCACATTAAGTTATATGTAATTTGCCTACGGTACCGACTCTCATAGGTCCCTGGTACGCTTAGGGATTCTCGTATCCTCTCCACGCCTGTCTATAATTAATTGAGCAAAGTCTTACCTCCTGCTTGGAATCGTCACGTGCGACCAACTTTTTTCTAGCACTCAATTGCACAGCGTCCATTTTATTCTCCAAACGGGCATCTCTAATGTTTTCCAGGCAAGTTACTCTTCTTGTGAAAAAAATATTTATGGACTTTAAAAAAAATACAACAAGCAAATTATTAAAAAAGAAAATCTCTTTTGGCTTATCACATCTGAAAAAAAAATTCTAAAAATACCCGCTTTCGTAAATGCTATTTTGGTTCCCTCTTTAAAATTCTAATTTATTCTAGGCCAACCATCTTCAGTATCATCTTATTTTTCCTAAATCATTTCAATTCTAATGTATATAATTAATAATGACTACGCATCCGGAGAAAAATCCCGCGAAAAATTATGACACAGAATATTTTACAACCATTTCGAAAATTAGAATAAATATCGACTGAACCTTTGACTCTTCAAAAACTTAAGAACTAGTTGACCCCTTATTCAACCCAATAGTGTGTTTTTTTTTTTATTTCTTACACTGCTTAAATCTTATTTCTTTCTCCTTTTCCAATTTTGTTATTATTATTAATATCATTATTACTTAATTTATAACATGGAGTTACTTTTTATATTTTTCATTATTTCAATAAACCCCACAAGGCAAAAATTCACCCGTCCTCCATTCGGCGAAAAAAATACATGTCAAAGAACAAGAAAATCCCGCACAATACCGATCGAGAAAACATCAATTATATAAAAAATGAAAATTTAAAAAATTCTGATAAGCATTCACAAAGTCTCATCTCACCAATAATAAAACTCCAAATAACAAACACACAGTTTCGTGGAAACCCAATTTTCTCCACGTCATCAAATTCTGAGGTCGGCTGTATCACCTTTACCATCTCCAGAATAACAAAAAAAAAACAATCACAGTCGTTTATAAAATATACAAGGACATTTACACTTAAAATACACAGTCGTTTCCAAAAACAAAACAAATGACTCACTTATAAACTGCCAGACAATCCTTCACAAAACAAAAGTTCAAATCGATGGAAACTAAAATTGTCCACGTCACTCAACCCTTGGGGTTTTTTCTTAATCTAAAAAACATACATTTTAACATTTCATAAACAGTTTACATCGATTTCCATATAAAGAATACAATTTTCCACACCAGAACGCTCTCGTCTCCTTGTGTTGGTCACCGGTTACAAAGTTCTGATGAGTGAAACCTGCACTGCATCTCTGTAGAAAATGAACAGTGGCACAGTTAGAATCCATAATTCCCTCTGGTGTTTAGAAATTCCTCCTTTTCTGTTATGTACTCCTGCAGTTTATAAAAAGCACACCAGAGCTTACTCGATAACTAGGTCGCAACCCAGACTTGCCCAGTAATGACCAGTATGCTTTACAACTTGCAACGCATTCATGGATCTATGGAACACTGGCGATATATCATGTTGCAGAGTGGCCATTTACGGAGAGTAAATATAGGCTACACATAGTTCCCATGCCCAGCAGCTGCAAAAATGGGTTAACATTCGGCTACAGCATAAAAGTACATCAGCCAAAATCCTGGACGATCGGCCCCGATAAACTTCCTTGAAATTCTTACCAGCTGTTAGCAATTCAGTTTCAGTTTACTGGTGCAAGAGTAAGCGGATAATTCATTTTTTGTTGGATATGATGTGGACAATTTAGCTAAGGCAGGTAGAAGTGATGAACAAATTCAAGCCGCTGTCCCTCTGTCAGTGTCCGAGCACACAGCTGCCCAAGTTCTTGCAACAGGTCATACAAAATCGGAATGATGCCAAAGATTTTTGTCTGTAACTTGTTGTGTAATACACCGATTTAGGAGGAGATGGCCATGAACTGCACGCTAAACTTCCTTTCTACTCATAATGTGTTGCACAGTATTTTCACCGTTAATTATTCCCAAGATAACTTTCATTCCACTCCAATATAATAGCGTTCCTATGGCACACATAAGATTCATCAATGTGTGGAAGCTCCCGATGATAATAACAACATCGCGAACACCATCTACATTGTTCAACCCTATCTAAGTCTTCCGTCTACGAACAGTGCGATTGACTTTCCTTCCTGGAGTAGCTACAATCCCCATGCTGTGGAAAGTCCTCTTCACATGAAACATGATGATATTAGTATCGACGTTATTCGCAACGAACAGCAGTACCGTATCTAGTCTGTCTATGATACCACCGGGTACATTCTGGCCAGCTCTTAGTATGTTTTCCCCGACATGTAATACAAATAAAAAGAATAAAACGCTTCTTGGACTTTGTGCAGTGTCAAGGTTCTCGTTTTTTTTTTTTTTTTTTTTTTTTTTTTTTTGCATTTTAACCGGACTATAAGATAACATTCACATTTAAACCAGTTAAAGAGAAGTTACAACGGATAACTGATTTTTTTTTCAAGATTTTAATGAGAAATTGAATGGGTACATTTCCTTATATTTACTCAAATAAATTATTTTCTACTTTTATGTAAGGAGAAATTTGCAACGTTTTCATTTTATTCCAATAGGGAGAGGATCTGTTTGTTTGTTTTTAAATAAAATAAGCAATCATTTGACATATAAAACGATAATGACTGAAAATTGATTAAGTTTTACTTTTTAGCTAGTTTAGTTGGATTTGTATTATGTGGAAGCCTCGAAACGATTCAATTCTCCAGAAATTCAGAATTGTTTAAGTCATGACTGAACATTTCTAAATACTTATTCTTAAAAAGGGCTTATTTATAGTTAAACCATTATTTATATTTTTAGGCAACGCTGAGACACGAAATCTACTAGTATACTATGCTAGTATAATAATAAAAAAGAATACGTCGTTACCCTTTTACATTTGGAAGGGTTTTAGAAGCATATAATCTGTCTAACAGAAATTTATTTCAGGCTTTTACGTCCTTTACGTATTTACACATGTATTAAATTATTAATATGGAAAGTTGCTGAAAGTATTTATATAAAATAATATTATAAGTAAATATAAAAACAACATTGTCACAACATTTACAAACAAATTGTGGTTGTTTTATAATCATCCGTTAATTAATTGTTTAATGGCAAAATGACAAAATAAAAGTAAATTTGATTTCCACAGGCAGAATAAATATCAAACAAATAAAAGTAAAACTGGATAGTTGAAAAGGATATAAACTTTAAAAAATCTTCCGGGTGACACATGCTAGAAAGTATTAGAAAAATATATATGAGAGGAGCTAAGAATAATAAAAAGATTCTATAATAGAGTGTTCGCGTCGATAGAAAGCTCAACAATGTAGGTGGATCTTAGATACGAGTGGAAAAAGAGTTTAAATATACCCTACACACTTGAATGTATTCTTTTATCTTGAATTGATTAATAAAGCTTTATGCAACAGTGTATATGTGTTCTACTGTCGATATCTTTTCCTCTTGTATATATATATATATATATATATATATATATAGAGAGAGAGAGAGAGAGAGATAGATAGATAGATAGATAGATAGATATAAGATAATTGTTTGTATAGTGTTTTAAATTTTTTACGGCTATATACAATTTACACATACGTGTACACACGAAATTATATATATATATATATATGTGTGTGTGGGTGTGTGTGCGCGTGTGTGTACGCTGGTGTACGTGTTCTTTTATTTATAAAAATGGAATGGTATAATGCGCACTGTTTTATAGATATTGAATAGTTCCGAAATTATCGCTTTTATCTCCGATAGAAACTTGAACAACGACTTTACCAGTTTTCGTAAAGAAAAATAATTGATAAGAAAGAAAGCCATTTTAAAGAAGAAAAAATATAATTCAAAAGTGTCATTGTCAGAAATTCAAAGTTTCTAGTCACTTTATTGTCAGTATCTTTCGTGTCAAAAAGTAAATAAATTTAAAACTTTGTTTTCATTTTGTTTTAACAAGACATTCGCATCGTCGTGAATTTTTTCGTCCTTTGCTTTTGGCTCTATCTTCAAAAGCTTGTTTCGTCTGTTGTCTTTGTTTTGTTTTTGTTTTTGCTATCTTCGATAGTTGTAGTGTGGCAAATAAAGCCAGTACTGACAATGCATTTGCTTTACTAGCTGATTATTTACCTGGTTTTTCAGAAGGACACTAGTGTCAGTTAACGTCTCTAAGGTGAACGGAGTTAAAAAAGCCTATACCACATTAATAAATAATATAAAAAACAATACCTCGTTGATTTACGAGAATATATATTACTCGTTCGATTGCTATATAATTAAGGTACTAATGTGGCAATATAATTTACCATTTATCATGTTTAATGTAACCAAATAGTTATATGTTACCATATTTTTGTCATTGGCGTCGACTAATAATAAACTAATATTTCACGTTCTCATATGTGAAACGGCAAACTCACTTGATGTTTGTCGGCTGGGCAACCATCTTAAAATTTAATACAGTATTTTCTCCAGCATAAAGAATGGCTACGTGCGCACACAACAGGTGTAAAGGACATTTTCTCAAATTTAGACGTGGGCGGCAGGAGTGTTATCTTACATTATTATCTTATCTTCATTGACAGATTTCGTTGAAGAATTTTGTCGCTGAGCAGCACTGTTCAGGCGGAGTATTGCTCATCTATCTTTTGTAGAATGTGCTAGAAAAGATGCATTAAGCATTGTCTATCAATTAAAGCTGGTCAGCACCTGCAACTGACGGTTGTTTGCCTCTGCAGGAACAAAAATAAGCAAAACGTGTGCTAAAACGCATTATAATTGAACACCGCTTGTTAGAATGTCAGAACTCTCTTGTTTATTCACAAGTTCAGGCGCCTAGAACGAAGAACAGCTCTAGTGACTAAACATCTCAGAGAGATTAAATTGTAATATAGACACGCGCATCCTTGAGGAAGACCATTTGATCGGGCTAGGGTCAGTATAT
Source organism: Euprymna scolopes (assembly GCF_053919585.1). NCBI lineage: Eukaryota > Metazoa > Mollusca > Cephalopoda > Sepiida > Sepiolidae > Euprymna > Euprymna scolopes. Next base: position 58,125,815 of record NC_136493.1, on the reverse strand, counting down.
TCTGTACTTTATGTTAAAAAGTCAAAAGATAAGCTTGCCGATGGTGGGAGGAGTTTCGGGCTAAAATCAGATCTGGGGGAGCAGATTGTAAGATCCTCTGCTGAATGATGAAACTTAGAATTCCACTTTCATACTATCCATTGCTCTCGATTTTCTCTGTCTATGCTCTGACCATGCAAGCGTGCGGAGAGATCAACCTAGGTTTCCATAGGACACTGATGACATTGAGGACAATAAGGCAACGTCATCGGTACCTAACAATGAAAAGCTCATAATTTTTGTTTATTTAAATGTTCGTGTTGGTAGGGACTGGGGGACATGAAATGCCTTGGAAGGTCATGGGAGTGGCAGAATTAACAGTGGTGGTTTGCGGTTACTGGAGTTTATTTCTGAGCAATCACTAGTACTCTGGTATACTTTCATCTATCAGGAGGATTAGCAGAAAACAACTTGGACTCATCCCAGATTCAACCAAGGCCATCTAATCAATTTTATTATTACTCGCAAATACGATCTTGCAGACACTCCCAATGTTTGAGTTATGCGTAGTATTAAACTTTATTCGGATACAGGTTTGTTCGAAAAACGTTCAAACTGTGCATACGCAGGAAGGTAGGCCTGATAGAGGTTCGAGTTCCTGAACGCATTGAAGTTGACAAGCTAAAGAATTCAGACTTACTAGTTCGTGTGAAGGGAAGATTAGTGAGCATTGTGGGAAAACTACAAACGCCGCAGAAATTGTGACAATCTACCGGAGACACATCATTGTTCTCGTAAACTTTCATCTGACGTTCTTGAGAAGAATTTGGAACATAAAATAGCAAATGCACAGAAAGTGGGTGTTTTATGCAACAAGGTATGCTTCTCTTCATCTCAAGCACAGTGGGTGTTTTATGCAACTAGGTATTCAGGTCTGCATCTGGGCTGAAAAGTCATACAATTGTGCACAAAGAGAGTATTCATCATCATTCATGGCTTTTTATGACTTTTTTTGTGTATCATGTCTGTCATCGTCATATAAATAAGCTGCCGGCCTACAAAGCAACTTGAGAACACTTGAAATGCTATTTAATGCAGTACATAAATTTTGAAACGACAATCATCTGTAGAGATGCTGCAATTATCATATATCTATATAAATAAATCTGTATTCCAGTTTGTTTTTTTTAACAATGACGTCATGGATGATGTCATTGTCATATCATTTATACATAAATACACACAAACACACACACACACATATATATATATATAGAGAGAGATAGATAGAGAGAGAGAGAGAGAGAGATGACTATATATGATGTCATGTATGGGAGGCAAAAGTAAAAGGTTTCTCGAGCAACGCCAGGTAGTCTGCTAGTAAATACACTGGCGGCAAAAAGAAAGCCTGTACAATGGAAAAGTGTTATTGAAATGTAACTTTAGGACATTAATGCAACACAGACACACCGGGAACACAATGATCTAGTTAACATTTAGTAGCATAGCCCTTCTGCAATTTGACAGCCTGCAATCTCTTGAGAATTCCTTGAATAAGACTAATACCCCGGGGAAAGGACATCCCACTTTTCTTTAATATTTGTCCAAAGATCTTCAAAATTGGAAATGTTATCATTGCGTAGCTGTTGCTTGATATAATGTCATACGTTTTCGGTAGGATTGAGGTCTGAATATTCTGCAGGCCAATCCAAACATGGAATATCATGCTCTTCCAGTAACCTCTTGACATTGCCAGCTGTGGGAATGGGAGCATTATCCTGCATGAAGATGGGATTATCATCCAAATTCCGACCAAAGTAGGGTAGAAAATGTTCAGCTAACATATTAATGTACTTGGTCGAATATATTCGACCTTGTAAGCGAATCATATGCCCTTGACCATTGGTACATCAAAACTGAACATCCGCTACCTTGCAGCGTTGAAACTGAGCACCTAGGATTAAATTCTTCGTCTTTCCTCCGACGGATGCACTGCCTACCATCACTGCCTAGCTTATTGAACTTGCTTTTGTCGCTAAAAAGCACTTTTGACCAATATAAAGCGTCCTGATTTTCATTGCATCTGACGAAGTCCAGTCGGCGCTTTCTGTTCTTTACAGAAATCATTATATTCCGTCTTGCAACATATCATCGCAAATTAAATTCCTTTAATCTGTTCTTTACCGTAGAAAGAGAGCACTTTTTAACAAGATTACACTGTTGTTGATTTGGGGGAGCTGTTTTTAATCTGTTTCTTAGGCTGCGGATCTTGATAGCATTCTCTTCCATGTTAGAAGTAACTCTACTACTAGATTTAGGCGCATCACGAACACTGCCGGTGTTTGGTGCCTTTGCACAGTCTTTCGTGCCGTTTTCTCATGGCATTTCAATCTGCGGCCGATTTTTCGATTGGATAAACGAGAAAGATGGACATTAATGGGCTCCTGACGATCACTAACAGAGAAAGTCGTGGCACATGGACAAAATGTTACGTTGTATAACCTGGAACAACAACAATTACGATTAGAGATGCTTTGTTACCTGTTGGTGGATATTTTAAACTGATTTAGAGGCGATAATTTAAGCTGATTTTAAGTGAATTTGTTGCTCTGGAGATTCTTTTTGCCTCCTCAATTTGAAGTTATTTTTTAAATTGCAGTGAACACTAGAATATTTCAATTAAATGTAAAATATGAACAGGTAAAATTATAGAGGAATAAAAGGCGAATCAAATAAGGTATAGTTTGTTTTAACAGTTACATTAAATTTAGCTTAAATTTGCAGTTTTTGAAAAAATTAAAAGTGCGGGCTTTGTTTTTGCATGCACTATATATAAACGAAAAATATTTTCATTCGCATTTACAGAAATTTAGAAGCTAAATGTTATTTTAAATTAATGTTACATGTAATTTAAGTATATTACTTTCTAATGTGATTGGAAATGACAGAGTCAGCTAGTTACGTTTATCCAAGTTATGCTTAGTGTATTGGAGATTGGCAGATCAATGTTCAGCACAATTTTAATTTGAAATTTGAACTGATGTATCAAAAAAAAAAAGGTAACGAGTCTTTTACAGCATTCAAATGCGAGGAAAAGTCTTTTCAACGATATCAGCGCGTCATTTAACATAATGCAAGAAACCAATTCGATATTCTACGAACACCGCTGCTTCATTATTTCAGCAGACTTATATGATAAAAACAAAAGATGAAAAATAGTTTAAACAAATATAAATTAAATATAGTAAAGGAAACATTGAAAATAATACTGAAAAACGTGTTTATGGACCTGAAGGATTTTGTTTAGTAATGCTTTTATTTGTGTGTCCACGTCAGATTACCAACGCAGTCAATTAAGAGAACGTTTTTGCGTTTTGATATTCCTGTCGCGACAAAAGCTCAGACATCAGTCTTCTACAGATGCAGTCAGACGATAAAAGACACGTATGATAACTAGAAATTCTAGGAGAAGTATATACAGACACAAAAAATAAATAAAAAAGAACATCCTAAAGTTTGTGATTTTACTCTTTTTTTCAGATCCCGTTAAATCCAGTCTTAAAGCCGACAGATTTAGGCAGGCTTTATTTACTTACTATTTATTTTAGCACAAAGTTTTAGTAGCGAGAAAAAACATATCTTTAGTTTATTTACTTTTCCTTTTTTGACTCTGTAATGTTTTCTTAAGTCTCTGCACTCAGGTCCATTAAAGTCTAAGACAGTTTGACGCCAGAATCTGGAATCGATGTTTGCTTCTAAATTCTACAAATATTTTGAATAAAAAAATCATTAGAAATATTGTAAATAGATTATTGGTGTAGTTATAATAGTAGTTTATTTGAAATACAACGTAAATAAGTATGTATATATTCTTATAATTATCTGAATGTATATCAACAGGATGCTGTAAATAATTGTCGAATATATATATATATATATATATATATATATATATATATATATATATATATATATCCAGTTACCCAACTCTACACATTCACTGAGCACTGTCAAAGTAACTACTTTAAATAGGACCTTAAATGTTATGTAGATACATAAAATAATAAAATAATTACAATAACAATATATATATATACATATCTCACGAAAATTAAAATAAAACATTGATTTTTAAATTAATAAAACAACACGTACTGTGTATATTATACTCGTAGTCCATAATTTAACAATATTTAATTGAATAATAGTAAAATTAATTAAATCTATATAAAAATTTTTTCCATAATTAAAATTCTTATAATAGTTCAAGTTGTACATTGTCTTGAAATTTCTTTGTTTCTACATAATTCTAGAGTTTTTGCCAAACTATAACTATCCCCAGGATGCATAAATGCAAAAAGGTTAAGTAAAAAAAAAAAATGATGCCATTTACATTGAATTAAAAATTAAAAAAATGGGCAGGAAAACACACACACACATACATACAAACACACACACACACACACACACACACACACACACACATATATATATATATATATATATATATATATATATATATATATATATATATATGAAAGTCCCACGTTACAGGAGACAGACACTGATATAATTACTTTTCATTTTCATTGGTCTTTATTAGTTTCAACTTATTTCGTTCGCAATGTTGGCGTATACTTATATAATTGTTCATTTATTATAGTTTCTGGAGCAGCAAAACAATAAATGCCGGTTGTTTTTACAGCTACTGAAGAATATATAAAGGCAAGTGTTTACTGATAAAATGTCTATAATATATGCTTGACATATAACTCATATTTTTGATAAAAAATGAACACTGTCCCTGTTAAACCAGAATCCCGCTCGTTGAGTGTGAAACGTTTTTAATAATTGGTTCTTGCTTGCGGTGAAGTAATTTCCTGTTGTGCAAAACTAAAATGAATGCATTCTTATAAAGTTATATACCAACATTGTGGCCGAAACATTTGTATACAAGTTGTTACTGATAAGACTAATATTTTAGAAAACGAGTAACTTTAGCTGTGGCTGTTCTTTGTAACGTGGCACTTTAGAAATATTTGTAGCTCTAGTATTATAGCTTTTGTATTGTACTATTAAGCTATTTAAAATTAAAGAATTGTGTTACTTATTTATATGTTACTACTAAGTAGTTTAATTTCATATAAATTCATAACTATACATATGCATGTATATATATATATATGTATGTGTGTATTTGCATGCGTGCGTATATGTAGTTTTTATTACATAGGAATCGCCACTTGTCAAGACCAAGATTCCATTCGAGGATAAGGGTTAAAGAGTGAACGGTAGAAATTGGAAAATATAGTAATCGTTAGTAATGGAAATTCGTCAAATTTAATGGAACGGCCCATCAAAAACTTGTTTACGTTAGACTTGAAGACAACCATATTGTAGTCAGCTGGAAAGCAGAAAAACGGAAGACAATTCCATAGGCGTGCAGTTCTAAGAAAGAAGCTTTGCTCATCGAATCTACGTTTAGGTTTAGGCACAGATAAAGAGTGGGGTAAATTATTGATAGTGCTCTCTGCTAGACGAGTGTTTCTTGTGAAAGTTTGGCGAGGGAAAACCATAGATTGGAGCTCACCCGAGCACTTGTCATTAAAATAAGGATAAAACAGAAACAAACTCGCAACATCTCTTCTGTGAGAAAGGCGTTGCAGGGAAGAGAAAAGGAGATCCCGTATGAGGCTACGAAGTCTATTTTGTAACTCTATCAAGGCAGGATAAGTCCTTTCTAGAAGCTCCTGCCCAAATGTGGCAACAGTATTCCATCCTTGGACGTACCTGGCTCTTATATAGATAAAGAACTGCATCAGCCGTTTAGTTTGTGTGTCAGGGCAAATATCAGGTTTTATCTTTAAAAAATTTTGAAGGAAATATATGCATATAGAATCATTTTTTAATCACGTTTACTTCTAGGTATATCGCCATTTGGTTTAAAGGGGCTACTATTTGGGACCATGCTTAGGAAGACTAACAAGGTGTTGGATTACGTAACATTTAAACTTCTGAATATCAGTACAGTCAGGGAAACGGGTAGCAGGAAGGGAGTTCAAAATTCTCGCTGTTCAAGGAAAGAAAGTATTACAATAGAAAGCTTTCTGTAATTTAGGGATATTAACAGAGAAGGGGTGACATTTTGTTGCTAAACTGGTGTCGAAGAGGCATTTGTAAAACAGGCACAGAAATGTAACATTGCGGCGATGGGACAGAGATTTGAGCTTAGTTGATAATGTTGAACCTATTAGATTAAAAACTCTTTTCTTCACATTATTTTTAACAGCTAACATATCTGTCTTATGAAAAATTGATAAACAGAAACATACTAGAGTTCAATGCATATTTCTAAAAATGTGTATTGCTATAGGAAATGTGTGTAATAGTATCAATTACGTTACTTAGATTATGTCTTTAAAAACTCAAATATAGAAAGGTTTGACTTCAATATATCATATTCTACAAGAAAAAAAATATTTAAGATCAAATTATCAAATGTGTAGATGTTATCTCAGAGAAAGATTTATGTTAAATAAGTAAAAAGTCAATACAAAGCAGATGTTATTATGGCGGTAATGTAGAAGTTTGATGTGTTGAGTAAGTTCGTATGCTTTGTGATATCTGAAAGTAAGTAAATCCAGGTTTCGTCGCATTTAATAGTGAGTTCATGCATAGAGTTATCGTAAATTCCAGGTGTTAAGTCAACGTACTGATGATGACTAGCCTGAGGATACTGTGTTATTCGTTAACGTCGGAAGAAGTGTAATCGTGTTATGAGTAACAAAGATTTTTCTTTCAGACAGGTGACTCGTTATTATAGTTTTATAACGGATGCCGAGGTCTAGAAGTGATCTTTTTTTTTCTTATTGGAAACAGTCAGTAAAATACAACCAATCTGTGTAAAGCATTTGAATCAAGTAAACAGCAAATAAATCTGTAAACAATCCTCGATAGTGTTCAAATAAATTAGAGATCTATAAAATAGATAAGAGCAGAGTAGGATAAACTAATCGCGAGTTTTATTTCATAAAATAGGCTACTGTCTTAAAATATATTAATAAATGTTTTATTTTAGAATTTTAAAAAACTACCAGCAATGAAAAAATACGAATGGAATACAAATAATTTTTAATGGGCGACATACATTTGGATATTTTATTTAAACGCAATTGAAATGATATAATCTCTCCCATTAGACGTCAAATATATATATATATATATATATATATATATGTATGTATATATGCGTGCGTGTGTGTATATGTGTGTGCACGTGTATGTATTTATATGCATATATATATATATATATATATATATATATATATATATATATATATATATATATATATAGTCTTCTTTAGAGTAATGTATATCCCACGCGTGTTTCTAGAATAATAAAAATATGATTGAAACACATTCAAGTTTCTAAACTTTATTTGGCTATAAAATTCATAAGAACCAATCTTAAACTGTATAGAAGGTCTTATTTCACATTACTATATATAAATATATATAAATATATATATACTTATATATATGTATATATGTATATATGTATATATATATATATATATATATATATATATATATATATAATTCATCTACAAGGTTAAACTAAAAGATTTGAAAAAGATGGGCTATGTTATATAAACATTTTATTGTATTTCTGTGGGACAGAATCTGAAAATGACATCCATTTTTCTCTTGTAGGTCAAATTATATTTTAAATTTGAATTTAACAAAAATATAGTATAGTTATTTTTATTTGTAAACAATGTTTTCAGGATTCATTTAAGATGTTTCAGTGATAAAACCTTAGGTTTTATTAGAACAATCTTTATTATAAAATAAGTTTTATAATAAAATTTTCATTATAAAATCATTAAATTGTAATAACAAATTATGTGCAGTTCAGGCGTGATACACGTAATCACAAAGTAATAATTCATTGCGTCAGTTTCGTGTAATTTTTTGTTTATTGACAATCGAGAATATGTTGCTGCTCCTTTTAAATTTCAACTGTATTCCGGCATCACCATTACCTGCCCTGTTTCTATTTCGCGCTAATGTTGATAAACACGTTCCCATTGCTCGTCCCAAAAAAGCTAATATTTTCGACAAAAGCAATCTATGTGCGAGTGCAATAATACATTTTGATACTCATATTGCAGCCAAAGTCCATTAGAGGTCACTAATATGCATACAACTAGCTCTTTACAGTTCTCTGCTTTTGTGTTACCCAGGAATTTCATCACAACTTGGACAAAGTTGTCCCACGCTTTTCGCTCAATATGATTTGTTGTCCCCTCAAACGTGAGAGAGTTTTTGATTAGCTGTCTAATTTGAAGATCGTAGTAAATATCAAGCTTTTATTTCTCAATTGAAAAAGTGGGGATCATATCGCACAAAAACTAAAGACATCGCACATCCTTTCCAAGTGCTTTCGTTAATTGCTTCATAAAACCTTACTTTCTGTGCAGCGGATAAAATAGAATACGTTCGCTCCAACTAGCGGAATAAAAAGTATGGGTACTTCGTAAATTTGCTTTGTTGACCAAGCAAAAAATTGATCATTTTAGTCGACGCAAATAAGCCATGACGCAAATGGTTATGAGAATATTTATCTGGAACGTACTTAATTGACTTATGTTGTTCTTTTAGTGTTCTCCCATGTGCAAATTGATTTCCCTTGTGTAACAATACACAGTTTAAAGATTTTGTTATATAATAGTCTATATAATGAGTGTATTACCATTTACTTGTGTCGTGTAACGTTCATATATCTACGTATATATTTATGGCAGCGTGTCTATTGATTATTTAGTAATGTTCGTTGCGAGTGTATATAAGTGTTCATGTATGCAAGAGTTTTTAGTGTATTTGATCTTTTCTAGGTTCTTTATTTCTTGACCATCCAGTTAATGCGTGTATAACATAGTGTTAAGCAGAACATATGAAAAAATACGCAAGTGGAACAGAACACAACACTGTGAAGTCTACTTCATACTTTGTCAGTCTTTGGGTCTTGTTTGACGGATCTGCAAGCCGCAATGAAGATACATCCAAAGGAAACGACCAGAAGTGTCTGATTTTATTTTCAGAAACTCTTATTTCCAGAATGTTTATCCACTTGGGAAGTTTCACGCTTGTTTTATTCAATTTTCTTTTACTATATCATAGGCCGGGCATCTTTTTCGTCGTACAGAGACAACAGTCGTCCGGGGGACTAGCTGACCCACCTTGTATGGTCAGCTTGGTTGTCTCATTTTACCTTTTTTACTAACTGACTAAACTCTACGTGTATATATGAAACCTATCTTCCTTTCTAAATTACCTCATATGTATGCTTATCTCTACATGACCATCGCTTGATGTTCGTCACGTATTTATTTGATCTTATTTAACTTGTTCTGTTTATGTAAAAATTCCACAGAGAATAATCTTTGTGCTATCTTAACCTTTTTCTATTTACAGCATGTTTCCCTTATTTCATATTTTTACATTCAAGTACTAGCTTTTGATAATAATTGATAATAATAATGATTTATTAGGTCACCAGCCGTTGCCCAACATAGTACTGTTACTGCTGTCAATAAAAAGTCGGCAGTTCTCTTTTTTGCATTTTGGTACGCCTATATGTGTCAATAACACTACAGTGGCATTACAATTATTTTCTTGATCAAAGCATTTTGCTAATTATCGATACTATGTATAGAAATAACTTATTTGAACTTCATCATGCAGCACGTTCTAACCTTTTAAACCAGATGCAAGTTGTTTAGCACTGTCTTTTCGTAAATTTAAATCACCAACAAGATTGTTGAGTTCATTTTTTGGAAAAAGTTTGTTCTGCTTCTCATTTTTATCTAGATTGAATGAATCATCAGTAGCAATGATGCTTTGAGTTCCCTGCTCACAACTGCTGCTTTTTTCATTCTTGAAATACAGCCACATGAATTTCTTTACTGTGAGGAGTAGAGCATGTATGTGACGGATATGTTTGTGTTCTGCGATATTTTTTATATTGATAGCACAGAAGTCAGAATCGGTTGCATAATTTGACATGTCTCGCACAATCATGGGGATGCCAAAGTTCAGAGAATTTCACCTCTCCTTACTCCATTTACCGAGATAGTCTGTGCATCTTTTATGCACTATAAGAGGTCCTTAATTCTTTTCTTGATCATAAAGCTTCATGCCAAAATATACACGGTAAATACGCTCCTCAAAAGTTGGAATATCATTGCTATTTGATGCAAGTGGGTATTCACCGTAAACCTAGCAAAACATCTGGCTTATTCGCACACTTTCTTCCAGTCGCCATTCTTATTTCCTGACAAAAATATAATGAGAAAATGTATGTTTTGACTTTTGTTTAAATTCAATAAAATTCAAACTAACGTAAGTAATTTTATAACTTCCTGATGAAGTTTGTTCTTCATCAAAATTCTGATGAAAAAAATATACAGATGAAACTTATATTTTGATATTACGCATATCATTGAGACTTTTCCTCAAATCAGAAGTCTGTAAAAATGAGTATGTCATAATAATAGCAATCAATCATGAACCTAACTCAACACAAAAAAAACCATAAGTATAAGAACACAAAATACAAAACAGAAACACTAAGAAAATCAAAATCTAGTGTTTACAAGTAAAATGTGATAGTGTTACAGAAAAAGAAGATTCCCTTTTTCATGTAAATAAGAACATTAGATGGGTGAAAATGAGATTAGGCTAAGCCGGGACTCGAACCTTGGAAGGAAGGTTCAGAAATAGAATGTTAGAAATCGGAATGTTAAAAAGGCCTATTGTAAAATTCTATTATAAAATAGTTAGATACTGTTTATATTATAAAAAGAATTAATTGTGCATTCATTACAGAAATGAATATTAAAAATGTCAGCTAAAAAGAATGAACAATAAAAATTTAAAAGGATTGTAAAAAATATGTTAGGTTAAAAAATAGGTAAGTTGAGAATTCTTTTTTGTCAAAAAAAAGTGTTAGGAAAACGTGTGGACGGCCACGTGAATTGGTCACGTTTTGGAACAAAACTTCTGACGTCATAGCAAAAAGGGGATTCTAAATATAGGAGCTAGAGTTAGTCAGATCGCAGTAGTCGAGACAGAACAGTTGAGTCTGCTAGTCAGTCAGGGAGAAAGCTGAGAGTCCTTTGGAAGCGAAATGCAGAACAATAAACTATTTAGATCCCGAATTTAAATTCCTGACGTCATCATCATTCGACCGGTCCAATGAATAAAGTATCATCTTTGTGTTTTTTGTAAAACTGTTGTCGTATCATCTTTCAACACCCAAAAGGTAATGTGTGAAACATCTTATTATAAACATTGCGCAATATGTATTTCTCCTCCTCTCCATATGTGTTATAAGAAATATAAGAACTGGGCACCTATCACTCTATCGCCCTCGCTAATATATGTGATAAAAAACATTCCAGAATTGTATAAATGTCTTCTCGTCTCTCTTCTCTGTCTCTGCTTAATATGTACCCTATGCAACAATAGAACAAGAGTACGATCTGGACCAGTAAACAGTGTTATTTTTTTTATTAATCACATGAGAATTGTACATAATCAGTTTACAAAAAAAAATGACACAAAATTTTAGTTGCAATAGTGTTATCCATGTTCTTTATTATTATACTAACGCGATGGTCGTAAAATATGCTTAAATATATTTTAATACAATTGATATTTATTAATACAGAGCCAAATCTTTAGTGAGTATTATAGTGAACCTAATATATAGCAGTGATTTCAAAAGTTAAAATAATGACTTGGATGCTATCGGTTAATGTTGAAACAAAAATATTTTGAACTCCAGCTGTGGTACTATTGATGCGACTATGGCAAGATTTGTTTTTGATGAACTGAGAGAATAAATTGAATTCGGGCATGCGCGGAAAAAATGTGTCGGGAAGCTGAATTTAACAGTTTACATTTCAACGGCGATATCTGTTTGTGCGCGTTATTCATGCATCAAACAAACATTTTACTCGTTATATGTCATCTTTGATCTTTTCGTTGCTATTTTCTCTTAATTCCAGCGTTTTATGACCAGTAGTTTAAGAGTTTATCAGCTACATATTTACACACAAATAAACACACACACATGCATCTACTGTTTATTTATATAGATATTAGTTTTAATTTATATAAATTACGTCTGGTGCTTTTATTCCGTTCGATTACGATTCGATAACGTTACTTATATATATATATATATATATATATATATATATATATGCATATATATATATATATGAACATAAAATTGTCCATATATATATGATTCTATGATTTCTTCTCGTTCTCTTTCGCATACACTTACACTCACAGACACGTATATATATATATATATACACATATGTATATATATATGTGTATATATATACATATGTGTGTATGTATATATATATATATACATATGTATATACATATATGTGTGTGAGAGTGTAGGTGTATGCGAGAGAGAACGAGAAGAAATCATAGCATTTGCTTTCGACAATAATGGCACCGACCTCGGGTCGATGTGTGCGACAGAACATTGACTATAATTTAGTCCTCTTAATCTTCTTACTGAACAAAGACTATTGCTAAAATGGTTTGTTTAATGTCAGCTTTTAAGATGATTGAATAAACGGGAAAGTGTCTAGTCGACATCACCAATGCGAAGTCTTGGCGACACTAATAGGCAGCTAATAAAAACAGACTGAGTGCTCCCCCACATTTCAGAAGCATCCCCACTCGCAATAAAAAAAACAAACAAACGATCCTCGTCGACTTCTTATTGTTCCGGTTGGTGTTGCTAATTGCTTAACTGACCGTTCTCGTCACTTACGACGTTGTACATCTTTCTTGATTGTTTCTCTTCAAAAAATCAACATTATAATCAGGCGAGTTTTCCACTTCTTTCGTTAGATACCGGTGATTTGTTTCGTCTGCAAAACGCTTAATTTTGATAAAGTGGAAAGGAAGGTGGGTGATTGCTGAAGAATCAATTTGCTCGACTTCAAATCTTATTGGGGGCATTTCTCATTAACAATGTTGGGAACATATAACCTCATATTCCGTTTTTGTACTATCGTAATGCTATAACAAATCCCCTCTCTATATCATTTTCTCTCTTTTCCCTACTATTCCGCCATCTCTTTCTAATTAAACCCTCTTTATTTCCCATTTTGTTTCGTACTTCATCCACCTATTGTAGGGCTATGATAAACCCTTTCCTCCCAACATTTTTCTCTCTTTTCTTTTTCTTCTTCCTCTTAATTCTTTCATTCATTATCATTGAAATCATTTACTTCAGCTTACAGATGGAATGTACACAAGATGGAAACACAAAATGGAAACACCATTGGAGTTTTAGTATTGATTGAATAAGTATATTCAATAGATTACAAATTTAAATTTTCATATTAACATAAAAAAGATTTCAAAATATAATCACAACTTAACATAAATGACGTAAGTATTGAACTATTCGAAAAATATAATAAATCGTTTTACATGCATTGGTTCGTATAAAACTGAAAGGATTTATGCCTGCTAGTTAATGTTCAGTCTATTCTAGAATATTCCTGTAGACACATTAAAACAAAGACCATCATATTAATATCCCCATTTAAATTTGCGTGTTCAAGTGGAAAGAAATTAATGAGTTCAGACTTGACTGAAGGCAGTGAAAGAGTTTGAACACTAGATTTATGATGTAATTCATTATTTAAAAAAACTTTAACTAGTGTGGTACCGGAGAGTTTGATGGACCGTAAAATAGAATTACCACCAAGAAATAAACGAGAACTGTGTGGTGAGGTTAATACTATCGCAAGGGTTGATTTAACATCACATAATCCAGAGGTGTATTTTAACAAAAGAAGATTAAATAAGAATTGACCGCAAGTAACGTCCCTTCACAAATGATATCATATTTATGTTTGCCTAAATTTAACTAAAACTTTCCTGAACAAAGAATATTGATTTTACAAACGAAGTTTTTTTCCGCTTATAAAACTTACTTTATTAAATCAGTTATAACGAGCTCATTTTAAAGGATATTATAGTTAAGATAGTTTTATTCAGTAAAAGTAAGACTTTCCCGGCACTAATATCAACAGAAAGAGGAAATAACTTTTTCCATAATGTTTTAAAGTTGCATTAGCTCAAGAGAACTATATTTACATTTGGTGACTTCGCCAAGATGCTGAATGAAAATCTAAAGCTATATGAACAAATTATTCGCTTAAGCTACCGATTTATTTTCTAGCAAAATAAGGGCATAATAAATACATCTAAATCAGCTTCAGTAAAGCAAAATTACTTTTCTGGTTGTTGTTTAGATGAGGAATGGTTATTAGCATTATGTTGAAGCTTTGGACTACCGTTCACATCTTGTGTGTCATTTTCACAACATTTCAGTCAATTAAACTTCCGAACTTCTTCGATCTCGGATATTTTTTGTCGAACTCCAAGATCTGCACGGATTTTCTGAATGTAACCTTTATTTACTTTACAAATAACGGGTGGCGCAGTGGTTACAGTACTTAGAAAAATTAATTGTAAGATGATATTTTCCTGAAAGTGTAAGACCCAATCTTTGGAGTGGGCGACCGAAAATACAATTGCGAATTTCTTAGGACTTCTATTCACTTACAACTAAGGGAACGCGAGTATGCTACACAATGAAGTAAATAAATGGTTCTGTTGGAAATTCCATGTAAATTCCTTATCCGACAGAAACATTCCCAACTTCGACAAGATAGACTGAAGGAACGTTCGAGCTTACAATGATCGAAACGTTTTAAAATAACACTGTAAATGAGAATAATAGTCCGAAAAATACATATAATACGAAACAAAATTCATATTTAATCTTGACGCTTGCTTAGTCATGACTTGAAGCATATTGAGACTTTTGCATGGACGCTTCAAGCAAATCGCCACAATCAAATAAAATGTTAAGTGATTAGAAAGTGTAAGTATAAAACCATGTAGGGATACTTCAACAAAAATATGAGTTATTAATATGTAAGTCTATTCAATTGAATTAGTATGTAACTGTTAAACTAGAGAACTCACCTGTGCTTTTTACAGTAACTTATATAACTTATTGTTCATAAATTATTCCTCTTTACATAATAGATGTAAGTAATTAAAAACACTTTTCTATTTCATTAAAATCATTTTCATTGTCAGCTAGATTTTCTTTCAAATAAAGTCAACTCACATATCTATTTATTTAAAATAGAAACAATGTAATTCTTTTTAAAGCAGTAGACATTCCATCTTGTCGGGAAAGTAATTGGAAGCTAAAGTCTAAAAATAGATGGGACGAACGACAGTTTTAAGAGCATAGTATATATAGGAATTGTCACTTTTTATTTTAAAGAAAATTAATCTTATATGCTATGTGCTAGAAAATCTATATAAAAAGTTTAGTGCGTATGTGGATCGCGACATTACAGTTAAACCATTGATTTAAGAGCCACACTATTGTCATAGTTCGAATCAGTTTGATGGCCAAAGAGCAGTATCGATGTCAGGACATTTTGATTGATTTTAGCAATCATTATATTTTCTTGAAAAAGGATTTCGGCCTCAACAGAAAGATGTTCAACAAAATGTTTAACCATAAAATTTACCAAAAACTATTAATATTAAACTATAAAAAGAAAGATACTAGAATTTAAGCAAAGAATATTTTATTTCAACTCAATCAGATGTGCCTTATGCACTAATAAAAATGCAATTGGCATTTTGTTGAACTTTTTAAGATTTTAAATATTTATAAATTTTCTCATTATAAAAAACGATTATTATATTGATTATAATTTTTTGACAGAAGAAATAAAATGAATATAAAACATTAGAAGAACAATGCAAAATTATCCAATTATATCAATAAATATTAGTAAATTGTGTAAATAAATCTTGAAAAAAAATGATTATTTAGTAAATTGATTTTAATTTATTGTTCATTTAAAAAAATATTCAAATATTTTAAATCACTTAATTGTCAGCACATTTTTTCATTATCAAAAAAGATTATTGGATTATTTTTAATTTGCAAAATAAAAACCGGCAATGAAAAAATCGTAAATCAGCAAAAATTAATAAATTGTTTCATTATAAAAAATATTTATATACTACAGATATAATCTATGTTTAATTAATTTTAATCAAGTAAAACAAATATTTTCTTATCAATAGCATTGAAATAAAACAATCGTTTTTGTTATGATAAAATTTAATGAATTCGCTGATTCTGGATGTTTTAACTGTACTTCTATCTTTCCAAATTAAAATTAATCTAATAAATGTATTATTATAACAAACTTTATTGATAATTTAGTGACTTTAGATTTATCTTATGATTTAAAAATTTGTCTTCTAATATTTTTTATGCAATTAATTTTATTTCTTCTGTCAAAAAATTATAATCAATATAATAATCGTTTTTTATAATGAGAAAATTTATAAATATTTAAAATCTTAAAAAGTTCAACAAAATGCCAATTGCATTTTTATTAGTGCATAAGGCACATCTGATTGAGTTGAAATAAAATATTCTTTGCTTAAATTCTAGTATCTTTCTTTTTATAGTTTAATATTAATAGTTTTTGGTAAATTTTATGGTTAAACATTTTGTTGAACATCTTTCTGTTGAGGCCGAAATCCTTTTTCAAGAAAATACCTAACTTTTTAAAATTCTATTCATCAACAACGTAAGCAACAATAAAAATAATAGAATTATATTTATTAATTAATAGAACATGCTAATGATCACAGGAAAAGTATTACATAAAAAAAAATTACAGAAATTTGTTTTAAATTCTGAATTTAAGTGATTCATAAAAGTGCTATCGTTCGCCTGCAGGGATACAGTTATAGCCCCATACCACGCTGATTGGGAGGTTAGCACTCAAGTTTTTGCTATTTCGATGTGATATATGGTCTGATTTTTCTCAATTATTTGTTTCTTTTATATTTTTCAAAAGAAATGCCAATATTGATGGACGACATTTTGTAATGAAAATTAAAATTATATGAAATATTGGTGTCACTGATAATATTTCACTTGTTATTATTCTAAATAATGCAAGTAAAATGCCCAAATCGACTTTCATAAAAGTGAAGAATATCTGGTTTTACAATTAAATTTCTGCAAAAAAAATTTATTGAAATATATAATTTCGGAATTAATTCATTGAGGATCGTAATTTTAAAATAAAAATCTATTTGTTTGAACACACACATATTCCATTGCAGTAGAAAAATTCTATTTCTAGTGGCTTTTTGCAAATGCTCAGTATTTTGTTGACAATATTTGCGAATTGAAGAGTCAGTTTTGAGATAAATTTTGAATTGCTTGAGTGTAGATAAAATTGTTGTTTTTTTAACTCTAGTATCTTCCTTTTTAGAGTGTAATACTGATCAATAGTTTTCAGTAAAATAATTTTCCGGTTAAAATTTTATATTACATTTATCTCTTGAAGCAGAAATCGTGTCTCCAGTTTAGTTATGATTCATAACAGTGCTATTGTTCGCCTGCAGAGTAACAGTTACAGCCCCATGCCATGCCTAGGTGATGGTTGAATTTTAAAAGCGAAAACCACCACTATTTATTTCTATTGAATGTATGACCTTGTTTTTATCAAATGTTTGCTTCCTTTATATTTTTTCAAAAAGAAATGCCAACATTATTGGACATTTTGGAAGGAAAATTGACATTATTAGAAAAGTTAGTGTCACTGACAATATTCCACTTAATATTATTTCTAACAATGCAAGTATAATGCCCAAAATCGACTCTATTCAAAGTGTGCAGAATAGCTGTATTTACTTTGAAATTTGTTCCAAAAACATTTTGTTTTTTTGTACTGAAATTCATAATTTCAGCATTAATTCGCCGAGGATTATAATTTTCAAACATAAATCTATTTATTTGAACACACAAATATTTCATTGCAGTAGGAAACGTTCTAGTGACATTTTCCAAGTGCTCAGTATTTTGCTGACATTTGATACAATGTTTGAGCACTGAAGCATCAGTTTTGAGCAAACTTTTAAATTGCTGTCGACCATCAGTAGGATGAAGTTGAATAACTAATATCTGTGGTATTCCAGCAATCTGCAAGGTTTGGAACCCACAGCCAACTTTAAAGGTGCAATTACATTCACTATCTTGTAGTCTTTGGCAGTTTTGTTTGTGTATTCTAAGACATTTCATCACTTTACTTTCTTCAAAAGTGAATAATTGTTTGGCACTGTCAGGGCACTTGTTTATCAAAAATTCCCAAAATGCAATAGCACATTCTTGTTGGCCACTATTAAAAACGCCTCCGATTGATTCTCTAAGATCAGCAACACTGTGAGTGCCAGGGACAAGCAATCTTTTTAATTGCTGAATTGGCAAATCAATGTTTGGAATGCTTTTAATGATGTTAGACAACAAAGGAAGGTGGTAAATTGTCTGAACAATACTGTTAGCAAAACAAGCATTTCTTTCATTGATCAATTTGAGGTCCAAATTATTTTGAGAAATGTAATTGTCTATTTTCAGCCATTTTCTATTTGGACTATTATGTTTTTGCTTCAAATCATGATCTATAACGATTGTTTTTTTCGTTTATAAGTCTGTTTGTACAATGACAAACTTTGAGGCATAACAGAACAAGGAGGAAGCGGTGGCAAATCAACCCTGTCTCTTTTGGCACTCAATCTATTATATTCAGTCCATGCACTTTTGTTACACATGGTCAATTTATGAGGGTCAAGGTCAATCAAATAGACATTGCACAGCTTTCTAGCACGTGACAAAGCTACATAGGCCATTCCATCTGAAAAGACATCAGATCCCAAGTCAACAATGATACCATCGACTGAAATACCTTGGGTTTTGTGGACAGTTAAAGCATAGCTGAGTGACAAAGGTATTTGAGATCTAGTCACAAAGAGTCCAGGAGAAAGTTCATAGTCAGCTTGCACAAATTCACCATTGACTGCATATGATCAAATTTTACAGTCACAGCAACAACTTTGCCATCTTTCATTTGTATTTCAGTGACTGTACCCATTGTACCATTGCAAAGTCCTTTTTCAATATCAATATTTCGACGCAACATACATCTAGCACCAATTCCAATTTTAAGCACAGTTTCAAGTCCAGCTGTGTCAGAAATCTTTTTAAGTTTAGAAGTTTTTGGTGTCTGTTTTGATTTTTTTTTGTTACGGTTTTTTGTCTTAAGTTGGAATCAGTTGCTGAAATTTCAATGATATAAATATTATTTTATTACAACATTTTATAATTCACTTCCTCAGCAGATTCATTTGTGGGTACAATGCACATAATATGCATTTTCTTTTGCAAATTTTGCAAAAGATCAGTAACTTGATCAATATTTGCTTTTTGTTTAGGATTGATTCGATGCCTTTTCAAGATCTCAATATCCTAATCAGTTGGTGACCCAAGTCTTATTCTGTTAAGAATATTAACAAAGTTTTCATTGTCATCTTTTTGTCGCACATTTATGGTCAATTCATCATAATCGAAATATGACCACAAATTTATACCAGCAATTCCCAAATTTGATTTTCTAGCATCTTGAATAGATATTTTGGAAAATACAGGTTTTTCATTAACAGGTGGAAGCTGAAATAAATCACCAAATGCAACAATTGACATGTTTGCAAATGGATACACTTGTTTCCTAATATCACCAAAAACATCTTGCAAACGTTGGTGAATAAATGCTAATTGCAAGTGACTAACCATGCTTATTTCATCAATAATGAATAATCTCGCATATCCAAGCATGGTTCTCAAACTTTTTATTTTATCCTTTGATAATGGTTCATATTTAGGTGTAGAACCATGCTGCACATTTAGTTGAAAGACTCTATGGCATGTAGATCCTTTCAAAATGTAAGCACTGACACCAGTAGGAGCACAAATAACTACACTGGGTCCATTGATGGCAGGATATGTGAGAGTAATTTTATCTGCCAGTGCATTGATCAGAAAAGATTTGCCCACATCCACAAAACCATTAATAAATTTGAGAATTTGTGGACAATCGTCACAATTGCACCTGTGAATAGGGTTTTCCTCATTCCAATGAAGATTTTGTTGCTCAAGTTTGGAAATAATTTCATTATAAATTTCTTTTTGAATGAAATTCAATTTTTGCTCATTTTCTAAAACTTGAACTTCAGTGACATGTCTGATTTGAGGCATATTCAAATCAGCTTCATTTTTATCTGCCTCTTTAGCCATATTAGGATCGCAATCAATTTGATCATCATCAGCGTTATTTTCATTTTCATAATTTTTAGATTTTTGCTCTATTCTTTTGCTTATTTCAATAGCATCTTTAATTTTTTTCTTAATACTTTCATAATTTGTCATTTCAGACAAATATGGAGCATTTTGATGTAATGATTGCTCATATGATTTACAGATTACAAATTGGCATATTTTGTTGTAACATAAACCTCAGTGTGAAATTCATTTTCATTTGAAAAGGATTCATTGTAAAGGTCAGAAATAGTAGCATCCCTGCTAACCTGGTAAATTAACTCACTATATATTGACCAGTCCCCTTCAAGTATTGCGATGTCATATTTGTTAAGCCATGTTCCAATCGACAATAATCGATATATTTTTCTGATCACTGTTCTCAGGTGTTGCGAGTGTGGTGACAAGAGTTTCAGCAGGGCCAGCTTGTCCGTGCAATCACTTTGGCCACAGCAATAAATTCTATCAGAATGCATACCTTTGCAACTTTGGAAACTATCCAATTTCTTCCTCATTTGAGCAATTGTCAAATTCGAACTCAAATCAGACAAATTGTTATGCAATCTTTTAGCATATTCCAATTTCTGAGCTGAGTCTGGACAGCCATCTTCGATTCTACACAGACAAGTCATTGATATTCTGTAGTCACTGTTATTAATTTGATTTTCATTGTGTCGATGAAAATTAGCATCTTTGCTTGACATTTCGAATTTGCAAGTAAATTTAGATGCTTTTTTTCTATGTTTATTTTTATATTTGTTATAATATGCTTTTGCACAAATTTTTTCTCTATTTTTTTATAATACTGGGCCATTTTTGCATGCATTTTTTCTCTATTTTTATTGAAAAATTTTTTATTTGACTCTTTTTGCTTTTTTTTATAAGTATCATTATTTACCGCTTTGAGTTTTTTTTTATAATTCTGAACTCTTTGTTTTATTTTATCTTTACTTTTTCAATAATATTCAGCTTTTCTAGCTTTTTCAGCAATTTTATCATATACTTTTTTATTGCCATCATTCATAATATATTCTTGACAGGCCACAAAATCACCGCAATACCACATTTACTCCAGGGGGGGTACTACGTAAGTCCCAGGAGTCCTACGTAAGTCCCTTATAGTAAAAATGTTGGTGCTCATGCACTAATTGTAACACGCTATTATTTTCTTAATAATATAAAAGAAAGTAAGAATTTGATTGACACAGTATTTGTAAACAAACAACAACAAAAAAAATAGTACGCTTACGTGTTGAAAATAATGCAAGAAAATGTTACATGTAATATTTTACACAAATACTGAACAGTAGCCCTCCCCTCTCTGTCTGTCTGTCTCTCTCTCTCTCCCTCTCTCTCTCTGTGTTGCTGTTATTATGGTAGTACGAATAGTGGTTTGTTTACGTTGTAGTTGAAAATATATCTTGCATTATTTACAAAAAGTTGTAAATAATGCAAGAAAATGTTACAGCCAGTTACAAAATTAAAAATGATAATAATATATTCATAATATAATCTTGACAGGCCACAAAATCACCGGTAGTAATGTAACGGATAATCACAAATAGGGGAAATATCAGTTATGTAATATTTTACACAAATACTGAACAGTAGCCCCCCTCTCTGTCTGTCTGTCTGTCTGTCTCTCTCTCTCTCCCTCTCTCTCTGTGTTGCTGTTATTATGGTAGTACGAATAGTGGTTTGTTTAGGTTGTCGTGGAAAAC
Source organism: Euprymna scolopes (assembly GCF_053919585.1). Classification (NCBI taxonomy): domain Eukaryota; kingdom Metazoa; phylum Mollusca; class Cephalopoda; order Sepiida; family Sepiolidae; genus Euprymna; species Euprymna scolopes. The sequence continues at coordinate 58,103,792 of NC_136493.1, read as the reverse complement.
TCTGATGAAACTAAAATCCGGCAATTTTTATTTTTTTAATAACGGTATTAGTATCAAAATATCTGAAAATGATATCTTAAACTAAACAGAAGAATGTCAAGGTAATTATTGTACTATTTCAGAAAATGTTCAATAAGTATGTCTCAAGTAAATTAATTTTTTTATTTTTTCTACCGGTACCCTACGCTGGATTACACAATAGTAGTCTCTAAGTAACATTTTGTTTGTCTCGCAGTTACTTGCGAGACTAATTACGTAACCGTAGTATTAGTAACAAGTTGAGCTAATTTTAAGCGATGTTTATCCGACAGAACAACATATTTAAAATAATTTTTATTTTTCAGGTCAGATTATCGTTCGTATTTGACATATGTGCTTTAGAAGAGAAACCATTTATCATCGATGCATCCGTTCAGTCTTTAAAGACAAAGGACACCCAATTTAGGGGTAGCTTCGTGTAATCGTAAGGCAAGGGTTGCGCAATCCTCATTCACACCTTCAGCACTCTTTAACTCTCGTGGTAAGGGGAAGTCCAGGACGACTTTAAAAATGCCAAGATAAATTTATTACTGACTAGGTTCAACGTTGTTTAACTTAAGTAATCCAGTGGGAATCGGTGTGCCAACGTGATTATGCCGATAATTTATCATTTTGTATGAATAATTGTTATAAATAGTTGATAAATGTAAAAATACATGTAATGTTTTGTTTATTTTAAGCAATTGAACAAATTTAGATATATGCGGAAAGGTGTAAATTCTTACTTTTGTAACTATACGCCGATTTTATTTAAGTAGAATAATAAGACAAACAACTTCCATTCGATTTCGAGTGGCCGTATAAAAAAATATCCGCTTTTTTTTTTTTTTTTTTTTTTTTACAAAGGCATCACCACATTATCAAGGCCCAGAGGCCACTCAAGGATAAGGGTTAAAGAGTGTACAGTAGAAATTGGTCAATATAGTAATCATTAGTAATGAAAATTTGGTAAATCTAATAACTTATATGGAACGGCTCATCAAGAACTTATTTACTTTAGACTTGAACACAACCATATTGTAGTCAGCCGGAAAGCAGGAAAACGGAAGACAATTCCACAGGCGTGCAGTTCTAAGAAAGAAGCTTTGTTCATGGAATCTACGTTTAGGTTTAGGCACAGATAAAGAGTGGGGGAAATTATTGATAGTGTTTACAGCTAGACGAGTGTTTCTTGTGAAAGTTTGGCGAGGGGGGACCATAGATTGAAGCTCAGTTGAACACTTTCCATGAAAATAACGATACATCAGAGACAAACTCGCAACATCTCTTCTGTGAGATAGAGGTTGCAAGGAGGAGAAAAGGACATCTCCTACGAGGCTACGAAGTCTATTTTGAACTCTATCAAGGCAGGACAAGTCCTTTCTAGCAGCTCCTGCCCAGATGTGGCAACAGTATTCCATCCTTGGACGTACCTGGCTCTTATATAGGTAGAGAATAGCATCAGCAGTGAGATATCTACTGGATCGATAGAAAGATCCCACCATTTTTCCAGCGGCCTTGGCAACAGATTTGATATACGTGTTCCATTTAAGATCAGGAGTAATGGTCAAGCCCAGAAGCTTGTCAAAACTTGAGGCCTCCTGAAGACGAGAGCCATTCATTTCAATTGATGACAAATGTGGATTAGAATGTTGATGATGTAAAGAGAGAAGCTTGGTTTTAGATGCATTAAAAGTAACCAGCCACTTCTTTCCCCATTGTACTACGTGCTCAAGATCAGAGGAGAGAATTGGAGAGAACTTGGTCGTTTACTGTCTTAGATGTGGTACCATAAATGGTAGTGTCGTCAGCATAAATGTCTACAAATGATGTAAGGATATGATTTGGAAGATCATTAATGTAGATCAAGAAAAGAGTTGGGCCCAGGATGGATCCCTGAGGGACACCGGCATTAATACTGTGAGCTTCTGATTTTTGCCCCTCAACTACTACTCTTATGAACCTATCAGAAAGAAATGATTTAATAATTGAGAAGACTTTTCCAGCTATACCATAGCTAGCGATCTTATGAAGTAAACCTTTATGCCATACCCTATCAAAGGCTTTAGATATGTCAAGAGCAATTGCCCTAGAAAGATTGCCACCGTCGAGAGATTTGCTAATCCTATGCGATATAACTGTAAGGACATCTGCTGTAGACCTAGCAGAACGGAAACCATATTGAGTGTCACTAAGAAGGTTATTTTTGTTGAGATGTTTGATTACTTCTGTATTTAACACAGATTCTAGCAACTTACTCATGACGCACAGGAGACTTATTGGCCTGTACTTAGAGGGGGATGAGCGATCACCTGAATTTTTAAATACAGGGCATACTGATGAGATTTTCCAGGGAGATGGGAAACTATTCTCCTTAAGACAACGTTTAAACAGTTTTGTAAGTATGGGCGCTAATTCAGGTTGAAGTTTTTTGAGTACTATAATTGGAATACCATCAGGGCCAGTTGCTTTACTCGAATCAAGGTTTTTGATTAGCTTCGCAACATCACGTACAGATATACGTATATCACATAGCGTGTTTTCTGATACAGGAGGAAATATTGGGGGTTGGCGGTCTTGGTCGCAAAGGGTAGAATTAGCTGCAAAGTTCTTGACAAAGAGTTTGGCTTTGTCTGATGCTGACGAGATTACCTCAGGTCCATTGATAATAGTTGGGATGGAGCACACGCTTCTGTTCAGGATTCTGTTTGCTATTTGCCAAAACTGGTGGGAACCAAGCCGCTGCTCAGCTACTTTGGACTTAACAGATTGAGCATACAACACTCTTGCGTTCCTTATTACTTTCTTACAATGGTTGCTGGCAGTCCTGAAAACGGCTTTAGTTTCCATACATCTATTACGTTTGAAGCAGTGGAAAAAGTGATTTCTGTGCGCAATGGCAGCAGCACATTCTGGAGAGAACCATGGCTGGCTGTTAGGTTTTTGCTGAAACTTTTTAGAGGGTATGAAATGGTCAATACCTACAATTAACCATTCAGTTAGGTCTAATACTATAGAGGACACATCCTTTTTAAACATGGAATGCAGAGGTAGATCAGATATAAATGTACGGAAGCTATCCCAGTCAGCCTTAGTGTATCGATATACTGTACGATGAAGAGGTACGTCTGGGGACTTATTACATTTCATTTTTATCTTAATTGATACAACAGAGTGGTCGGAAGATCCAAGAGGCGACAGAACAGAAACTGAACATAGTTCAGGGCAAGTTGTGAGAAAAAGGTCTAGTAGGCTCGCATACTGGCCGTCATTATCGGGCACACGGGTAGGTTCCTGAACAATCTGAGTGAGGTCATAGGCAATGGAGAAATCATGACAGAACCTCCCCTCATCATCGGTCTTGTTTGAGTGGGTCAACCATTCGACGTTGTGAACATTGAAGTCTCCACATACGTGAATGTTAGCTGAAGGATAAGTAGAAAGGACTTGGTCAATTTTCTCAGATATGCTTTGAAAGATAGTAACTCCGCTGTTGTGGGGGCGATAGAGAGTAAATATAAATGCAGTAGTGCGAGCTAAAGCAACCCGGAAGCACATATAGGGTAAGTTAGGATCTTCCCTGGAGATGTCCCTACCACATGGAAAGCTATCTTTAATATAGGCACATATTCCATGCCCATGGCGATCTTGGGGGTCAGATTTAGAAGTTAAGTTAGAGTATCCTGAAATTGCAAACTCATCTAGGGAAATAGCCTGTCCAATGCCAGTTTCACTCAAAAATAAAAGGTCTGGTTTAGTCTCCTGTAATTGGGTTTCAACCTCTGGAAGGTTAGAACGAAGACCCCTGATGTTGGAGAAGGAGACATGGTAGTAGGGGTCTACGTTGGAAGTTGGAGAACGGGGTTTAATCGTGTATTTTTTCTTGAAACTTGTCATGATGAAATTTTGGAATTTGTGGACTAGGTCGACAGATTTACTTAGAGCAGGACAGAGAGGGGAAATTAAGAGAGAAAAAGAAACGAAGAATTTTTTTATTATTATTTGTAGCTAATGATAAGGTAAAGCCGTAACAATTACCCACTAGTATGGGATCGAGAGGCCCCACCAGAAGCTACTGCATGGTCCAGAATCCATTCACCAAATGGCAATACAGCAGCCCCAGTACTTTGCACCTGCTGATAGGACAACCTCCTTAGTGGTTAATCCAAGGTTCGGGTCCCTGACTATCAGGCGGATAACGTCAGCCCAGACAAAACGTTTACCTCCAGCACCCTTACTAGTGACATGGCTACAAGGATAGACATAGAAACAGAAAATTTCCGCCATCTCAGCCAACTGTTCGCAAAAATACTGCCAACCTAGAAAACAGCTTTTTCTTCTCCCTTTGTCCGAAAAATCACTCATTTAAAAAATGAGGACTGAGGGACAAATAAGAAGAAGCGAGAGTAACAGAAGCTGCCGATAACGCATCCACAATGCGTTTTCTACTCTCCATTAAAAAAAAAAAAAACTATTAAGTATTGTACTTAGTAAAAGTCCAACAGACGTGTTTAAGGGAAAGTATGGTGATAGATTCCCCTCACACGAACTAAAAATGAGTATAATTCGTAATTTTTGCTATCAACTCGGTAGATAAATAAACATATGTACGAGGAAAAAAAAAAGCTAGCATTTAATAAAACAGAAATACACAAATTAAATACTGAAATAAAATGGAGTTGTTAATATTTTAAATCTAAAATAAAAAGCATGATTGAAATCACTTATCTCAACAAAAATAATTCCGTCTCCAAATCGCAAACTGCATTGAAAGAAATTCAGTTAGTAGCGTTCAAAACATTTTTTTTTTAAATTAGCCGTTAAAAGAAAATCGTGATTTTATTCTGAACTTAAGCTAGTAACGTTTTAAGAAGCTTACGATATAAAAGAAAAGGCTGATGGGGGGAGTTCTTCCGAAAGTAAGTTGGTGCCGTTATAAGTAATTTCGAGGTAAGATGGAAGCCGGTATTGGACTAGAAAAAAGCTAGCATTTAATAAAACAGAAATACACAAATTAAATACTGAAATAAAATGGAGTTGTTAATATTTTAAATCTAAAATAAAAAGCATGATTGAAATCACTTATCTCAACAAAAACAATTCCGTCTCCAAATTGCAAACTGCATTGAAAGAAATTCAGTTAGTAGCGTTCAAAACATTTTTTTTTAAATTAGCCGTTAAAAGAAAATCGTGATTTTATTCTGAACTTAAGCTAGTAACGTTTTAAGAAGCTTACGATATAAAAGAAAAGGCTGATGGGGGGGGGTTCTTCCGAAAGTAAGTTGGTGCCGTTATAAGTAATTTCGAGGTAAGATGGAAGCCGGTATTGGACTAGAAAAAAGCTAGCCTTTAATAAAACAGAAATACACAAATTAAATACTGAAATAAAATGGAGTTGTTAATATTTTAAATCTAAAATAAAAAGCATGATTGAAATTACTTATCCCAACAAAAATAATTCCGTCTCCAAATTTCAAACTGCATTGAAAGAAATTCAGTTAGTAGCGTTCAAAACATTTTTTTTTAAATTAGCCGTTAAAAGAAAATCGTGATTTTATTCTGAACTTAAGCTAGTAACGTTTTAAGAAGCTTACGATATAAAAGAAAAGGCTGATGGGGGGGGGGGGTTCTTCCGAAAGTAAGTTGGTGCCGTTATAAGTAATTTCGAGGTAAGATGGAAGCCGGTATTGGACTAGAAAAAAGCTAGCATTTAATAAAACAGAAATACACAAATTAAATACTGAAATAAAATGGAGTTCTTAATATTTTAAATCTAAAATAAAAAGCATGATTGAAATCACTTATCTCAACAAAAACAATTCCGTCTGCAAATTGCAAACTGCATTGAAAGAAATTCAGTTAGTAGCGTTCAAAACATTTTTTTTTAAATTAGCCGTAAAAACAAAATCGTGATTTTATTCTGAACTTAAGCTAGTAACGTTTTAAGAAGCTTACGATATAAAAGAAAAGGCTGATGGGGGGGGTTCTTCCGAAAGTAAGTTGGTGCCGTTATAAGTAATTTCGAGGTAAGATGGAAGCCGGTATTGGACTAGAAAAAAGCTAGCATTTAATAAAACAGAAATACACAAATTAAATACTGAAATAAAATGGAGTTCTTAATATTTTAAATCTAAAATAAAAAGCATGATTGAAATCACTTATCTCAACAAAAACAATTCCGTCTCCAAATTGCAAACTGCATTGAAAGAAATTCAGTTAGTAGCGTTCAAAACATTTTTTTTTGAAATTAGCCGTTAAAAGAAAATCGTGATTTTATTCTGAACTTAAGCTAGTAACGTTTTAAGAAGCTTACGATATAAAAGAAAAGGCTGATGGGGGGCTTTGTGTCCAATTATGTTACTGTGCTTTCGAATCTTACACTAGACAATTGTTGAACTTTTGCTATCGTGTTCCAACTATTCCATAGCTTATATCGACTCTCATTTTGAACCTAAATATTTCTAAATATATTTATTAATTAATAATAATATATAGAAACACTAACTAATATGTTTTCGAAAATGTTAATCCTGGCTAAAGCATTTATGAAATGTTGATACCCTTATCATAGAATGATATATCATCTAATGTATTAACAAAATATGCATTTGATAAATACTTAAGAGTTATGTAATTGTATTTTTGTTTCTCTACTAGGAGCTGGAAGTGATTTATTTTTCAGGCACCCAATTATTTTATGATAAGTTATACTGGGAATATTAGGTTGCAGAACGGCTACTGAGATGCATTCAAGTGTTGACTAAGTAATTGTATTCATGCTAAAGGATAAATATTTTTACTGCTAATGTTTATTCCTGTTTTTACTAGAGATATGAGAAATATAGATGACTTGACGAAGCAATAGAGAGACACATGCGAAGGACTGGGAGTAATTTGAAAATATTAAACATTTGAAATAAACTATTTTCATGATAGGTAATACTGGTAAATAAAGCACATTTTTTCACTGATATTTTATAATATTCGATGATGATCATTTTTAATTAAGAGTAAAATAGTGGCTATCACTATAATGTAGTATTCGCGGGGTGTCTTTGGAATGAAAAATATCGAAATACAAGAAATTTAAAAATAGATAGTAGAATGGTTAGTGTACAAAGATAAGGATATGATCACATGTATTTCGGTCTTGAAATGAATTTGCGGGGAATGGGTATCATCAGAATTTATAAATTTTCTCTTCTAAGATATATATATATATATGTATATATATATATATATATATATATATATATATATATATATATATATATATATGGAGAGAGTAGGAAAGAGAGAGAGTGATTTTTTTCTTTAGATTGTTAGAAATGATAAGAATTGTATATGTAAAATGTAATGACTTAAATTTGTTATCTGAGTGTAATACATCTACATAAATACCAAGTGCGAACAAAAGCAAAGCATAATTTCTTCGTCATTTTTTAGGAATAGGGAATACTACTTTAGAGACTAATGAGCTGCTTAAAGCACAGATTATTTCATATAATATTTAATGAGTACGATGCATACAAAAATAGTTTATCAGTTTCCCTTTTCTTTTACGCACAAAAGGATACAAAGGCGCCTGAACCTTACCATTAGAAGAACGATTGAATAATAAACTAATAAAAATTAACGTATCAAACGCACCTCTATATCCAGTAATCTTTACAATAAAGTATCAAGAAAAAAAACACATATGTTGAACACAGTATTCATTAAAAAAAATACACGAAAATTGTTTTAAATAATGTTTGTTTTCGTTGGCCGTTCGGGTGCCTACGTACGCTACTGCTCCGAAATTTTGGCAAGTATTGAATTCTGCTGGATGCCTATTCTACGTAAGCACCTAGTTTTATCTTGTAGAGTAGAGAAGTTTCGTTGCGTTTTCCTCAATGAACGATGATGTTCGTAAAAAGGCTTCATGTGGTGATGCCACCTGATAATTTCGACTATCGCGCTTCTCATGATTTTTGCTTTTATAGCTGGAAAATAGAAAGAAAATAATAAATTAGTTGGCATGGATCGACATATTCCAAGATGAAAAAATATTGCCATACGTCAACGTCACGCGACCTTGGAAAAATACGCAAATAGATTTTCCCAATCTGCCATATTTTTATATTTCATATAGCGATTCATATAAAATCATTTCCTTGGCAAAATCATATATATATAATGTATATATATATATATGTATATATATATATGTATATATATGTATATATATATATATATATATATATATATATATATATATATATATATATATATGAGGGGTCTTCAAAAAGTAATGACTTCTATTTTTTCCGATGGAATAATTCAAAGGGTATTTCAGTTAGCATTGTTATGACTGAAATTATGCTTTTATGACCTGAAAGTTTCATCTCCCTGTAACAGATATTGACGGTGTGCATGGATATGCACCAAAAGAAAAAGTTGCGTCATTGAATTTATGGAAAATGTTTATTGATAATGGTGTGTACTATGTAAAAAATACATTTTTGAGCACAAAAGGTCACTGCGTTCTGTACGCTTACGTACGATTATCGTTCATAGTGGGCAAAAGTGCATGGATAATGGTGGTGGCTATGTAGAAAAGAAAATTCTGGAGCACATTACGTTGTTTGCTTTTATGCTACCACTCTCATCTTCGTAACTCTTCGGATTTTATTGTCAAAAAGACACATTACTTATTGAATGCTTTTGCAGAGTGGAGATATGCGAAATACAGATAGCTTAACGGAGCGATGGAGAGAGAATGAGAAGGACCTGGAGAAATTTCTAATAGAAACATTTAAAATAATCTGTTTTCATGAGAAGGAATACTGGAAAATAAAGAACATTTTTTCTCTGATATTTTATAATACTTCGATGATCATCATTTTTTATTAAGAGTAAAATATTCGCTATTACTTTAATAAACGTTTAACTTTAATCAGCTTATTAGTCTCTAATCTAGTGTTCCATCTTCGTCAAAAATTACGAAGGGGTTATGCTTTGCCTATGTTCGCACTTGGTATTTATATAGATGTATTACTATCAGACAACAAATTTAAGTCGTTATATTTTTACATATATAATTTCTTATCATTTCTGATAATCTTAAGATAAAAACATTCACCCTCTCACTTTACCACTTCCACTCGCTCTTCTTCTTATATATATATATATATATATATATATATATATATATATATATATATATATATATATATATACACATATATATACGTTTATATATATATATATATATATTAAAAAAGATATGATACCCACACCACCCAAATTATTGAATTAATTGTATGAAGGGTAAAAATGTTTGCCTTAGAACACACATTAGACTGATGGTTGATAATGGGCAAACGATTTGCAGTTTCACACTGTCTACATCCAGAGCTTATTGTCTCAGCATGTTATATTTTAACTATTTTGTAATGAAGCTGAATTAATCAACTTTGTCTCCTTTTGTATTTTCTGTATAGATGAAGTACGTAGTAGAAATCGTAAAGAATGTATTTAGACATTAAAAACTTTGTTAAAATGTAATTAGACATTAAAAACTTCGTGAAGAATGTAATTAGATATTAAAAAATTTGTTAAAATATAATTAGATATTGAAAACCTTGTTAATGAATGTTATTAGACATTAAAAACTTTGTTAATGAATGTTATTAGACATTAAAAACTTTGTTAATGAATGTTATTAGACATTAAAAACTTTCTTAATGAATGTTATTAGACATTAAAAACTTTGTTAATGAATGTTATTAGACATTAAAAACTTTGTTAATGAATGTTATTAGACATTAAAAACTTTCTTAATGAATGTTATTAGACATTAAAAACTTTGTTAATGAATGTTATTAGACATTAAAAACTTTGTTAATGGATGTTATTAGACATTAAAAACTTTGTTAATGAATGTTATTAGACATTAAAAACTTTGTTAATGAATGTTATTAGACATTAAAAACTTTCTTAATGAATGTTATTAGACATTAAAAACTTTGTTAAAATGTAATTAGACATTAAAACCTTTGTGAAAGAGTGTAATTAGATATTAAAAACTTTGTTAAAGAATGTAATTAGACATTAAAAACTTTGTTAAAGAATGTAATTAGACATTAAAAACTTTGTTAAAGAATGTTATTAGACATTAAAAACTTTGTGAAAGAGTGTAATTAGGTATTTAAAACTTTGTTTAAGAATGTAATTAGACATTGAACATTTTGTTAAAGAATGTAATTAGGCATTAAAAACTAAATATATTTGTATAATTAACAACAATTTGTAATAATCTCACACACTACACTATATCTTATAAAGTTTCTGTCAATGACTATAATTTGCTTTCATTGGATTAGATCTAATCACTCTTTTATTGTTTTCTTAAACATTTTCTTTTGAGCTAATTTATTTAGTGTTGTTATATATACCGTAAAGAAGTATGTAATTTAGATAGCAACACAATAGAACTTTGTACTTCTCCATGTCTTACTATTTTACGTATATACGAAAAATTTACGAAGTTATTTCCAGACAACATTTCTTTTAGCTCCCATAGATCTTCATTTCAAGAACAAAATACGTCTCATTGTTCGTGCCGATAGCTCTTCATAGAAAATAATACACAGAAATTGAAAAAGAAAATATGTTTCTATCTTATAGCACTCAAAAATGCCTATCATTTCAACCTTCAAAGTACTTTTTGTTGTAAAGGTCATTCATCTTCAATTGTGGTTGTGTGGAGTCTTGTATATATTATATTGTTTTTGACAAGCAAGTAGAACTCCGTCATATAGCTACAGATTATTGTGATTTATGATTGATTAATATGCATGTTTTCCGTAGATATATGTAATACTCCGTAGATATATGTAATACTGTCCACATCTAGGGCTTAATGTCCCAGCAGTTGCATACGAAGGGTGAAAAGGTTTGGCTTAGAACACACATTAGAATGATGGTTGAAAATGCGCAGAAGATTTGCAGTTCCACACGTTACATATATGTAAAAATGGCGAGATAACTACAGATCTTGATGTTGACTTTAACGAGATTTTCTCAGATCCCTTTTTACCCGGATAGCCGTTTTTGCTCAAAGACAAATAATCTTGGAGTGTGTGTATTAAGCTAAAACAGTAGCAGTAGCTGTGATTATTGATTGCTGCCAATACGCGTATTATTCAAATCTTTATACGAGTTGTTTGATTAAAAGTAGCAACGACAATTCTAAATTGTAATTTCGAAACATTTATGAAACCCTACTTGAATTTCTAAATATTTGACAGTATTAAAAACTACTGACGCAGCTGATCACAATTTGTCTTTTAACTTGAACATTTCTTGTTCTATTAGCTAATAGCCTGGGTGCCCGGCGTTTCCCGGGTGTTTGGAAGTGTGTGTTCAGCAAAAAAAAAAAAGTGGTATTAGGGTGACAGGCTCGAACCCGTACTGCGAAGGAGAAAAAGAACGTGATGTCTTTGCTGTTGCGCCCATCGCCAAACCTGAAGGGGCGAATATTTAAATTAAGGCTAGTCAATCGAAAAGAGGAGATGATTTTCAGAAATATCGGCAGAAAAGCGACCTCTCCCTGTAGAAAAGCGCCCAGGTGAGGCTGAAGGAATTAATATTTGTTGCCAGTTTTTTTTATATTTGTCGTTCGAAAGGTTCGAGCTTCAAAACGATTTCGATCTTGTAAAAATCTGTCGCCTCTGTCGTAAGTTTTACGCATACATACATACATTTGCACAGACAGGTGAGATTTATATCATAGATGTCAGTTTTAATCGTTAAAATATCTAAATTGGTTCGACTCTCATTATGCGTTCTAAAAGAGTTATTATAGCTTTTGCAATTTTACTTCAAGCATCAAATTGTCCATACACAATTCTTCAAGTTGACCATTCTTCCAAAATGTCTCCACTTCATTCTTCAAATTACGCATGACAAATAATTAACATTGGTCTCACCCGATTCGTCGAATTGTCCGTCTCAAATTATTTAGCTTATCGATACTCACTACTTCAAATTGCCCCTTTCTACTCTACAAATTACCGATACTGATTCTTAAAGTTATATGTTAAAATGTTTTTGATTACAATGGAGGGTAAATAATTAATTGCCGTCCACCAAAGCAATATGTGACACCGGGTAATAAAGTGGGATACAGGCCAGCTCCGTTAAAGGAGGGACACTCTTTTCTCGACAAGAATTGCCTGAGCATACACGTCGGCATTTCCGAGTCAGGGCCTTTCATGTGACAAGCAATAAACTTTCCCCACTTGAAATCCGGGTGGCAAGGCTTGAAAGGGTGGACCTCCAGGGTGATACCCAGGTGGACTACCTCAATCTTGAGGTGTATTTTCGAACCAGTATCCAAGCGCCGAAGTTGCACGGAGACTCATCCTCCAAAATTATAATCGAGAGTATGGCTACAAACATTTGGATGATCTTATTTATAACTACAGTTAGGACAATTAACCAATGAGAAGCCTCCGACATCAGTACAAAAATATCGAATTTTGGATTCAAGTCAATCTGCTGCCAGTTTCCATCTTGAAACGATTGAACCACTGCTGATCCAGACTACATTGATTCTTTGTCGTCATTTTTGTTCTTAAGAATTACTCAACACTGGAGATCGTGACTGCATTGATTATTCACCGATTTGATTTACTTATGCCATCTGTATTCAACATAATTGCTTAACATTTTACAGCTTATCCATCCGAATTCGAATTGTAGCAGGTAAAATTTATGGGATATTTAAGGACATGAAAACTACCACAAGTTTTTCAATCTCCACTATCCTAACGACACCGAATTTTTCGAAAAGAACGCAATTGTTTTTGCAGAACTGATTTATGGCTTAGACGACAAAAGTCTGTATCTGATATTAAAAGATGCTTTGAATGATGGGCGTAAAGCATAAAACATATTAAGAGAACATTATTTGTTAAAAGGAAAACCGAAAACCATAGCTCTATATACAGAACTAACGTCTCTAAAACGTAACGTAGACGAGAGTATTAATGACTATATTATTCTGGCAGAAACAACAGCAAATGCATTAAAACTCTCGGGGGAAATAATAAGTGATAGCTGATTAATCTCAACGACACTTAAGGGACTTGCTCACGATTTTAAACCATTTACAGCTGTTATAACGCAAAAGGACACCCCCATTCAGTAAATTTAAAGTGGCATTGTGTAGTTCCGAGCAGACGAATCGTATGCTTGTGGACAATAATAACTCTAACTTGAAGTTCAAAAATGGTTCTCGAAAATCGACACGAGTAAATTACACATCCCATTACAATGTTTTCCTCAAAAATAATTTTCCCAAGACAAAGAATAAAATTATCTGCTGTAATTGTAGATTAGATACTCACAAAAATTCCCAATCTCGAAATAAAAGCTGGAAAATGGACTCCATAAAAACATTGAGAGTTTTCAGAAATGAACATTCATTTTTAATAATATGTAACTTTGACAATACGACAAACGGTACAAATCTTCTTGTAGACTATGGCGCTGCAGCACACGTTATCCCTAAGGAATCTAATGTTATTAATTTTGATTCGAACTTTAATCTGCACAGTCATTTTGTCGAACTGGCTGATGGTAGCGAAATAAATGATATACTTATGAAAAAAAAGCGATGCTAATATATCACTAAAAATAATAAAGGCGAAATTTGTAACTATTCTAAAAAATGCTCTTTTCATAACTACATTTTCTGTACAGGCAGCCATCAAACAAGACACGAATAGAAAGCTGTGCCATAAAAAGTCAATATTGGTATAGCCAAATGCATTTGACATTAAAGAAAATGGCCGAATATGTTATTTAAAACGTATTGTCCTCCATAAAACCGCCTGTTACGGCCTGAAAACCTGGTATAAAATTCTCGGACACTGCAATACTGATGATATTAAAAAGTTATTAAATATAGTCGAAGGCCTGAAAATAATACCTTCAGACAATCTCTCAAACTGTAATGTTTGTGCACAGGGGAAATGGCGAAATTTATGAGCAAAACACCAGACAAAAATGCCAGGAAATTCTCTCACGTGTGCACTATTACTTGGCAGGCCCGATAACGACAATGGCAGGAGATAACTTAAGGTGTGAATTAAATTTTGTTGACGATTTCTCGGGTTTATTTATGGTTTATTTCTTTAAAAAAATATTCGACACTATCCTCACCACTAAGAAATGTTTAGCTGACATCGCCCCCTACGGCTTGATAAAATATATTCTTTCGGACAATGGAACTAATTTACTAGAAAATCCTTTGAACTTCTATTAATTAACTACCTTATTAAACACGAGAATTAGCCGTTATTCCTCATTTACAAAATGGCACCGCTGAAAGAGATGGCAAGATGTCTACTTATCGAATCTAAATCATCTCAAAGTATACATACACTTAATACACAAAGTACACATACACTTTAATGGCGGCGACATATATCAGAAATAGATATAAAATATAAGACAAAACGCCGTATGAAGCGTTTTGCGGTGTAAAACCCAAATTGAACCGCATGCATAATTTTGCTTCAAATTGTTTTGCATTCATAAAGAATACCCATAAACTAAACACTAAGAGCGAAACAGGTATTTTTATAAGTTACGATAAAAGCAGCCCGGCTTACTTAATATATTTTCCGGACGAAAATGTCATAAAAATTCGGATGTGTAAAATTCAATGACATATGTAATTTAAACAATGAAGAATCAGTGGACGAAATAAGTGAAGGAATATTACCTAATATTTTTGTCGTTCACAACGAAAATATTTATAATAACGAAAATTGCAGTAAATCTACTGACGTATATATTAATCGGATACGTCAATACCCGATAAGGGATCGAAAAATTGGGTAACTATAAAACTAGCCAACAGATTACTGCTACTCGTTGAAAAGCGCACTAGAAAAGTTATATCGAGGCGATTAATTCAGTAAATCACCAAGAATAGAAAAAAAGCTATGCAATTCGAATTGGAAGCTTTATCTGATAATTGTACATATAAAATACTGCCGAAACCAGAGGATAAGAATATAATTTTTCTCGCTGGGGTTTTACCACCTAAATTACGGCCTCTGGCAATGAATCTTTTAAAGCAAGATTTGTTGCAAAAATTTTTTCAATAATTTTTTGGCGTCGAATATTTTACCTCATTCTCACCAAGGACAAATTTAACGACGATTTGAATTTTATTGCAACTTGCCGCTCAATACAATTGAAAAATACACCAAATGGATGTTTAAAAAATGCTTATTTAAATGCTCTGATTGGCTGTAAGATTTATATTCCCCCCAGGGATTTGCAATGATAAATAAAAATTTCGTATAGAAAACTAAGTCACTGTACGGTCTTAAAAATCGCTCACAATTGGGATCCATAATTATTTAATAGAACAAAAATTCAGGCAGTGTCCCGTGGATGTGTACATGTATAACAAAAATATAGGTAATAAATTGATTTGTTTTTGTTTTTTTGTTGTTTTTTTTCCTTTTGGTTGACCATATATTAGTCGTCTCAAATTGTGACAAAACTTCAAAAGATGTCAAAAATAAATGAAATAAAAAATTCAAAATGGCCGAGCTTGTAGATGTATCATGGTTCCTTGGTATAAAGTTTACATGTGAAAATGAACCTATAAGAATGAACCAATCACGGTACATTGTCAAAATTCTGCTAAAGTTTGGAATGCAAGATTCTAAACCACGTATAACCTCCGTTTAGATTAATATGAATAAAAATACAGAGACTGAAACTAAATTAATAATCGATCGATTATACAGATAAATTATTGGAAGTCTATTCTACTTGATGACCGCCACTAGACCTGATATATGTTATACTGTAACGAGTCTATCTGAACACTTTTAATAAAACCGACAATTAAGTAATTAACGCGTGCGAAACAGATACTTCGGTATCTAAAAAGAAAGCAAGGGACAATATTTAGTATTTAAAATGTCGACATATCCCTTAATTTAGAATACTTTTCAGATTCAGATTGTGATGACTCTGGGGATCGAAAAGTATAACGGGTTACTGTTTTAGACTGTCAAAGACTGGTTTTCTGATTTCCTGGAAAACTAAAAATAATAACATATTGTGGGCCTTTCTATCTGTGGAGTATGGTTTATTGTACTTTCAGACTGAGAGCAAGAAGCAATTTTTCTATACACCCTTATAAATTCTATGTTTAAACCAGATATAAGTAAAAACAACTAGTAGTAATTCATCGTGACAACCAAAGTAGCATCTTATTAGCAAATAACTCAATGGTTCATTAAAGGTTGAAGTATGTTGATATTAAATATCAAATGAAATCAGTAAATTAATGTATTTCTCTTAATTATGTCGAATCTGAAAATAATATAGCCGGCATTATTACTAAACCCGTAACAAAGACAATATTAAAACATTTTATCGCTGAACTTCTCGGAATTTTATCTTGAATAAATCTATTTTCAGAAAACCAAAATGAGAAGTCGAAACTAAAAAGAAATCTAACTTGCTTCCTCCCTTAAGGCTTGCATTCACAAACATCCTTGCCTGGGAAGCCATCAGGGATCCTATCAGAGATGCCTCATGGGGAAATATATTTCTCTTCCTGCTGCACAGTGCGCAAATGAGACTACTGAATGGTTCAAAACAGCAATTGAAGAACAGGTTCCCATGCGGAAATTTTATAGCAAGCCCCACTCTCCCCAATGGTTTACTTCTACTTGCGCAACTGCCATTGATCAAAGGCAGTGTGTGTACCGCAGATTTAACTGACATAAGTCCAGTTCAAACAGACAGAAGTATATAGAATCTAGAAATAACTGTAAGAGAATTTGCTGAAACCACCAAAAAACGCATCGAAGCATAAAAATTAGGAACCCGTGACTTCTGAAAAATCTACAACAGTGTAGAAAATAATGGGCAATCAACAATTCCTCCACTAACCAACAATCACGAGGTTGTTTGCTCAGCAACCGAGAAGGCTAGCATGCTTGCCAGTTGGTTTGCCTCAAACTTCACACTAGACACTTCCAACCATCTCCTACCTGACTTTCTTTGCGGACAGACGCCCCGCTAGACGATTTGAAAATCACCCCTGCTACAGTGCACGCTATCATAAAAACTTTTACATTTAAAAATCATATGAACCTGATCTCATCCCAGCTATGCTATTAAAAAACTGTTCCGCCGAAGGAGTTCCAGTTCTCTCTACAACAAATGCCTTAATAAATCATGCTTTCCGGACTGCTGGAAAACGGCTTCTATTGTACCAGTTTTCAAGAATTCTAGCGGCATAACTGACTCAGTAAATTATCGTCCCATTAGCCTCCTCCCACTTTTCACCAAAATATCTGAGTCCATAATTAAACAAGCTCTAGTCCATCACCATACATACGCTAAACTTCTGACTGACCAACAATGCGGATTTAGGCAAGCCCTTTCAACAGAAGACATCCTAACTGTAATCTCTGAACGTATATACCATTCACTGGAAAAAGCGGGGTAGGGGCGAGCGGTAGCACTAAATATATAAGGCTTTTGACAGGGTATGGCATGAGGGTCTCCTAAGGAAAATTAGATCATAAGGTATTACTGGACGAATACTTAACATAATTAAATCCTTCTTAGATAAGAGAAAATCTAGGTTGTCCCCGACGGTCGTACATTTAAACAATATGATATAAATGCGGGAGTGCATCAATGGTCTATCTTTGTACCTCTGTTATTCCTAATATTCATAAATTACCTCCCCTGACAAAATTGTTTGTGAGATGAGTATATATACTGATGACACCGGACGCTATAACAGGCACGACAGGAAAACTAATGAACACATATCTAAAGAAATGGAAAAAACACAATAGGATGACCTCCAATCTGTAGTGGAATGCGGGAAAAATGGATGGTCACATTCAATGCTGCCAAGACTAAACTTGTTTCCTTCAATAATTACATGAAACGTTCTATACCACCAATAGCAATGACCAATGACTCGTTATCGTAAATTACATCTTTCAAACTTCTTGGCCTAACGTTCACAGGAAACATGAGTTGGAATAATTACATTGAGAACATTGCCAGAACCGTTGCAAAAAGGTTGGCTCTCTCTACCTTGCTAGAAAATTACTAACACCCGAAGTACCCTGTACCTCTATAAGGCCATCTTTCTACTCTAGTAGTTTCTTCCCCCAGAACAGCTAGACTTTGGAATTCCATTCCAAGCCACTGCTTCGGCAAATGTACTAACAGGCAGAAGTTCAAGTGTAACGTGCACCGACATCTTGCTGCCCAATTCCCTACATAGTACCCCAGTAGCTGTTGCCCCTGATAGTAGCCTTTACACCAAATTGCAATGTGCCTTGTTTGGAGTGAAAATTTAATAAAAAACAAACATTTGTAAATTGTTCTAGGTACGACGATAAGGTACGATGATGATTTCTTATCTTCCTTACAAAATCAACAAACTAAAAATATCTAACAAAATGTTTCGAGTTGTTGTTTGAAAATAAAAGGGATTTTTTTCGTTCGTTCTCAGAAATCTATTTCTTAAAAAAGTTTAATGTATATTTGAAAAATGTGTATATCTGCATGTATTTTTATGTGTATTTGAAAAATATGTATATCTGTATTTATTTGTATATATTTTTTAAAAGTATATATATATATATATATATATATATATATATATATATATATATATATATATATATACTAGCATGGGTGCCCGGCGTTGCCCGAGTGTTTGGAGGTGTATGTTGAGCAAAAACAAAAAAAAAGTCATTTTTTTTATTTTGACCCCTATTATGACCACTTAATATTTATTGTTTTGGGCTCAAATAAAGTTATTAAGTTAGATCTATGTCCAAAAAGCCGATATCTAAAATTTACAGTGTTTAGACTCAAAATTGTCGGAGGTGTTTGGTAGAGTTCTCAAAGGTCAAATCGTTGAACTTTGACCCCTTAACAGCAAAATTTGGTGCCAAAAACCGATCACATAGATTTACCCAAATTTCAGTACCCTATATATCAAATTTCGAGCCTGTAGACTTAAAAATGAGAGAGTTATTGTGTAGGGAAATCTACACAGGCAGACACGCAGACACACACAGACACGTTCACTTTTATAGATACATAGATAAACTTGAACAATTGGATTAAAAATAGCTGCTTTTTGTCCATATTATACTAATATATTGATATTTTTCCAGGGAAAATAAAGATAAATTCCAAATATAAATAAATTAAAAGAAGAAAAAATATTAAATAAATAAATATATATATATTGTTTATTTTTACACTCTCAAACTAAATTGAGTCCGAAAAGACGTTTCCTTAACATGCAGGTGTTAAAATGGTTTTGATTCCAATTGAGGGCATGATTACCAACATTTGGACAATTTTATTTATGACTACGGTAGGGACAATCAACCAATGAGAAGCATTCGACCTCATTATAAAGATAGCAAATTTTTAATTCAAGACAGTTCACTGCCAGTCTCCATCTTGAAACGACTGAACCACTGCTGATCCA
Organism: Euprymna scolopes; assembly: GCF_053919585.1. NCBI lineage: Eukaryota > Metazoa > Mollusca > Cephalopoda > Sepiida > Sepiolidae > Euprymna > Euprymna scolopes. The sequence goes on along the minus strand of NC_136493.1, from coordinate 58,084,207 downwards.
GACTACATTGATTCTTCGTCATCATCCTCGTTCTTAAGAATTACTCAACACTCCAGATCGTTACTGTATTAATTCTTTACTGATTTGATTTAATTTTTCAAATTACCATACGCAATTATTCAAATCTTTTGTCCTTAATGTTTTCAAATTTCTCATATCTGAGTTTTTAGATTATCTGACTACCATTTTTTGTATATACAGGTGCAGTTTTATTAATTTGCTATTTGTGCTAATTACTTCCAACACTATTTAAGATGGTTAGTTACGTGTGTTTTATATTCTGTTATACTTATGCATAAGGTTTTAAATAAATTCTAAAACAGGAAAACCAAGCTTGATTTAATGCAAGTATTAATAAACATGATTTCATTCATGTTTCCTTACCTTTTTATTTATTTTATTTATTTTTGTATTTCGCTATGAATCTTATTAGGAACGTGTCAATAGACAAGTAATTCAAATCTTATGTGTTTTATAACTAGCCATATGTTCAGAGATTTCGCTCATAAATTCCCATATAAATCCATATCTGCGATGAGTAAAAAGGTTTTCCTTTCCGTATACACGAGTTTTATTTTATTAAGATGCTAGGCATCGATTCCTCTAATGTCCCTCATTTATCACACATTCACGCTCTCCATAGACTAGTGACCATTTCCAACAAATTCAAACCGCTTCTACCTCAGCGATTACTTAGTTTTATTATAATAAATTTTATCTTTTTTTAATTACTTTCAAAGAAAGTAATTTCCATGTGATGCCTTCCATGAATAACTATTGAATTCTATTATTAATACGAATGTATTTTATTTTTTTCTGCGCTCGATTTCATCTTTTTATATGAATCGATTCTGTCGTCCATCTTTAATTGTTTCTTGAGCGTTCAAAGCCAATTTTCTTTTTTTCCTTTGTTTAATCAGTCACTCTTTCCTCAAACACACATACATACATACATACATACATATGTATGTACGTATACACACACACACATATATATATATATATATATATATATATATATATATATATATATACAAATGTATATACGTGTATGTATGTATACATATATACTAGCAGGTTCGTCGGCGTCGCCAAGTCGTAAAATACGTTTTAGAATGATATTCCAATTAATGCAGATTTAGTATATATTAGAGAGTCAATGTCCTATTATTATTATATTCTATCCAAAATAAAATGATGATTTCAAAAGTGTAAGAAAAGCGATCAGCTATAATCGGAACTTAATATTCGTTACGAGGCACATACATAGCAAACATAAATTAAATCAGTTAAACGTATTAATGTGTAAGTATAATTGTATAAACGTAGAAATCTATATTTGTGTATGCGCAGATGATGCGCATTTAATCGACTTGAGCTTGCTAAGTTTCAATATTCTAATTTTGACACATTAACAGTTCTTTCTCTCTAGCTAAAAACTAAATCTAATTTATTACACTAGTCTGAATCCTCTATATATCAAGTTTTACGTCCTTACGCCCAACTTGATAGAGAAGTCAGGAAGTGAGCGTTGATCACATACATAGACAAGGTCACTTTAATATAGACAGAGTTATATACTGGAATAATGTGGGCCATTGTGCGCGAGTGTTTCAAATAAGAAACTGCGAAGAGAAATAAATGAAATCATTTTTTGTACATAAAAAAATAGAAATCTAATGGTTTTTCTACTTGCTTTACTTTTACCTCTTTTTGTTTGCTTTTCTGTCATCACTATTCGTTCATTTTGTGTTATTCATTACATTTCTACTGTTCGTGTTCCTGGTCTCATTTATTCGATCAATTATTAATTGCCTCCCACCATTCGTTCCATCCCCTCGTTCTCTCTCAGCTAATTCCACGCTTTACTGATTCATCCCTTGCCGAATCTGTTCACGTTGATTTGCCCGTTATTTAGATTCCTTTCACACTAGATTATCATTCACGGATGCAACATACAATATTCAAAACAGCGTATGTATAAAATAGAAAGCAAAACATGCGATTCTCAACATGTCACATTGAAAGTGGGCTTTCTTTCAACTATAGTTTTAGCTGTCAACATTTGAATTGATCCGATCGGGATTTTCTCTCAAGTGTGTATAATATACAAAGCTAGGGGGAAAAAATCAGAATTTTCGAAATAAATCTTTTCAGAAAAATTGCGGCTGGCAAAGCTGTGGGTTATTTGTGAATCTTAACAAAACGACAAACTTTAGGAAAATCTTGTCACATAATAGACATTGGGTGTCTGTATGCAAGTTTAATATGTTACATTTTCCAAATTACCGATGAAAGCGTTTGAGGAGTTCTGATAGTTTCTGTGATCTTATGATCAACATAATAGGCTAATGAAACATGCATAAACTTCTTTTCTGCAAATATTAACCCAAGCGTAGAAATTGTCGAAATGATTTATAAAATAAATCTATCCAGTCAATAATCAGGACGAACATGCGTTTTGTATAAAAATTCATATACTTCCATTTTGTTACGCAAACCTGGGCGAGTATAACACATGCCTCTCAACCCCCGGGCATACTTATTTTAAAGGAAAAGTGAGAAACCAAAGAGCAATATTACACTGAAATGAATTCGAAAAGAAATCCTGTACTTTATGATAAACATGTAACTGATGCCTTTTCTTCGTTTAACACTCCACAGTATTAATGCTGGTGCCCCTCAAGGGTCCATCCTGGGCGCCAACCCTTCTCCTGATCTACATAACTGATGATCTCTACAAACACACATACTTAAATCATTCGTTGACATCTATGCTGATGACATAACCATCTATGGCAACACATCAAATGCCGTAAATGGCAAAGTTCCCTCTTATTCTCTCTCCTCTGATCTTGAGCGCGTGGTACAATGGGGGAAGAGGTGGCTGGTTACTTTTAATGCATCTAAAACCAAGCTTCTATCTTTACATCATCAACGCTCTGATCCCCATATGGCATCAATTGAAATAGATGGCTCTCGTCTTGGGGAGACTCCATGTTTTTACAAGCTTCTGGGATTGACCTTTACCCCTGATCTGAAATGGAACACGTATATCAAATCTGTTGCGAAGGTCGCTGGTAAAATGGTGGGATCCTTCTATCACTCCAGTAGATATCTCACTGTTGATGCAATTCTCTATCTATATAAAAGCCAAGTACGCCCAAGGATGGAGTACAGCTGCCATATTTGGGCAGGAGCTGCTAAAAACAGCCTATTCCTGCCTTGACAGAGTACAAAATAGACTTCGCAGCCTAGTTGGGGATGCCCTTTTCTTTTCCCTGCAACCTTTTTCTCACAGAATGGACGTTTCGAGCCTGTCATTGTTTTATCGTTATTTTCATGGGAAGTTCTCGTCTGAGCTCCAATTTCTGGTCCCCCTCGCCAATCTTTCACAAAAAACACGCATCTATCTGAGACCACTGTTAGTAATTATCCCCACTCTTTATCTGTGCCTAGACCAAAACGTAAATTCCATGAACAAAGCTTCTTTCTTAGAAGTGCACGCCTGTTTCCCACCAGATTATAACTTGGATGTTTTCAAGTCCAACATAAACAAGTTCCTGTTGATTAAGTAAGACAATTTACCAGATCTCCATTACTAGCGATTACTACGATAGTATCCTATTGATTACTGTACACGCAATAACCCTTATCCCCGGCCTTGATAAGTTGTGACTTCCTTGTAAGAAAAATAGTAATGTACTAGCAGAACTCGTGTAAATTCCACGGTACATGGAAACATAACCATATAAGCTAACAATAGAATGTCCTTCAATGGAATAATCAGTAAAATATTATATCCGTCCAATCCATAAATTAAATAAATAAATACTTTTGGAGACAAATATGGAAACTGTTTGGGATATATTATTAAAAAAAAAAATAGAAGTAAGACACTGGCTAGTGAAAAATAACATTAGTAATTTGATCTGCACCGACAAGACACTAGCTGGCGATAACTAACTTATTATTGTAACTTAAATCAGCAAAACACTGGCTAGCTATAAATTACTTATTAGTATTGTGATCTGCACCCACCATACACTGGCTGGAAGTAAATAGCTTATTAGTATTGTAGTCTTTACCAACCATACACTGGCTTATTAGTAACTAACTTATTAGTAATGTGCTCTAGATCCACTATACACTGGCTGGGGAAAAATATTATTAATATTGTGATCTGCACTCACCAGACACATGCTGGTGATAACTAACTTATTAGGATTGTCATCTATACTCACCAGTCACTGGCTGGCGAAAAATAACTTATGCTTATTGTGATCTGTACCCACAAGACACTGGCTGGTAATTAGTAACTTTAAATTATGATCTGTACGCGCCATACACTCGCTGGTGATGAATAACTTAGCCATATTTTTATCTATACCCATCAGACACTGTCTGACAGTATTCCATTCTCGTAAGAGAATTCTGTATAATACCGGTTGGTGCGATTTGGAATATTGCATTTTTATCTTAAAGTATGTATACGAATACGATGATAACGGCCGAAGCGACAAGTGTAATAAAATATAGATATATAACAAAATAAATTACTGACCTAAGTCTATTATTAAAAATAGTGTTATAACATATCTAAATAAATAGCTAAAGTCAACATAAGTGTTGCATTGTTTCCCACATTTTTGACGAGAGTTTAGTTACGAATATTCGATATGTGTGTTTGCTTCATTCTCTATTGTAATAACAGAACTACAAGCAATTAATTAATGCAGGTAAAACTCAGAGAGTTCAAATAAAACCACGTTTTATAGAATAAATGTTTTTTGTTTTATTTTGCTCTATGTATTTCCATATAATATTAGTCTGAAGTAAAGATTAATACAAATATGGAATACAAATGTGATGATATAAAGTAAAACAGATAAATAAAACAAGAAATTATTTTCAGAAGAACGACTACACTTTTGCACTTGATAAATTATTGTTTCCAGCGAACAGTAAAATCTTATTAATTCGCGATGAATTTATATTATATTTTAGAAATAAATTACTATAAACAAATGCAGGAAAATTATAAATAGAAAACCAAATCAGCCAGACAAACAAAAACGTAAGTTATGAAATTACCATAAATTAATTCATTTTCAGGGCGTATTGCAGTTTTTAATTTGTCGTTAACATGAACGTTATTTTGACAAAATGACAAGCGTTTACCGCAATTATGAGTTCAAAAAGGCGTTGCTAGAAGTTATAACTACTTTGAACCGCGAAAAGCTGAATCGAACATAAAAAAGTGTAAATATGCAGTTACCATACCGTAAATAACTCGTCGTGTACACAAAATACAAACACATATACTTGCATAAAACGCATTACTACACACGTATGAAACAGAGCATTTACATGAAAGGTAATTACACATGCTTACAAAGTGCAAGTCATTGTGCATAAATTTAAATAAATAGCTGTACACGGAATAACATTCCTTAATAAACACTAAATACACTCTTATTTACATTAAATGTAAATGGACATGGTTGTATAGATCGCAGGGAATACACTTTAGCGTCCATAAAAACTATATGCGCATTCTTACATGGAATACATAAAAAAATCTAATATGATACAAAAGCCCATAGCCAAAAGCCTAAAGCAACTCGATGACAAGGGTCAATGAAATGGATGATTTTTCAATTGAGAATTGAGGGTCAAATTCAGCTTTGAAACCTCCTAGGTTATGCCTATTTTTCTTCCTTGTGACCTTTTCTCCACATAAGAAAGATAGTAAGCCCATATATGTTCTGTCGTTCCTTCCATGACAATTGTTCAACTAAGCTCCAATCTATGATTCCTCGCCTGTAAAACATTCACAAAAAAACACTAGTCTTCATCCGTGCCTAAAACAAAATGCAAATTATAAGCAAAGTTTATATCTGTGGAACTCTATAACATGAAGCTGCTTTCTATTTGAGTATAACATAGTATTTTCTAAGTTCAATGTAAACAATTTCTTGTTGAGACGTCCTCGTAAATAAGAAAGGTTCAATAGCTACTGATCATTACGCTATTGCTTCATCAATCGTATTAAACGTATTAACTTTTATTTTTTAGTGACCTTCAACACGTGATAAGTGGTGACTCCCATGTAAACAAAAAAACAAGCCTGATTAATGGAATTAAATTTGATTAGTTATTTAGTAAGATTCGATTATAATTGGTTGACATTTGATTTTAACGCAACCGTGTCGAAATCAGTGGAGAATCAGTCCCGTGATGACGTGATGCATAGACGGGACGACTTCGCACAGAAGACCTGGTCGTAGATATTTCGTTTGGCGCGACGCACACGGACGTATTTTTTCTATTGTGATGGAAATAGATTTTAAAATGTGAATGTCTACTAGAATAAACTAGATATTGGAGCTCAGTCGGGTACTTTACATGGGAATAACAATAGAATCGAGAGAGACTAATAACGTTTCTACTGATGGGAAAAAGTTTAAGACAAAATATTTTAACTCTGTCAAGGCTGAAAAGACTGCTCTAAGTGGCGCTTATACAGATGGAGAAACAATATTCCACTGTAGGACGTATCTGACGCACTGGAGGTAAGATACTTTATTGAGCACTAGTATGTTATTTGCATACGATCCAAGTAAATATACTTATATATTTTCTATAGAAAAACATTAAAAATGCTTACATCAAATACAGGATGGAACGATAAAAATGTTGACTTTAATAAAAAAAAGATATAATTCCATTTCTGTTTGATGAAAAACTGTTTTGTTTTGCTTTGTTTTTTTTGTTTTTTTTTTTTAGCAGACCATCTACTAGTTGGTCAGTTGTAACCAAATCCCAAGAACGACAGAAGTCTTCTATCACGTCTTAAAGTGACACATGGTTCAGCGAGTGAGATCGGAGATACGCCGCTGTACAACTCATGCTCTCTATCGATCAAAGTTATGACAACAGGACCATGGCCAGCATCTTCAAAATGCATCGCTGGATTGCTACAAATAACAGGGACGTGCTCAAGTTTATGAAAACAAAGTTTTCAGCCACGGTTATGGTTTTTGGTGTGGTTTCAAGTGAGAGCCACATCATGCTACCGCACATCGTCAAAGTCGACTTGAAAGTCAACACCAAGGTGCACCTGCATATGCTGCAGAGTGTAGTTATCTCATGGTGCAATCAGGTTGTCGCTGGAAGACCAAGCGTGTGGAAGCAGGACTCTGTGCCGGTCCACAAGTTCAAAATTCCCAGACTTCTCTTCAGAGGACGTACTATGGATTTGTATCCTTCTCTTACTGGGCCCCCTTTTCTCCCGACCTGAACCCGCTGGACTACTCCATTTGGTTATATGTCGAGAATATACCCAACACGACCGCGCACAACGTCAGAGCAAGTCTGATTGCAGCCATCTATCGGTGCTTATGGAAAAGGCATGCTCCCAGTTCCGAACTCGTATAGAGGCGGTGATTGATGCTGAAGGCGGCTACATTGCATAGAGGTCAGCTCTACTGCATAATCAAGTAACCTGAATTGATTTTGTTTCAATAATATGTTTAAAATAAAACTGCAGTGTTGTTTTCTTTAGAGTGACAACTTTATCGTTCCACCTTGTATGTCATTGCTCACTGAAATTACAAAATAATTTTCCCAAATAGACATTATAATATGCATCGAGTTTTCACAAAGCATCATTCTTTTATAATACATTGGATTGCAATAAATATAGAATGCTAACAATACATCTTGCTTAAATATTATACAAACGTGTGAAAAAGAATATATTCAGATGAAGCATTAGCTGATTGAAACACAAGACAAAAAAAGGATATATATATATATATATATATATTTATATATATATATATATGTGTGTGTGTGTGTGTGTGTGTGTGTGTGTATGCGTCTACATCCAAGGAGAAACAAAAGCGGAAATCACAAACGAATGTAGGAACACAGAGAAACGTAACACGAAAGATATTTTATATTTAGGAAAGTAGTATTATTTCCTTTTTTTCCTTGTTAGCATAAAGCGGAAGGGCTGAAGAGCGTAGCATATCTTAAATGACTTGGATTTTTCAAAACTAATCTCTTTTTCCTGAAGAAAGAAACACGGTTCATCGGAAATAAGTAAAATAAATAATGTTCGATATAAGAAAAGGAGAAAGAAGGTAACGACTAGTGTGATAAAACATTCGCATGAAACAACGAATAAAATGACTTACACTGAAATGTGCACAGAAACACATGAGAATAAATTAAATGCAAATCGTTTGTCATGTGAACGAAGTTATATTTGTGTTTATAATATGGAAATCGAGAACTAATACTGATCTGGAAGTTGATTTAAATAAAAATCCTTTGAAAAATGAATACATGTCTCGTCTCTTACAAGTACAGCGGTATGACTATGCACAGTGAACGCATCAAACCTCCATTACAACCCCCGTACTTCAATTACTAGTTATGCAATATAAAGCAACTTGCACATTCTTAGGTAATATTAGAAATATTAGAAATATTTAAAAGTTAAAAGTTAAAAAATAAAACTAGCCTGAGTGCCGGCCGTTGCCCGGGTGTTTGGAGGCGTGTTGAGCAAAAAAATGTTGTAGTAGGCAGGTAGGCTCGAACCCGTGACACAAAGGCAGAAAAAAGGTGGCGGTGTGTGTAAGGGTGTTGGTTGAGCAAAAAAAGTAGGAGTAGTAAGCAGGCTCGAACCCATAACCCGCCAGAGAAAAAAAGAGGTTCAAAAAACAAAAACTGTCTTACTGATGTGCCGATCGTGGTTGTGACGTCAAGGGCGGTCGAAATAACGCCTATTAAACAACGTCGTAAACGCGAGGGGTGAATGATTTGCAAAAAAAATGTCAGGGAAAAAATCGACCCTCCTTGTGGAAAACTGTTCAGTTCATGGTAAAGGATTAATGTGTTTAGCCATTTTTTCGATATGTGCCGTCTGAAAATGATACCGATCACGTAAAAATCCATCACATCTGTTGAAGGTTTAAGGCAGACAGACATACATACATTTAGCTAATTGCTATATCCATTTAAAATTCGTCTTAATTAATTCCCAATTAGGTTTTTTTTTCAGTTTTCTAATGGGATGATCATCTTTAGTAAACTACGAGCTGTACCCGGCCACGCGTTGCTGTGGCTCAGTTTGTTAAAATGGAACACATTCCTCAAGAAAAATTGCATTTTCTTCGTTTATTTACTTTTATTATTTTTACAATTTTTTTAATCAATAAAAGTTGTTATTTTTTCCCCAAAAAAAGATTAATTTTTTACCATTAATTGTTTTTTTTTTTGAAAAAATTGAACGCTTTTTTAAAAAGAAATTTGGTAGTAAACGTTTCTCTTTGAAAACGCAATTTTTATTATAAAAAGAACAGATGAATGCTTTACATAAACACTGTAAATAGTAAGGTGAAATTAGAGAAGAATTTGATTCTTTTTTTCAAGAGAATGTACAAATTATTTTTAACAGATGTTCAGAAAATAAATAGAAAAATACTTCCATCATTAATTATGCAAAAAATAAATAAAATGTTGATTTAGTATTTCAATATTATGCTTATAAATTACGATAAAACTTGCTGAGTATGCGCTGTTTTACGGTTGTTGTAAAAATGGAACGGAAACTTAAATTTCGCTCCGTTTTAATCTTTCTTAATTTTTTAATTTTGCCCCCAAACGAATATAATCAAAACAGTAACATTCAACAATTGTACTTTATGTATATAAAACACAAAATATTAAAAAAAAAGAAAAAAAAAAAGTTAATAACGAAAGGGAAATAATTCCATTTTTAAACGAAAAAGTCAGTTTGGTATATTTTCAAGTAAATATTTCTAAATTAAGCGGGGTTGCTTAAATCGTATTTTAAACTAAACTTTGGATGTTGGAATACCCCCTACCTAAAATGTCCTTGGGAAAATCGATTTTATAGCGAGATTTAAGAATTGTTAGCCGAAAAAAAGGTGAAAAACAAAACAAATAATCAATAAATAATTATTACCAAAGGCAATAAATACTACTTTTTTACTTACATGAATGAGTTTATTTTATGTTTACAAGTATTTTCAAACGCTTTTCTTTATTTTTTTAATCTAAAATGGCGGGTGTGTGGGTGCAAAATATCTCCAGCCTGTCGGTACAAAGAAAACCACCTATTTATTATAGAAAAATTAAGTATAATGTTATAATTAAAAAGAAATATATAAAAACACACATGGGTATAGTAAACATATTATACCAAAACGTGGAAGCCATCCGTCCAGTGGTTCTTTAGACTATTAATTGCGAATGAACCAAGAGTTACATTTATATATATATATATATATATATATATATATATATATATAGATTACGAGTAAGTATATTAATGCAAATATTCTACATGATTTATAGTTGCGTAATATTTGCGTAAAACTCTTTCATAAGTATTTATGTATACGTATATATTTTTGTTTAAAAATGTTCCCTACCAAGCACGTCCCAGGGTTTTCGTCGACAGACATCAAATATCATACATAGAGTATTCAAACCGATGCGGAACTTTATATTTTGGGTTTAGCCCGGGAAAACCGGTGTAAAAGTGTGAAAATTGAAAAAAATAAATGAAATTTTCCAAGTGAAGGTCGAACGCCGGCCTTACAATTATGCATGCATGACGCAGTAGCTATTGGTTCATGTTTTATTTTTTTGTCTTGCAACAAACCTATCTCTATAGCTCAGTCATAAACGGAAGAGAATAAAATAAACTATCAAATTAAGATAATCGTTAAATTGGTTTCGATCTCGGCGGTTGTGCACGAGTCATTCTTTTTAAACTTTTTAAATCATTACTATATATTGGTCCAATATAATAGAATAATAAATATGGGATCAGCATTAATTAAAATATCATATTTAAGCGTATTTTACGACCGGATAATGCCGGGCACCCTGATATAAATATATATATATATATATGTGTGTGTGTGTGTGTGTGTGTGTGTATGTGCGTGCGTGCGCGTGTGTGTGTGTGTGCATTTATCGCTTTGTTTGTGGTAACTTTCACAGCAAGACTCCAACTTGTCAGATAATTAAAAATGTTGTATACCTTTCTCACAGGTTTATAATGTTTTAGTTAAAAAAAGTTTAATAACTTTCTATAATAAGAAATTTTTAATCTATTGAAGCCCTATTTTCTTTTTTTGTTTAATTGTGTATTTGCCTGTTGTTTGGCTTAATATGTAAATATTTATATAATATTTATATCCACTTTGAGTTTACATTTTTTTTTTACTTGTAAACTGAATATTACTATTTGGATATATATATATATATATATATATATATATATATATATATATATATATATATATATATATATATATTGTATAAAAATATGGATGATATATTGAAACATCTTGGAGAGATAAAAAGAAAACAAAATAAAATAGGTTCATTAGCTTTGCCTATTTATTTAAACACTTCCTTGTGGTAATTTTTTGAAAAACATGATAGCACTACAATATTTGAAAATATACGTGTCTTTATAATGTGAATTGATAGTTTTTATTTTATTTCAAAACGAAAACCTAAGCCGTGAGCATTTAAAATGTGTATATACTATAGAACAAAATTACTGAAATTTTCTTCAAAATGACAGATAGCCGTTTGAAATGAAAAACTATATGATGCAATTTTAAAAATGCCTAATGTGTACATAAAATAGTAGGTTGGTGCAAAACAATGTCATTTTTTACTTAAAGTTGGACGTTAAAAAACGACATTATTTGTGCATCAACCTCATAAAATCTGCGGTTCTTTGTTTTTATTTATATATTGACTGATTGTTTATTGTATCATCAGAATTATTTTATTTGTGGAAGTAAATTCACATGTCTATTTTAAAATCTGTTTTTAAATAAGTTTACAGATTAATAAAAAAAAAAAATTGTAGATTCCGCTACGCTCTTTAATTGTGTTGTAATTTGCAATTGGCACTGATCCAAAAAGTCGTCACCGAGATTTATGTAAAACGAATTTAATAAATTTAGTATGTTTAAAGTTTAAAAAAATACCATGCTTCAAAACATGATAATTAAATGTAATAATATATATATATATATATACATATATATATGCATGTATATATATATATATATTTCACATAGTGTGTATATATATATATATATATATATATATATATATATAGTCATCCACATACCGTACAGTTTCGCTGTTTCAAAGCTCATTAGTGCGGCTTGACAAGCAACTACCTCAAGCCAGGATCAAAACCCGATCCCCCAAAAGACAGTCGGAGTTTCTACCGTTGCTAATAATGGTGTTTATCTTACTCTAAACTGGAAGTTTTAGGCTCAAAGTTAGATATAACCATTAACTAGAAAATCTATGTAGTTCGGATGTTAAACTTATTCAGGAATACAGCCCTAACTGATTATCTATTTGTTTTCTTTTTTGTCATGACCGGATTTTCTGAAGCCACAAATGCGTTCCTCTTTTTGCCTTTTTAATGTATTTTATTGGAAGAGTTGATCGTTATTTTTAATTCTCTTTGTCACCGGAAAATGAGTCTAAGTTAACTTTGAAGTTAATTTTCGTATTCTCTCCACGAGTAAAATTATTTATATAGAAAATATCCAGTGAAACATTGCGATAAAATCTACCTTATGTCAAGGATATATTTTAAACAACTAAAGCAGTTGTTTAGGTTAGAATGTGAGTGTGTTAATCTGTTGTACGCTGTGTAAATCATGTATTGCTTCCCTTACTAGTTTAATTATTGTGATATGTAGTTTTCTGTGACAAATATAGTTCATACTTATTTCGGCGATTAAATCTTTTTGTTTAATCACAGCAGCCGATAACCACGCAACCATTGAATACAATTTCAATCCGATGCAAGAGCCTTACAAAACGTTTTATGCTCACTTAAAATGTTGTACTATCTTTTTCGTGTTCCAACTCTGTTAGAATTTATAAAATGATAAAATATTCATTGAATGTGCGAATTATTTAGGGGAAACGATAGAAAAATAGAAATGTAGCACAAATTTAAAATAGACGAAACGGATACCCGGAGGATCATGAAATAATGACACCTAAGCCGATCACTAAGGATAAAGTACGTGCATTACTGAGGTGGGTTATGTAATTATAAGAAAGTTGGCTGTTGTATACCGGCGTGACAGTAACATCACAAAATACTCTCAATAAGACTATAAAAAATAGTAACATCTGATGAAGAATTTTATAGTATTCGTTGTATCAACTTATTGAAAGCGATCTTATTGACTCGCATGTAATTACGGACGGTACTATTATAACTGTGGTTCTAGTGATGAACAATTTATATTAGTTTCTATAGAATCGCGGTCTAAACTATATTTAACTTCCGCAGCACATTCAACCATTTAAGTCTAAGAAATTCCAAAGAATTTTTATTATTCAAGACAAAACCTTCAAAACTAAATCAAAAGTAAAGCAAACAGTAAAAATATTATGATTTTCACCTGAATAATTTGAAGCCAACACAGTTAACTGTATATGAATAATGATTGCACTACGTTTCAGCATCAAGACTAGTCAATAAAGCGACCGGGTTTTACTCTGATGGAAGCTGTTAGCAGATGATAATTAAGAAATTCATTGAATAATATGAATATATAATGATGGTTTGTCTTTTCAAGGAATATGAAGCAGTCAAATCACACTGCCTAAGTTGAGGTATTTGAATCACTCAACTATGGTAACACAACTCGATTGTGTTTCCTCACATCAAAATCCCAACTAAGTGCTCATCATTTCAGAAACTAGAGCTGCATAAAAAGAAATAAAAATACTATCCTACCCCAATTTCATAGCAGGAAGTCCTTTGATAATTTTGAAGCTACGTTATCTAGTAAAAACATATATTTAGTTGGTTGTTTGGTTGTTTGTTCGGTTGTGTTCAATATCTAACAACCTTTATAAGTCATGTAAGGCTGGAAATTCTGAAAATTATTTGATCTAAAAGAGCAATCAAGAGGGAACATCAAAACTCTTCAGTTTCACATTTTTGTTTTTCGAGGTAACACAGTTTAAGATTTCTAAAATGTCCTAAATTTCTTGATGAAATTGTTTTCAAAAGCAAAATGTTACCATTTACCCAACAAAGTTCGTTTCCTAAAAGCAAAAGTTTGTATCTTTCCTGAAAATATATTTTATTAAAGTAAAATGTCATTTTTCTGAATAGATGTTTTGCAAAATAAAGTGTTGTCACTTTCCTGAAAAAACCGCCATATAAAACAAAAAGTTATCCTATTTTAGAAAAGTTTGTTCCCCAAATTAAAATTCTGTCCCTTTTTCAAAAAGTCTCTTTTTCACAATAAAATAGTGGAACTTCCTGAAAACATCGCCTTTACAACAAAATGCTGCCAATTCACTGAAAAGACCAATTTCTGATACAAAATGTTTTCAATTTTCAGGAAACGAAATTTTCCCGACGCAAAATGTTCTCACTTTCGTGAAAAGACATGTGTTCAAAGTAAAATGTTTTCGCTCTTGTGAAGTAAAGATTTCTCCTGAAGCAAAATGTTATATTTCTGAAAAGATATTCCCCAACCAAAATGTTATCGTGAAAAGACATTTTTCTCGAAGCAAAATGTTTCTACTTTCCTGGAAAGATCGTCTTATATACCAATAAGCTTTTAATCCATCGAAATATCTTATTTGCAACTTGTCAATTTCCTGAAAAATTAATTTTTCAATGAAAAATGCAATCACGTTCATGAAAAAAACTCGTTTTTCATAACACAATGTGTTTAGTTACTTTAAAAGCCTATTTTCAAAAGTAAAACCTTTTCAATTTCTTTAAAATTTCACTTTCAAAATTAAAAGGTTGCCAATTTCTTTAAAAGACTGTTTTAAAAACAAAATGCTTTCCACATTTTTAAAAGATTTCTTCTCAATACAAAACTTTTATAATTTTATGAATATCTTGTTATCTAAAGAAAAATGTGTTTAATTATTTATAAGTCTGTCATCCAATGCAAAATGTTTTCAATCTCTTGAAAATCTAGTTTTCCAAAGCAAAATGCTGTCACTTAGCTGAAAACGTCTTTTTCAGAGCAAAATGTTTTCACTTTCTAAAACGTTTTACTTTTAAAAGCAAAATTAAAATTTATACATATCTAGTTCCTTTAATAAGAGCAAGAATACGGTTTTTATTTTTGGCTCTGATAACGTTTTGCAAAGACAAAAATATAAAGTAAAAGTAACTTTAATTGAGTGGAGTCAGGAAGACAATTTATTCAGACAGCCTGATATGGTATTATCAGAAAAATCTCTGATGATTCATTCAATCCAAAAACTTTAAATCTTAGGCGACTAACAAATTTGGACTAAAATTATTCCAATTTATTTTATAATTTTGAATCTCATACAGATATGAAATTTTTGAAAGAAATAGAAAAGTAGAATACGCTTTTTAAAAGGACACCAGTCTCAGTCAATTTCATTTTCCGTATAAACGTCTCAATTAAAACGTCAATTTTGCAAGAAGAAGAAGAAGAACAACAACAACAACAAAACGAAGAAGAAGAAGACATATCTTCTTTCTCTCTTTTACTTTCCTGCATAATAAATGAAATGATATTTATTTTGAGTAAATTTGACTCGTAGTGTTTCTCTCTTTCATACTTTCTTTTTCATATGTCATGATTGGACATATTTAAAAGTAACGGGTATAATCTGATGTGTAATACATTTGTGTGGCGAGGATTTTGCTTCAGAATAGAATATAGATGATAGCCACATCTTCGACATATACCTTGACTCACAAACAAATGAGGGATTGGAGTAAATATCTATATAGTATTATAATAGCGTGTGTGTTGGTGTGTGTTTCACGCTTACATCTTTTTTCTTCCGAGGGATTGTGGTTTTATTATGTACTTCCATTTCTTGTAACAAGTAGCCTCGTTGCAGTGTACTTGAGGAAGCATGCTGAGTGGGGATGATTTCCTTCCTATATATATATTCTTTTACAAGTGTTTGTATTGGTTTCGTTTTAAACTTATCCACTCAAGTCATATGGATATATTTTTCTATTTTAGAAACTACAACTTTATAATATATAAGAATCGACAGAAAATTAGTCCTCATAATATATACGAAATCTGCATTAATAAAAATATAATATTTAAACGTACTTTATAACCGTGCCAGTTTTAACAAAATAGCTACAATAATATCAGGGCGTCTCTATTTACGCTAAACATCCACAGAATATAAAAGTTACATATGAATGAGTTCGTTCTGTAATTTCCACATGTCTTTCTAGTTTATTCTGAATGCAAAAATAATCTACATGATATTACGTATAACAAACATTTTCATTAATTTTACAGATATTTTGCATGACACGAAAGACAAATATTATAAATGTGTATGTATATATGTTTATTTTTCTGTGACTATATATATATATATATATATATATACTAGCAAAATTACCCGTCCTTGACTAGGTTCAAAAACAGCCCACAGAAAATGGAATCTGGTTTATTAAAGTATGATAGGTCATGAAAAGGAAGGGTTGTAAAGAGATAGCTTCGAATTCGGGGGTATCAAAACCAAAGAAAAATATGATGAAAGTAAAAATACAATAGATAACCCCCATAATTTATTAAACCATACCTGTTCACACTGAAACACTTATCACAATATTCTGTGGATCTATATAAAAAACCTGGTTAAACGTTGTGACATATTTCCATTCTATGGAGGTCAGGTGCGAACGAACACCCCATAATTTTATTATATCATATTTCTTCAAACTGAAACATAATTATCAAAGTATACTTACGCAGATAGATGTGAAATATCTTTATTAAAGTTTGTACTTATTTTCATTCTATGGGGGCTAGGCGCGAACGCAGACCCCACACTTTTATTATATCATCCCTATTTAAGTTAAAACATACTTATCAAAGTATTATTATGTACATCTATATCAAAAACACTTGGAAACGTTTTTTTTTTTAATGTTTAATTTTTTTATTTCCATACTTTGTGGACCAGGCCCGAACGCAGACCCCACAATTTTAATGAGCCACCAAATCAAACATACTCATCCCTGTGTCTCGATAGATCTTCTATCATTATATGTAATCAGATTTTTTAAAATTATCAACCATATAGGAGCCTATTCGTGACCACACACACACGCACACACACACACACACACAGACATTCAGCTTTATATTATATTATATTATATTATATTATATACATATATATATATATATATAAGTGTGAAGGGACGTGTGAGTGACGTTAGTTGGCAGTGTAATCATTGTACGTATGCTACTCTTTTCGTTTAGAAAAAAAACGTATGATTACGTTGAGTGAAAACAGTTTTCTTGGTCGCTTTTCCTCCATACGTGAGGGGAAACAAAACTTACCGCGTTCTGTATTGTCGTTGAATCCTGTTTCGTGTGATGCAAAATCAATCATTTTTTTATTCAGCGATCGAATGAAGGTGTGAATTTGATTTTTGGCATAACTAATGATTCTGGCGAGTTGAACTTTTTCTAACACATCAACTTGACCGTTATTATTTCAATGTTGTACTAGCAGTTCGCTTTGCACGAACAATGTAATTGATATTTAGAGCTATTTTAGTGGGTGTAGAGTGTGTGTTTTCTCTTGCGCAATGTGTCACTAAATGATATTATTATGTATGTCAATTCTATACATGCACTCAGTGGGTATTCTTTTAAAAAATATGATTTGTTGGGTCATTTTAAAATATTCTGTACAATATTCTTCGAACTATTTGTTATTTCGTTTAGTTCTTAAATTGTTAACCTAGCGTTATAATCAGGATTCGGTTCTGGGGTTCGGGAAGGAGTGAGTAACTCTCTCGACAACAGCACGTTTCTGCCCTCTTCTTTTCCAATCGACCACACCTGGCCTCTCGCCACCAATGTCACACTGCACAATCCGAACGTCAGCAATACGGAATTATTTTCAAGAGAAGATGTTCACGACTCTTTTCTCTCTGCTCCCCCCAGGGAATTTTTCCCAGTTTTTATATCCTCATATTTAGAAAAAAAAGGAAGCGGCAGTAAAAAAATAGCTTCTCCCATCATGCTCTGCCTTCCCAAGATGCCCATCGCGTATACAAATGCGCTGGTCATCCTTTCCTTCTTCTTTCCCAAAGAGCGATGCAGATACGCCCGGTACGTTTCTTTTTTTCTTTTTTTTTTTTTTTAGCCCAAAGCCTAACCTCGTCAGGCAATACAACGTCCCCTTGTACCGGACCAATTGATGTTTCTAGAGTTTTTCATCTACATGGATCTGGAGATAAGCCGACTTCAGGTCGACAATCTTAGTGGTCGGCTTCATCCTCCTCCATTTCCTCATCACCTCTTCGCATACATCAATCCCCTTTCCAGTGTTGCAGGCTACGTATCTGTTTAATTCTCTGAAATCCAGTACCGGTCCAACTTTATTCTTTGTGGGTTGAACAACCGCCAGTAATGGTAGCACTCCTTTTTCTTTCCCTGTCCACGGTTTCAAAATTCCCTCCTCTATCTACCTCTTCACTTCTTCCTCGAATCCTTTTCTTATTTCTCCTCGCAGTGTTTTCTCGTAGCAGCTTACTTTGTTGTGTAGTTCCTGAGGCCCGGAGATCCATTTCCATTCCACCGTCCATCTCTCACCATCGAACCTCGCCAGGAAATCCTCGTCCTCGATGCAGCAAGCCTCTGGTTTTTGTGTTCTGATACTTCTATCACATTCCACTCCTGCCATTCCTACTTCGCCGAGGTGTCCAAAAGTTACTTGGCCCCCTCTCAACGTAGCGCCCCCCAGTTGGTTGATCGCACTTACACCTAAAACCACATCAACATCACCAACCAGATGATCCAACACCAGGGCTCGTAGTCCAATAGGCACACCTTGCCCCAGTACTTCCGCTGTTGTCTCTCCCAGGCATTTCACCTCCCTGCCTTCCACGGTCTTAATACTCCTGGCTCCGCTCCATGATCTAGCGACATTCTTCGTTACCAACGTCGTGGTGCAGCCTGAGTCAACAAGGGCCATGGCTCTCTTTCCATTGACTACTACCGGTAACTGAGGCAACTATTCGTTGTGCGCCATTTCCACATAGAAGGGGGAACCACTCGCGCAATGGCTCTCCTTCACTCGTTTCTCTGGTCTCGTGCAGCAATGCAATAGCGGCTAATGTGCCCCACATCGGTAGCAGATGACCCCCGGTCTCGGCTCTTTGCAGTCCTTGAGCAGGTGAGGACCCTGGCACCGGAAGCACTTGATGGCAGGCCTCCCCTCCTGCGGCCTCGCTGCCTGTCTCTCGTCATTCAAGTGGGGCCTCATACACTTATTTCCACTCACAGCTGTAGCCACGATTGGGCCCTTTACATTCTTGACTAGGACTCTGGCGTGGACCAAGAGATCGCCCACTTCCATCGTATTGATCTCAGTGATTCTCAGCATGTTCACGGAGATTTCTTCTGGGAAGCCATTCACTAGGTATAACTTTACCATCATCTCCAGACTCCTCCCCATGTAACCAGCCCATCCTGCCAGTCTGCTGATCTCCGCAGCAAAGACGTCAACAGACTCGCCGGTCCATCCCAAACTTGCAAGCTTGTCGAGTGCTTCAAATGGACTCTCGGCGAAAGCCAATTTCAGTCTTTGCTCCACTGAGGCAAGGTCTCCCTTATCTTCATCGCGCATCTGCTGGTAAATAGTGAAGTAGAGCGGCAACAGGGTGACCACGTCTTCGATGTTTTGCAACCTTGCCACCATCTTTAATTTTTACAGCCATTTAATTAGGTCACCCTCCCCAGTGAAGTGTCTCAATTTCTGAGTTGAGAGTCTCCAGTCAGCCACGTTAACCTTCTTGACTCGCCGAAATAGCTTCTCGCGTTATAATCAGGATTCGGTTCTGGGGTTCGGGAGGGAGTGAGTCACTCTCTCGGCAACAGCACGTTTCTGCTCTCTTCTTTTCCAATCGAGCACATCTGGCCTCTCGCCACCAATGTCACACCGCACAATCCGAACGTCAGCAATACGGAATTATTTTCAAGAGAAGATGTTCACGACTCTTTTCTCTCTGCTCCCCCAGGGAATTTTTCCCAGCTTTTATATCCTCCTATTTAGAAAAAAAGGAAGAGACAGGAAAAATAGCTATTCCCATCATGCTCTACCTTCCCAAGATGCCTTTCGCGTATACAAATGATACAAAAGTCGCTGGCCAACGTTTCCTTCTTCTATCTCAAAGAGCGATGGGGTACGCCCGGTACGTTTCTTTTTTTCTCTCTCTTCTTTTCTAACCATATACCCCACACATATTATCCAAAAGAAATTGTAATAAATATGAAATCTATTCCAATATAAAAACATTGAAGACGAATACAAACTTGTCAATAAATATAATGTTTTTGTTTCCTACAGCCACTGTAGAAATATTATCACCATCTTGATATTTTATTCTACTAATATTTTGCCCATTTTTAAGGGTTAAATATGTGGGATGGACAAATGTAAAAACCGACGGAGTGATAAATAAATGGAATGCGGGAAACGTTTTAGAACATAAAAACAAGCCAAAGTTTTAGTCCAGACTTAAAATCAATGCTTTGTGGTAAATTGATCGTTGAATGTTGTTAAATCTGTTACCATTTTGGCATGGATTACTAATCTTTGTTAACCTCTAGTAATTCATAACTGTCTATCGAACGTCTACTCCAATTCTGACTTCGCTGCAGCTTATATTAACACAGGTTTGTACAAAATTTCAAGAACAAACATGGTGTTGTGATTACAATTGTTTAGAACAAACATTGTATCGTGATGATAAACCCTCATTAATCCCTAATAATATTAAACTGTGCATTGAAAAAAATTCCATAATACTATGTTCTCTGCGCTTATCAAAACAACGTGCGATAAACATTCCAATCAGATTGGCTAAGTAATTTCGAGAAAAAAGATGATCAACAGTCTAAGCCAAATATAGAATATGTTACCCTCTTCCAAGATATTAACGCCTCCTGTTTGTAAGAGTAGTTCATTATAAGTTCTGTTTTCATAAGACCCTTATCTGATAATTTTTCTCTTTGGGGCATGGGAAAATCATAATTTCGTTTCTCATATACACTATAATAAAGTATATTCTTGTTAATAATATTAAACACTTTCTGTATATTGTATAAAAATCCATTCTGAACGTGAAGCACACATTTGGCAAAATTGAGAATGTTGACGTCATCCATTTGTCACAGTATTCAAATTTCTACTATTCGAGAGGGAAAGAGCCTTTTAGTGTACATATATGTATATAATATCTGAAATTATATGTACAAATATTATAAAACATAAAATTTTATTAATCTGACTGAATCCAGCATAGAATTTTCTGAAAATCATTTATATTGCATGAAATAAAAAGATAATACTCTGCAAATTCCATGATAGCAAGAATTTTAAATACTACATATTTGATATTAAAACATTTGTCTAAACTATTTATACTCCTAGAAAATTTGTTGACACCTCGTCGATGTTAGAAATTAATCAGTGCTTTTTTTTTCTTCTGGTGTTTCAATGTTAAAGGCGTTGCTGATCGTCTCTTGGGATTGATTGAGATTGTCGGACTGACTTCCTCATCTTTGTTGTTATTGTCACAACGTTTCGGCCGTATAGCCAACTATTTCTGGATGGAGAGGGGGGACCATCGCCCCCTATGGGATGAAGTAAAAAATAATAAACAGAGAGACCCACTGGAAAGTGAGAAAACTTTTAAAAAACAGCTCACATGCTCGGACATAACAACCTACTGAGCAAACAAAGGATAGATCTGAATGCAATTTGGACACCTCTGATAGAGAGAGAAAACCTTGAATAACAACATAGGTTTAACATTAACAAAACCAACTAAGAATTGTCCTAGTGACATATGGCCGAGTGGTCCTAGACGTTGTATCAAAGTTTACAGTTTAATTACAGTTGCCTGCTGAGTTCAATCCTGAACGAAGGCAGTAAAAAAGTAACATTCAAAACAGAGAATCAGCAACTATGTCCTAAAGCCTAGCTGGAGTCCAAACACGGTGCCCCCGTAATAATAATAAAGGGTTGGATTCGAGACTCCCAACAAACGGTTCCCCAGTTCGATACAAAAAACCTGACGAAGGTCGGAGGGCAAAACGGCCGAAGGGTTGTGACAATAACAACCAAGATGAGGAAGTCAGTCCGACAATCTCAATCAATGAAACACCTCATCTCAAAAATACAGACAATTACTGTCTCTTGGGATTGGCAGACTATACGTGTATATCATCAATACATCTGTTCTTTTTTAAAGTAATAAATTTAATTTTTACTTTTATGAAATTTAGATACGCTTCTATTTGGATCATTCGCACTCCGCTGGTATTTAAATAACTCCATAATTCCATATGCATATTATATATGTAGTTATTAAGATATCTGCACGACTGGTGAATTAATATTTAAATAATTTCTATATCAAAGGATTAGAACAATTGACCAAATCAAATTTAAAGAGCACACAAAACTTCAGCTCATTGCAGCAGCGCGTCCGTCAGTACTTCTGTAGACTCGTTTTCACATCTGTCTCATCTGCTTCAGTGGCCTGTTTTTATAAAAGACAGGGTCCTCTAAATTTGCATATTTGCATATGTGCACGAGAGCACACGAGATTTGGCGCCATCTTGGACTCTTCTCAGCATCATATCGCTGCGTCGACAAAGAGCACACCGAGGCCGTTTAAGAGGTAAGCCTGCGTTCCCACAATTTTCGCCACAAAGGGACATCTGAACTTATTGTTAAACTCTGCCAAGTCATTACTAATGGAGAATTAGAAGTCTTCAATTGAAATTAAACTATTATATTAACTTACTATTGTACAACCTTTTAATGCTTAATTCAGTTTCCTATTTTATTTCAGTTTAATGTAATGTCTTTCAATGCTCAATTGAGTGTATTATACTTCTGTTGTTATGATATCGCCTTCCCGGGTATTACCATGACATTTTTTTGGATGATTAACTTAAACTCTCGTCTATGATAGCATATTCGTAGGCGTTGCCTCATTATTTTGATAGCGTTTCATATACTCTATCCTTACGATAAAATCCTCCTAGAAATTGCCTATTCCTACGATGGCATGTAGTATGTGCACGTTCGTCTGGATGTTATTTTTCGAATTTTGGGGGTTAATTTAGCGCATGTTATGTTGTCAGGATACAATTTTGCCAGGTATTACCTTTTCCTTTTTTTTAAAGTAATCATGATTAGGCCTATGACGACAGCATATTCTTATCATTGTTTTGACTCTCGAGTATATATCTGACAGAGTTAGACACAGGTACTCAATAATAAAAGAACCACATCACTGTATATAAAAGCATTTAAGCTATCAAAAGATACACACTCAAAGAGAGTCAAAACAATGATAGAATATGCTGTTGTCATAACCCTAATTATGATATCTTAATGAGGATATAATTAATTTCTGATTTTGCTAGTAGTACCTAATAACATTTGACATTTGATAAACCATATAGTCACCACAGAAGATGATTTACAACATAGCATCTAATTTATAAAACTATGCCTGTCTGTCTTTATATTATCAAACTCTATCTTTCCTGAAACTGAATGTCGCAAAGACGCGGGAGGGGCCTCAAATGATTCGATTTTTTATAGACCTTTCTTTTATGGTCTTTAGCCGGTTAAAATAGTTTAAAGGGGTCAAAAATGGGTAAGAATTGAGATAAAAATCTTTATACATTTTGTACATTCATCTTAGTTCATTTTTGATTAATTTATATGTGTGTCACATTTGTACAGTGGTAACGTCACCAGCTTTGAATACTAGTTTTGCTTTCGGTTTTGATTCTAGTTGATGGCATCCAAATGCTTCGTATTATTTGGATTCATCGGACTATTGTTTTCATCTTGAGTGTGATTTTTATACCGTTTCTGTCGATGTACCCTCTGACTTTCTTCAGGTGTATCTTGTCGAACTCGGGATTGTTTCTGTGGAATTCGGGAATTTGGACGGAATTTCGAGCGAAACCCTTTATTTACTTCACAGAAGTAGCGTGCTTTTGTTCCGTCAGCTATGACTGGGTAGGGGTCCTTAGCAATTTGCAATTGTATTTTTCGGTCGCCCACACTGAGTATTGAAACTTCAACCTTAAGACTGAATGTTTGCTTTTTGAAATCACGACTTTATAATAATATATACGAAATCTGGACAAATTAAAACATCATATTTAAGCGTATTATACGACCGGGCAAAGCCAGACCCCAGCCTCGCAAGTAGAACAATAAGGAAGCATATATAAGATAGAATAAGGAAAATCTATAAGGTAATGAATAATGACCTCCTAAAATATAAACAAAATGTGAGATTATATTTTATCGACACGTTCAATGAATAATTTGTATTAGTGACAGCCAAGATATAGAGCGTATCCAGTATTGAATTGCTTAGCAACAAAAATAATAAAAAAAGCAATGATTTTGTAATTTCTGAAAAATAACATGTTGAACTGCTAGAAAGTTTGCTTGTTTATATAATAGACATCATTTTATAACTGAACGTAACCGATATAACGTCACGAACTAAATAACAAGTCCATAAGTTTTTATTTGAAAATTTCACTCCTCAAGAAAATAAACATCTAATATTCATACTATATTCCCATCTCACACAAAATTCTTTACTCGACGAGGCGAGTGTATACATTGTTAAACTGCCTCGTTCCCCGCTGACGAAGAACTACCTACTGCTGATAAGCTCCATCGATTTCTTTTTATGGTGTCGGTTAGCGTCAAATATTTAACGGATTCATTTTATGTTTTTGCGCTGATAATTTCGGCTTGTATCATTGGCGGAAAAATATATATTCTCTTCTTTTGATTTCATTTGAATTTCTGACCGTCTTTTACTAAGTATGTAATAACGTTTATTATTATTAGTTTCGTCTTCAGACACAAATCGCAAATCTCTATTAATAATAAATGTATTACCCTGTTTATTACCATCCACACAATGGCTGCCTCCCTACAGTTATAAACGAAAACGTCATAAAAATAGCGGAATCATATAAACACACACACACATACATACATATATATATATATATATATATATATATAATCAAATTATAATTGTCGAGGTATAAAATATCGTATATATATATGTATATATGTGTGTGTGTGTGTGTGTTTGTGTGTGTACTTAAATCGAAACAAGAGCAGAATTTATTGAATAAATAAACATATTATTTTTATTGAAATCAAATTCAATATTTTGATATTCTTTTTTTTTCTTTTACAGGTAACATTGTTGGGGAAAATGGTTGGCACCTGTCGCTCAGATGTTTTGGTGAGGTTATTGTCCGGTTTAGTAGAAGGAAGCTGGTCTACCGTATATTGTAAATGATGAAAAGTTTACTAACTTAGAAGCTCTGTTTATATGAAATTTGAAGTTAAACGGTGGTCTATAAACAGTTAACTTTAAGGTTCATATCAATAGTGCTTCCAACATAGACTTTTATTATATATATATATATATATATATATATATATATATGTGTGTGTGTGTGTGTGTATGTGTCTGTGTGTGTACATATGTATATATATATATATATGAATATATAAATATATATATATATATGTGTATATTTTAGCAGCAAGTCATTATTCAATCACGTCTGATTGAACACGACAGAGTTATTCTTTTTTCTGATATTTCTGGATATCTTTTCCAATGGCCGAACGGTTTTTTTTATTTCATCTGGCATATTGTATAAAATTGCGCCCAAAAGTTGTTGTTTATCCATATTCTTCTCAAGCGACTTCTATCGGTGCATCCGATACTTATTAGGCGCGATTGTTTTAGTTACGTTTTTCTTTTTCTTAGAACCAATTAAAAAATCTATAATACACCAAGCCTCAAAAGAAAAGAAAAGAAAAAGAACACGATAAACGTTGTGACTATAACAACAAAGATGAGGAAGTCAGTCCAAAAATCTCAATCAGTGTATGATTCTACACAAAAATTTAATTTCTATAAATAAATCATCCATGTGGATTTCGAACAGCTTCGTTGCCTGAACTTCATACATTAGGATTCGACGGAATAATCTCTCTCTCTCTCTCTCTCTCTCTCTCTCTCTCTCTCTCTCTCTCTCTCTCTCTCTCTTTATATACATATACATATATATATATATTAGTACGGCAACTTTTATTGATAGTACACAGATAAAACTCTAGTCCCCTTTCGAAATAATCTCCTCCGACTGCAATGCACTTGTACCGTTCCAACCATTGAAAGACTCCAGAGATAACCTCTTTTGTGAGCATGGCAATGGCCCTCGCCATATCTCCTTTCATCTCCTCAATTGTTTCATAACGAGAACCTCTAAGGTTTTCCTGGGTTTAGGAAATAATCAAAAGTCACAGGGAGCAATACAATAGACAATAGAGAGTATGAGGAACTGTTTTGATGAGCATCTTGGTCAAATAGTCTCATCTTCTCTGAGTAGTCTTGATACAAACTTCGCGAAAATCTGCCGCATTTAAAGTTACTCTCGAATAATTGTGAGTGCAGTTACCACACTGACATCAAACTGTGAACTTATTGTCTCTATAGAAACACGACGATCCTTATCCAGTAAATTCCTTATTTAGCCAATCAACTCTCGTGTTCCAACTTCCTTACTCCTTTCACACATCTAATCATCCCTTACATATAATCTGCCCTCTTTAATCTCTAATGCCATTTAAAAACTGGTACTCGATTCACGCAAGATGTCTCAACACTGTCTGGAGAATTTCATACGTTCTCTGACATTTTTCACAAATTTAAAACGGAATTTTACTGCATATAGTTCATTCATAGTTTCCTCGCTTCCTAATTGGGTTTCTAAATTCATCAGCTGTGACAAGCAAGCTCAAGTATGGTGTATGCCAACTGTTTATTGTAAAATGATGTCATAAAAAGTGTCATCTCATAAGATGTATAAGCGAAAACATAGTGATTTTTTTAAAAATCTACGACAATTTTAAATGTTTGTACAAAATTTTCTGAAAACTTTTGAAAGCACCTTGTATATATATATATATATATATATATATATATATATATATATATATATAGAGAGAGAGAGAGAGAGAGAGAGAGAGAGAGAGAGAGATACGGATGAATAATTAATACGAAAAATATATAAATATTTATATCCGTTCTGTATTTATTTGCTATTGGTTGACTTTCGAAAAAATACGAAAACGTTTCTTTCAGAAGTACTTATTTTCCAGTGACGCTTCGGTTTTCTTCATATATAACACACACACACACACACACACACAAACACACACACATACATATATTTATATATATAATTATATTTTTACTATAATAGTTAAATACCTACAGAGACTAGTGTTTCATCCCTTCGGGAATCTTCAGTGCAGGGTGTCGCGATTAACATCAGTCGGCAGATTCGACCCCGGCAACACAATTCATCTCTAGTTTGATTAGCAAAGTATGTATCTAATATGCTACCATTAACCGCTTGAAATAAGGTTGAATTTAAACATTTTGTTTCGAAAAGATTTTACGTCAGTCACAGTGATCTAACCGTTGTACGATGATCTATGCATAAGCGTAAAATTGACCGACTTAATTCAAGTGCTCAACGATAAGAAACGAGTATATATATATATATATATATATATATATATATATATATATATATATATATATATACTCGTTTCTTATCGTTGAGCACTTGAATTAAGTCGGTCAATTTTATATATATATATATATATATATATATATATATATATATATATATATATATATATATACATACTTGCTAATTACTCCCGAATAATCTCAATTAAATCCAACTCCAACGCAATCCGCATGCAATATCCGACAGCTAAACACCTACACAAACAAATCTCCTCAAGTTAAACATTCACTAAATCCAATATCACACGCTTCCTGGAAAAAAACACGCATAAACACACACACACGCACACGCACACGCACGCACACACACTCACACACACACACACACACACACACGCACCTAACACTTGAAAGCAAATGGTCTACACTACTATGAATACTTAATAGTCCCACCGAATCCACCCATTAACCATAGAATTTATATTTGGATGCATGTCTGCTAAACCCCTGATAATTTTTTCTCCTCCAATATCGTTAAAAATATTCACCCGCAACATAAATATTACACTAATATTCAGCTTAATAGTATACGCGCTGCTTTACTTGCTGCATGTCTGTTAACTTATAAATTAACAAAAATGTGATAACATCTGGTGCAGCCTGAATGCATATAAAATAAATAAATAAATAAACAAAATAAAGAACACAATGATCTAGTAACTGAAAACATACACAGGAAACATTAACTTTAGTCTCCCTAAAGCCATAGGTATATTTCTTCTAAAGTGAAACACTCTAATAAAACTCTTTAATTTTGCTAACCTCAGTCTTTTATATACAACAATCACTAAGTGTGACCCAAATCTAAAAGATAAATGATGCACGGCACCATATGATATAGACGTTGAAAATAACTCCAGATAACACCTTATACATCTACTCCGAGTGGTTATATAGCATATCAGTATATGCATACGTGTGTATACATAGTTTTCTACCTGCATAAGATCTGTGGGTACTACTATTTGCAAATAATTAATGTAACCCCCAGTAAAGTTATATCAGTGCTAATCAGTAGCAAATAACTGGGAGGAATGCCTAATCACCCTTCTAGCTGAATAATCATTACCGCTGCCATACAAAAATGAAAAACACGGGTAAATAAGAAATAAACTAACAAATCCGCACCATATCAACTCTGTTCTCCGCACAGCTGAATCTTCACCCCCATGACCCGTTTACAGAAAAAAAAAGCCTTCTTTTGCTGAAAGCTGATTTTCGGTTTTCATTGAGATTCCCGCTTTCGTATATAAGCGTTGTTGCCTAGACGGGTCTCTGGTTACTAAATATTAGAAGACCGGAATATGCTTATGACTGTGTAGCAACAAATTACTGCTTATGTAAAGACAAATTGAAAATGTAACTTGCTTTACTTCCGTGTTGAGCACCCTTGTATTAACCTTGTTATATTTCACTGGTTACCCTACTTTTGAAAAATAGCAACCTAAAATTATTAATATATATATATATATATATATATATATATATATATATATATATATATATATATATATATTTGAATAAGGGAGTAGTCATCAATAATGTTTATTTTTAACATTATTTTATTATTCCGTGTCTTGGTTTTTCATTGGGAATTATGTTTGGATCATTGTAATAATGTTTTTTAAGTCATTGAAATCGTTTTTAGGAACGTTTCAGACGTTCTCTGATGCGTCCTCGTCAGAAATTATTTTCAA
Organism: Euprymna scolopes; assembly: GCF_053919585.1. Taxonomy (NCBI): domain Eukaryota; kingdom Metazoa; phylum Mollusca; class Cephalopoda; order Sepiida; family Sepiolidae; genus Euprymna; species Euprymna scolopes. The sequence goes on along the minus strand of NC_136493.1, from coordinate 58,054,714 downwards.
AAAAAAAAAAAATAAAAAATAATTTCTGACGAGGACGCATTTTTTAATGCAGTATTACGGAGTTCTACTGTAAATTATGTATTAAAATATAGTCCAAACTTTAAAGGGCTGATCAAATAGACTCCGTGGGAAATACAATCCAGAAGATATAGAGCCTATGGGGAAGATTCTAATGGTAAGAAATTCAAAGTAAAAATTTGGAATTTAGGTCTCCATAGCGAAAAACGTAGATATTCCTAGCGGAAAGTTCCCGTAGATCAGTAACTGAGCAATTAGAGATAGCGATATATACATGCTTGCACAACACTTTGTAAAAATATGCAAAAAAAAAACAATAAAAATGCGTCGTATATAAATCCGTAATGATGGCTTCAAGAAGTCGGAATCGCAACCCGCTAATACCCGTTGGTTTTGAATTAACCCCGTTTTTATAGAAGCAATTTATTTTCTATTATGCTACTTCTTGTATAAATTGAATATACGAAAGGGCATTTTTATGTTAAAGCGAGTTAAAAATAACCCCCCTTCACTAATGTTGGCAGGAAGCGATATATATTCTTGAAGGATAATTATGCACAAACATGTTTCCTTCTTTAAAAATATATCATAAAATGTGTGGACTGAAAAAATCCTAGAACATTTTATATATTTATAGAAACAATTATCTTGCTATATATATATATATATATATATATATATATATATATATATATATATATATATATAATTTGGTTGGTTGATTGTTTTTGTTTTACGGCATATCAACCCTTTTCAGGTCATTTAATGCCGAATCCGGTGATTTTGAAGAAAAATTTTTTTTGATAGAATATATTTGTTTTTTGCAAGTCAGTCTCTATTTAACCCATAGTTGGGACCCTAACAGGTACTACCATTCCGGGTCAGAGTGGACCTGGGAGCAATGGCAATTAAAGGGTGGCTCCACACTCCCCAGAGCCCGCAAGCTGGAGCCGCACCATCGAATATAGTTTAAGGTCATATCAAGGACTCCCATTGAGGGACTTTTCCCCTCTGCAGGGGGGCAGTCGGCGTATTCTAATGCCCCACCGACAGGGCCATATATAATTTGAATTCAGCTAAAGTGCAAATCAAAATATTACAACTAAAAATCATTAGTATATTTTGTTTAAATAAAGTGTTGTATAAATGTCTAAATCATGAGCAGATAGTAAAGATTTTTAGAAGAATTATTAAATGTAAAAGGGAGTTGCAAAAGTAATGTGTTCTCTTTTTTATTTCACCTGATGGATCAGAGGGATTGCAATTGGCATTTTTAGATAGCTTATGCACCTATTGCCTGAAAGTTTCATTTCTCTGTTGCAGATATTTAAGGTGTGGGACACTAAGAAAAAATATTCTTGCCATCGACTTCAGAAGCAGCAATTAGACATTGGATTCTTCCATAAAGAAGACCTGAATTCATTAATATTTACCGGCTTCATTTGAAATTTACAAAGCCAATAGCGTTAGTATAAACAAAATTATGAGATGGGTTCGTCGATTTCACATGTGAGTGACAATGCGCGCCTCTTTTATAACCGATGTGTCAAAAGGGGTTCCAACAAGTTCATTAATAATAGGGATGACCATGTGGAAAAATAAATTCTGAGGCAAACAGCATCACTCGTTTTAGTAAAACTAATATTTTCGTATCTGTTCAATTTTTAAGTTTTTGAGTTTAAAATAGGATACATTACTTTAGGAAGATTATTCGTATATACTAATTTAATAGAACTTGATAAAAATAAAAATAAAATTTTTAGAAAAATTTGGATACATCGCATTTATATTTATTACATTTCAGTTAATTTGATATTTCTTAGAAGATATATAGGCATTTCTCTCCTTTTTAAATTGAAATTTTTTGAATCGGATCGCATCATACTCGTTGTTATTAAACGCTAATTAAGTAAGGTTCACTTAATTTCAATCTCTTTAGCTTAAAAGTAAGATATTTTCATTAATCATTATTATGTAATTTTATTTAAATTATTTTTTTTTTAAATCTCCACATAACATTATGTATCATCATATCTCCATTTTAGTTTTCGTAGAGAAACATAAAATTGGTACTTAACTGTTTTGTTCGTTTGATTTGTTTTATTCGCCTATGTCTGGTATGTATGTTTTTAGTATGTAATAAAAGAACGTTCAAATTAGACTGTATTTTCTTTGTTATATTTAATTTGTCCATTAATTACGTTTGCTCTAGTTTCTAAAATCTTCTCAGGGGACCCCAAAAACATTCATCTCGTATCGCTATCACGATAATCCCCCGCCAGAAATTAAACTATAGCTGATTGATCAAAAACAGAGCTTAAATCATTGCTTAACATTCAACAGACTTTCTGAATGAAAGAAAAACGAATTGTAACCGGACAGTTGCGTGACTTATTCGCTACGGCTTACGAGAATGGAAGAAAGCAAAATTCCGGAACGCGGCACTCGAATAATTGGCTTCGTTGGAACACGTCATGTGAGGAGCGAGACCAGTGCACACGGCCTACAAGATAACTGATACGGTGAGCTGGAGTGGAATTAGCCGTATCGCCGACCCGCAGTTCTTATAGGAAATATGCTAGCAATGATGTTTTCAGGATGATCACCCTTCTCGCACAGCTTTTGTGCATAGATACCGATACAGTATTGATTGAAGAGAGTTTGGGGAGTGGAAAAGTCAGCTGGACATATTGCACGGATGAGCAAACAGTGATGTCGGAATCAGTAAGAGAATTGTGGCAGACGCGCTCGGCCATTGCTTGTGAAATCTGGCCGTGCCATCTGTTACAAGTCGCTTTTCTTCCGTGTTTTATACCATTCTCTTCTGTCGCCGTTTTTAATGTGAATAAACAAAACAAACCACATTTGAAGAACAACGAAAACATAAAACGCAGACAAATATGGGAAACATAAATTAAGTTTAAGAAGTAGCTAAATCTTACTAAAGATTAAACAAAAGACATGAGATCGCGTTGGCGAATGCGTATGAACAATCTGAACAAAAGTAACAACAAGTATTTACATTAAATTGCTACTTTTACATAAATTAGATCGTCAATTATTTAATGCATTATATAATCGTAAATGTCTCCTTATTGCATATGGACTGGATGAATATGTTTGTAACGTGTTTATACATGCACGTATGTATATATATATATATATATATATTCATGTGTATATATATACATATATATGTACATATATGTAAATGTATACATATAGTCACCTAAAATAAGACTGCTTCGTTTTAGCACAGCTCTTCAGTGCCGCTATACGAGCAACTACGTCAAAACAGAATTAAAATTCGACCGGCTACACTATTTATTTTTAGATGGCTATTGTAAAGTACAATGATTGAACATTGTCCAAACAACTAAACTATAAACTATAGTTGTTAACACAAAGAGCATTTAATTATACCCTAGTGACAGTTTGTTATTTTACTCCCCAATATTCCCAAGCCAACACAAGAGAAAATTTAAATACATCGACATTAAAATAACATAGATTATTTAAATAATACCCTATACATATTATCATTTACCAAACATACACAGTCTTAATATATTATCTGATATATAATCTATTATATGCATTATAGAACTTTCAATCGGCATAATCGACTGTTTCTTTGTTTAAATAGTTCGTCTCTCATATCCAGCCAATTATATATTTACATGGTGCATCTTGGCTCTGGAATTCTACTTTTAGAAATCATCATTACATATTATTTAAACACTAGTATCTATTAACATATTACACTATTTAGAACCCCTAAATTCTAACTCATAATTTGCATAGTAAATAATAACTTTATTAATATGCCGCTGAACTACCTTTCACAATATATATAGAAATAAAAACTCGATTCACCCTGCCATAACTCATCTTTCATACCGATCCACAATCTCCTTTCGCCTACAAAATTGAGATCCCGTACAATTCATTCAAGACATTTTAAATAAATCCTAATATTAACTTGTAGACTTTAATGAGACAAATCACATTAGCATAAAAAAGGCTAGTATTCCTTTAAAATATGTCCATTTAAAACTATCCTAAAACTCTTGATTGTATGCATAATTATAGCTGTACTAATCATTTGTTTTATATTATTAACCCAAGCATTTAACAAATATTATTCTTATTCTGGATTTTTGATAAATATGAATGGATTTTTTAATAAATAAATAGAATTTAGCTTCGTAAATTATAGCTTGTAAATATGACATATTTCAACCTGCCCTATTAATTCAACAGTAATTTATTAGTTTAATATTTTATACAATATTTATAGTACGTCGTAATCATATAGTTTTATTAATAATTTTTTCTCCTATAGCCGTTCTTATATATTCTTATATTAAATTTTAAAAGTTTTTTTTTTCATTTTGTTATCCTTGGTCCAGTCGATAGTTTTTTTTTAATTTTTTTTTTTTACACAATGATCACCACTTATCAAGGCCCGGAAGCCACTCAGGAATAAGGGTTATTGTAAGTACATTACGTTAGTGTGGAGATTTGATGAAGTGTTTACTTAAAGGGGTGGTTCATTAGGAATGTGTTAACGTTGGACTTGAAGACATCCAAGTTGTAGTCCAGTGGGAAGCAGGCAGACGGAACAGAGTTCCACAGGCGTGCAGTTCTAAGAAAGAAGCTTTGTTCATAGAATCCGCGTTTTGATTTAGTCACAGATATAGAGTGGGGGAAATTTTTCACAGTGGATTCAGCTAGACGGGTGTTTTTCGTGAAAGATTGGCGAGGGGGGGAGACCAGAGATTGGAGTTCAGACGAGCATCTGACGTGGAAATAACGATAAAATAAGGATAGGCTCGCAACGTCTCTTCTGTGGGAGAGAAGTTGCAGGGTGAGAAAAGAGCATCCCCCACTAAGCCACGAAGTCTACTTTGTACTCTTTCAAGGCAGGATAGGCTGTTTTTAGCAGCTCCTGCCCAGATATGGCAACAGTATTCCATCCTTGGCCGTACTTGGCTTTTATATAGATAGAGAATTGCATCAGTAGTGAGATATCTTCTGGAGCGGTAGAAGGATCCCACCATCTTTCCAGCGACCTTGGCAACAGACTTGATGTACGTGTTCCATTTCAGATCAGGAGTAAAGGTCAAACCCAGAAGCTTGTCAAAACACAGGGCCTCACCCAGACGAGAGCCATCCATCACAATTGATGCCAGATGGGGATCAGAGCGTTGATGATGTAAGGATAGGAGTTTGGTTTTGGATGCATTAACGGTAACCAGCTACATCTTCCCCCACTGAACCACGCGCTCGAGATCAGGGGAGAGAGAATCAGAGAGAACTTTGTCATTTACAGCCTTTGATGTGTTGCCGTAGATGGTCGTGTCATCAGCATAGATGTCAACGAATGATTTAAGTATGTGTTAACGGAGGTCGCTGATGTAGATCAGGAAGAGAGTTGGGCCCAGGATTGATTCCTGAGGGACTCCAGCATTTATATTGCATGTCTCCGATTTTTGTCCATCTACCACTACTCTTATGAATATATCGGAGAGAAATTATTTAATGATTGAGAAAACATTTCCAGTTATACCGTAACCGGAAATCTTGTGAAGTAGACCCTTATGCCATACCTTGTCGAAGGCCTTTGATATGTCAAGAGCAATTGCCCTAGAAAGGAAGCCTTTGTCAAGAGATTCACTAATCCTGTGGGATATAACCGTCAGCACATCTGCGGTAGATCTTGCAGAGCGGAAACCATATTGTGTGTCACTAAGAAGGTTATTCCTGCTGAGGTGGTTGACTATTTCTCTATTTAATATGGATTCATGCAACTTACTCATAACACACAGGAGACTATAGGTCTGTACTGAGAGGGAGATGACTTGTCACCTTAATTCTTAAATACAGGGCAAACTGATGAGGTCTTCCAGGGAGTCGGAAAGCACTTCTCCTTAACGCAGCGCTTAAATAGTTTCGTAAGTATGGGAGAAAGTTCTGGTTGAAGCTTTTTTAACACTATAATTGGGATGCCATCAGGGCCAGTTGCTTTACTGGAATCTATGTTCTTGATTAGCTTGGCGACCTCATGCACGGATATTTGTATGTTACCTAGCTTGTTCTGTGTTATAGGAGGAAATATGGGGAGTTGATGGCCTTGGTCGCATAGGGTAGAATTAGCTGCAAAGTTCTTTGCAAATAGTTTGGCATTGTCTAACGCTGACGAGATGACCTCTGGTCCATTTATAATGGTTGGGATAGAACGCACACTTCTGTTCAGGATCCTATTTGTTATTTGCCAAAACTGGTGAGAAGCAAGCCGCTGATCAGCTATTTTGGATTTAACAGACTGGGCATATAGCTCTCTCGCATTTTTATTACTCTTTTACAGTGGTTGCTGGCACTGTGGAATAATTGATTTTTTAAAACTCTGATTTAATCACATCTATCTTTATAGACAACCGTTTTCAACTTATGCTTTCTATAACCCCCCTCTCATATAAACTTCCCTCCTATTTGCACCTTTGACCGATTTATGTTTGCTGCTAGTTGTCTGTCGTGCTCAATTCAGTTTTAAACTACTCTCACCAGCGCGCTTTACTACAAATAATTCCATAAATGCTTTCATTTTCTTTCTTTTATCTTTCTGTCTCTTGTCCCTCTTATTTAAACACGTAATAATATAAGATTATAATTTGTTCTATTCTTTGTTTCTCCTATTTAATGAGAGACACAGAAATATATGCTTAAATACTTTAAAAACAAACCGTTTATTTTTAAAGTCTCTATTTTTTATTTTATGTTATTTTAGTATCTTTTTATTCTTATTTTATCTTTATTCCAAATCTACTCTTAAAAGATCGGATTTGAACTTTTTCATGTTCCAACTATCTTGATTGTATCGAGAATATTTCGCTAATTGAAATATTCATTTTAATTGGTTGGGTTTTACTTTACAAAAGATAACGTTTTTCCACGGATAGTTTACGGTTCTTGCACCAGCAAAAAATGAGGAAGAATAAATCCCAAATTTTCCATTCCAAGAGGATCATTAGCAATTACTCTATTATATCGAAAAGAATTGGAATTTACGTTCAATGTAGATTTTTACAACAAATTTGGAATACAAGAACAGTATCTCATTCTATTCAAGTATCACTATTCTATTCGAATACCAAATTCTAATGTTTTTGCTTCAATCCTTATTTTCTTTTTCTTTAATATGATTTCTATTTATGTGCTAAATAGCAATATTATATCAAACCAGATATAATATTTTGCTAATGACTTTCCTCTGAGGAGATGAATCCACATCGACAATCTATGGATTAAGGAAATTCCTTTCAATTGTATTCTTTGTTCAAATAATCAATTTTTTAATTAAATTTTGTCTTCATGGAATTTTAATATAAGAAACTATATTTTCTTTGCTCTATCTTGTATATTGAGCAGTTCTTATTTGGCTCGGATTTTCTTGAATAGAAATATTACCTCCCAAGAATATTTTGTAACACTTTATACTACAAGATTCAATAATCTGTTATCCTATTCATCTAATTATTCTGAAACATATATATAGATATATATATATGTGTGTGTGTGTGTGTGTGTGTGTGTGTATGTGGGTGTGTGTGTGTGTGTGAAAATGATGACAATAAAAGTGTTAAATTTACAAAAGTTATTAAATAAGCAAGTGTATATGAAAGGAATATAACATAATGATGTTTTAAAAGATATGGTCTTCTGGTTCGAAGGAGTAAACCAACAAAATAACAGGTTACGTGTTCGCATAAATTTGTATATATTTTCTTTTGAAAAAGCAAAATAATTTTTATCATTTAAAGAAAAACGTTTTCGTGTAGAAAAACTTCTTTATGTTTCATTCAAGTAAAATGTTTTCTCTTCATACACATTTTATTTGAATTATATATATATATATATATATATATATATATATATATATATATATATATTCATTATATTAGACAGATATGTGCATTAAGCAAGTAATTCTAAAGCGATTGTGAAATTTCCTTATGGCCCTAACACACTTGATTTTTTTAAAAATAAGATGCCCGTCTTAAACTGCTATTTTTAAGTTTTTAATTTTTTATTTTTAGTCATGTTTCCTTTACCCTCTTTCTTATTATTTCTTTTCTTTTCTTTTGGTTTTCGTCTGCTTCCATTCACGTATTTGAGGCCGCACTAAATAAGCAACGAGAGTCAAGGCTGATAGAAAGGCAGTGAGGAGAAAGCACCATTAATTCCTCCGCTGGTTAAATGCAAAGAGGACTGGGACGTTGGGGAAGCTTTTGACCACCAAAATTCCAGTGAAGACCAGTGATTGCCGCATTGAGAAATTAATGGTAAGAGGCTGTTACGATAACTGAAATCCATCTGCAATGGTTATCAAAAAGGTGGTAAATACTAGAAATCTGAGGAGACTTGTTAATCAGATTCTAGAGAATGCCACAAGTTGTTCTCAAAGAGAAATCTTTTCTGATGACCTGCGTGACTCCTCCTAATGTGTAAATAATTAATAGTGAGTAAAATTTAAAAGAAATAAACGAACAGGTATAGTGATTAAGGAAATGCAACCAGAATTAGATCCTATTTTTCAATAGGTCTTTAAAGGGAAAATAATTCCCATCTCTCGTGTCAGTCTGCCCAGCAGATCAGATTCTGATGGGCTGATGTAAAGTAACACAAAATCAGTAAATCTATTGACAAACGCTACGTTTCTGTTGCGATAACTTTTGTCTATAACGGCATTTTATTGTGTTTATGATAATCCGTTTTACAACATTACTAGTTATGTCAAATAGAGAAACATCTTCGCATTTATAAAATCATTTATCTATGAAACATATTATCAAAATGCTGTAGGGTGTATGTAGTAGTAGTTCTCTTTACTCGTTGCAGAGTCGTCCGTTAGCATGCTTGTGGAGTAATGTAATCACAACTAGTCAATTCATATGCCATGAGTAAGCACTTAGGTACCCGTTGATTTCTCGTTGATGGCTCCAAGAAAGGATGAAGTGAAATCCAGGCCACATTACGATTGGTAGGTTAAATTTGGCGAGAAGGAGTGTGATAGTTATGTAACTCTGACGACAAGTTCCCAACGGAGCTCTCGGGCGGCAGAAGCTCTTGAAACACAAAGGTCGGGCAGTTGCAACTTATTCATATTCTTCAGTCGTCATGGTTTTTCATGTCATTAGAAACAGCACATACATTTGTGAACGAAGGTATGCAGTCTGCCGTGTAACATTGTGTACACTTGAAAAATATACCTACGCACAGGTGTCTCTGTTTTGACTACTAAACAACAACCTTACAACAACCCATCAAGCTTTTTGGCGAACTCTGGCCCATGCCAAAGACAGACAAACCCGGAAGCAGACCATCGCCAAAGGCACAGATACCTTCGAATCAAACCACGTGCAGAATAGAGAAAAAAAAGGAGTGACATAGATAAAGCCCTGGAGCTAACCCTCCAAATAGAAATGGAACTACCTGCCCTCAATGCAAAACGAAGTTAAAAGTAAGGATCGACCTTGTCGGATACTACTACTATCTTCTCAGCTTTGTTGTTGCCAAGTGAGAAATTATTAAATACTTAAAATCTACCTGTGCTAAAACTCTTCTTGGTGCTTATTAATAATTTCTCTAATCTCATTCTAATACGATTGTTTTGTACATAGGAAAATGACATAAGCATCGATCTTTTCAGTCAAAATGTATTAATTTCTTTTATTTGTACACATATCCTACCAGATTCCAACATACAGTTTTCCGCAGCATTTATTATTATCTTCGTTTAGTTCAGACTTGACTGCACAATTACAGGGTTGCGCAGTCAAGTAAAGCGTAATTTTTGCAAGTTCAAACTAACTGTAACTGTATTCGTCGTTTTTGTGCTTTCCCTTTTTTTCATTTTTGTGTGTCAAAGCATAATGCAAAATAATAAGTTTATTGGCTTATTTTTTTCAGTAAGTTAAGTGCAACAATGAAAAAGTCTTTGTAATCATTTGAAACGTTTTATTATAATTTCTCCTCTAAAAGAAAAAATGTCTAGAAAATAAATTAAGCATTTTATTTCGTACAAAAATATGATTTAAAAGACGTTTATATAAACATTTCAGTTACATTTCTTATAAAAAGTTGGTCTAGTAAAAGATCGCTGCTTTTTGTGCAACTAGTTTGGATCGGACTATAGTTGTCATCTTGAGTGTTAATTGTGCAACGTTTAGGTTGGTGTAGCTTTCGACGTTCGTTGAGCATGTCGGTCATAATCATGGAAAACAAAAGAAAATAGATTGTTTTGTATTCTTGGAGATGTTGTTTTGTTTTGTGTATGTATGAAAAATTTGGTTGACATCTACGGATCCAGTAACCTTTCTCATTTATTTTTCAAGATAATGACCAACATGCCAGACAAATATCGAGGGCAACACCGACCGAAATTTAGCACAAATAACACTAAAGATGAGAACAATAATCGTATGAAAACAGATGATATAAACAACCAAACCTCATCTCAAAAATGCAAAACTGTAATGCCTGCTTTTGTTGGATTTCCCTTGTGATCGTTTTAGTAGTTTCATTTTGACAGCACCACACACAACACCCGTCTTGCTTATTCTTATTTAGCAACTGCATTGACAGGACTACGACATCAATCTAGACAGATGGCCTACCTTATCATTATTTGCATATTTCAGGTGATCATGTCAAAGTAAATGTTCATAAAAACCGTTTAATTAGATATCAACTTTAATATGCGTCGATACCAATTCATATAATTATTTAATTTTATTGGTTGTAAGTTCAATCCTTGATAGAGAAATGAATTAGATATCAACTTTAGTATGCGTCGATACCAATTCATATAATTATTTAATTTTATTGGTTGTAAGTTCAATCCTTGATGGAGAAAACTTCGAACCGTAAACCCACTCTAATCTAGTAAAGTAAATAAGCGGTTTTGTTATAATTACCTCAATGTTTCTGACTGCGATAAAAAATCAAATGAAGATGACGATAAAATGAGTGCAGCTTAATGTAAATGGTAGCAATTAATATGAGAACCCAGCCAACACATTTCAATAATAAACATAAAAACAATGCCTTCGTGCAATTTCTGTACTGTTCTTTTTCAATAAGAAAGCAGTATTTCTGAAATGTGACAATGTTTATTTTTGTTTCAATCTACAGTAACCCTTTCTGAGGAGTTAGATTTTGTCTAGATAAAAAGCAGACAAACCTCTAACTCATCCGTTTTTTTGAATCAAGTGAACACGAAAAATGCGTTATTTTATAACTATCGTCAAATAAGATTGTAATCTTGTTGCGTAATAAATGGTTGCATTTATTTCTACAACGTTGTACATTCACTGCAAAAGACGAGAGTTCGTGAGTGGCAACAAAACAAGCACACGTTATAATTAACAACAAAGTGCACTTGGCTTTTCTAAATACAAAAGAAGGTCCTAAAAACAAAATAATAACTGTATTTCAGGGACACTTGTATGAATGAACAAATTAACTGCAGAACTATTGGGAAAACACTCAGTCAAATGTAGCTTCCTTTTATTTTTATAACACGTTTGTATATTGTTTGTTTTTATTTGTTTTTATTTGTTTTGATTGTACAAAACTTTACAAAAATGGTTTCGAAACATCTTGAAAAGTCATCAATAAAGTTGCCTATTTTATACATTCAAAACATAGCATCAGATTGTAAGTAAGACAATATATTACCATATTACTTATTTATTCGACCTTGCTCGGGATCTTCTTACTTTAAATTTTATTTCTGTTAATGAGTTGCTTCAGTTTGCAGTATTATTTTTTATTGTTTTTTTTATATTTTTATAGTAATGTTTTATAACTGAGCAATTACTTTATATTTTATAGTAAGTGTTATAAATGAGCAATTACTTTATATTTTTATAGTACGTTTTATTACTGGTCAATTACTTTAATTAAGTGTTAATTCTACCTACGGTTTCTTTTCATATTTAAGATTACATTTCAACATATTTTTTATTTCTCTGTTTTCAAATATTTTTGTTATTTCTTCAATAAAAAATGAAACTTCTATTAAGATTTTATAATCATATATTCTACTTGAAAGATAAATAAATATAAAGACTTACCTTATAAAAATACTGGACAATAAAATTATGTTTTATTAATCAATGAAACTGTCATGTTATTGCCTTTACAGCAACCCTAATTTATTTGAATATGTAAAACCAATTTTATAATTATGTGTTTATTTTAAGGAGGTAACTGCAACATCACAATTTTCGATATTTTATTAAAGGGAAAAGGTAATACACGACCTTGTCCTTTGAAGTAATTGCAAAATATTTCAAGTTTCCCATAAAAGTTATTTATGATGAAATAAATACCTTTTATTTTTGGAAAAAGAGATAACTCATTAACTTTTTGTTATAGAAATATACTTTAACAAACAATTGTAAAAAGAAAGCAATCGACTAATATTTAAAGGTAACGGATCAGTATTTCATCTGAAATCAGCGTTTATGAAATCAAACGTCTTAGCATTATATAAAAGAAAGACTTTTCAAAAGCGTATAAATAAAATAGTGTCTATAACAACGTAACTTCAATATCTTGATCAAGTTTGGATTTCTGCTGCTATATCACATAACGAGTTGAGTGAAACTTATTTAATTTAACAGCTAATTTTTTTTTGCTCGCATGAGCACTAGAATTAAATTTGTAATGATTAGTACCGTATGTAAGTTGTCAAAATTTCTTCGACATCACTGGTAGTCGGGTGATCAGAGTTGTGTAACGGTTGTAAAATATCGCCAAATCGCGATTCCAACTCTGTCAGAAATCAAATAACACAAGACTATAAACTATAGACACATAAACTAGTATACATAACAAATAAGAAGTTTCTCTGGAAGCGTAACTGTCAGGAGAACCTTCTTAAAAACATTTCTGGAAGAAAGTAATATTCCCAAATAACCAGCAACTGACACATAATCAAATCACTTCCTGTTGGAAAGAAGTACAAAATGAGAGCGAAAAACGTCAAAAGCAAATGTAAAACTAATCCTTAACATATTACTAACTTCCTCGGCACATATAAACCGTTTAAGATTTGCGCGAAGTTTGCGCCAAGGGTGTTCAGTAAAGATAAGAAAGAAAGGCGTTGTCATTACAGAAGGAACATTGTCGAGCTGACCAATTCAGATCCCGCAGTTCTTGATGCTCTGTTCATGCAAATCCACACAGAAACTTTTTTCGTCAGCACAGGCATGATCTACGTACATTGGGTATCCACTGGACAGACAGTCAACAAGGAATCCTATGTTGAGGTTTTACAAAAGTTAATGAAGAATTCCGTCTGAAGAGGTCAGCACTCTTCATATCGGGTCAGTGGAATTTCCATCAGAACAATGCCCCAGTCCACAACTCAATCCTTGTCACAGACTATTGGATAAAGTGGGCATCAAGACAGTTCCTCATTCTCCTTATAGTTCAGACCGTGCCTTTTTTTACTTTCGGATATTACCTAAGCCCCAGAAAAACATTAGACGCTGTCGGTATGAGATAATTAAGGAGATGACATGCTCACATAAGATGAATTTCGTGAAGGCTTTCCAAAGGTTCTTTGAACGGTAGAAAAAGCGCAATGCAGCGAGACAAGATTACTTGAAAGAGGACTAGAGTTTCATGTATTTACTTTCAGCAAAAGTGTCCTTACGAAAAAAAAGTCTGGAAACTTATTGAAGGCACCTCGTATACTCAGTTAATTTTAAAATTTTCTCATTCATTTATGATTAGCTCAGACGGTAAAAAATAATCTGGAGCGTTAAATTTTGTTTTCTGTTTCGATTTTAAACAATGGCATCCAGGCTATTATTTAAAACTTTAGAATATTAGATAATAAGTAAAGTAAATTCATTAGTGGAGAATTGAATCTATACTAATACGAAATTTCTAATTATATGATGATATTAAGTGTTTTTTGTTTGTTTTACGACCGTTTCTTTCCGTCACGGTTAATATATTATTTGTTTCGTTGGTAGGTGTAGAATTCTGCAAAATTACAGTATAACCCCGGGGTACGGCCCTAGGATACGGTTTTCAGATTACGATGTGAAATACGATATTTTTCTGGCCTCTGATTATGGTATTTGCCCCGCCTTATGGTGTTACTTATAATGTTATTTGCTTATATACCGGTGTATTATATACTGAACTGTTTGTGTAACTAATTTGTAATGCCGGGTTCTACTGTACCTTATTTCTTATTTTAAAAGAAAACAATGTGATGATTTTATGTGATTTTTGTTGTACAGCGTTTTCTTTCCGTAACGGGTAAGGTTTTTTTCCTATCTGTAGGGCTTTATACAATGACCTAATTCCATTATTTAATAATCAAACTTCTCGATGCTTTTACGTGATTTTTGTTGTATTAACTTTTCTTACAATAACGTGCAATATTTTTTTTTCATCTGGGTAAAATTACGTGTATGCATTTTATTTCTTATAAAATTACTCGATGATTAACGTGACGTTTTTCTCACAGTAAAATTTTGTCTGTTTATTTCATACGCGTTGAAATCTGTACAAGTATTTTAGGTTACTTTTTGAAGAATAACTTGTTTTTCTCTATTACTTTATTTGTAAGAAAAAAAACATTTAAAATAAGTTAAAACACAAAAACATAAAAAGTAAGTTTTCTTGTCTTTATTACGTAAGGAATAATGTTTTCTGCCAAACATATGATGTTTTAAAAGATCTCCAATCTACACATACATGGCTTTAGAGAACTAATAAAACCAAGTGTCTAACTGCGTTTTAAATAGGAAATCATTTTTAATTGCAGTTTCCAGTACTAATCCTGGAGAGGGAAGAGTTTTCGGTGTGTAGCTGATCTGTACTACCAATATGAAAAAATCCTATTATATATATATATATATATATATATATATATATATATATATATATATATATATATTTGTTTATATCCGTTAGAAGCGCTGAGGGAAATTTAAAGAATAAAATACGTATAAATACGTTTGAAGCCAAAAACTGCAACGCGAAATGTTTTTATAAAATAAACGAGTGTTTATCTTTTAAGAAATATATTTCGGAGTAAGACTCCTCTGTCAATCTTTTTTTCCTCTTTTTCTTCGACATGATGTAGAGTGGAAGATAGTTCGATGAAGAGTCCACGTGATAATGTTAACTGCGGGGTTTTTATGAAGCCGGATAGGTGACGTGTGGTCACGCATTTTGAAAATCTGGGTAGATTTTTTTTGTTGTTTATATTTGTTGATTGATATACAAAAAGATTCTGTCAGAAAGAATACCAGACTGAAGTGTCAGTAATAGTTTTTTTTCAATCTTTGCAATTTCTCTATCGTTTTATCCAGCCGTTTTGTTTTGCATGGTTCAGAATATTTGCGGATTTTAATTTACGTAACTTAAAGAACCACTTTTTACATAACTGATATCTTTCGAAATATGTCCACGTTTGGTGATAAAAATGGCACGAGTTAAACTTGTATCATTTATGTGACGCCTACAGGAGAAAAGAATACCATGCTGTAAGTTTTTTGCTTGCAATATCTTTTAGCTTCGTTCATTTATGATTCAGTAAAAACAGAAGAATGTAATTGTATTTTATCAGTATAGAGCCCAATACTAAATACAGGTATATTTCCGGGCGATTTAGGCAAGCCCGTTCCACAGCAGACATCCTAACTGTAATATCTGAATTTATGTACGATGCACTGCACAAAGCAGGGGGGGGGGTAGAACGGTATCTATAGATATATCTAAGTCTTTTCACAGGGTATGGCATGAAAGTCTTCTTAGGAAAATCAAATCATATGGTATCATTGGAAGAATATTTAACATAATTAAATCCTTCTTAGATAACAGAAAAATCCAGGTTGTCCTCGACGGTCGTACATGTAAATTATATGATATACATGCAGGAGTGCCTCAAGGGTCTATCCTTGAATTTCTATTATTCCTAATATTCATAAATGACCTGTGAGATGAGTATATATGCCGATGACACCACGCTTTATAAAAGACACGACAGGAAAACAAATGAACACATATCTAAAGAAATGGCAAATACACTAGAGGATAACCTCCAATCTGTAGTGGAATGGGGACAAAAATGAATGGTCACATTTAATGCTGCCAAGACAAAACCTGTGTCCTTCAATAACTACAAGAAACCTTCTCTACCACCAATAGCAATGGCCAAAGACTCTTTATCTGAAAGTACATCTTTTGAACTTCTCGGCCTAACGTTCACAGGTATGAGAAGTTGGAACAATTACATTGAGAGCATTGCCAGGACCGCTGCGAAGAAGGTAGGTTCTCTTTACCGTGCTAGAAAGCTATTAACGCCCGAAAGTATCCTTTACCTCTATAAGGCCACCATTCGCCCATGTATGGAGTATTGTTCTCATATTTGGGTTGGTGCATCTGCTACTAGTCTCTCGTTCCTAGACAAGGTTCAATAGAGAGTCGCCAACCTGATAGGGCCTGAACTATCATCTGAGCTTCAGCCTCTGTCCCATCGAGGAAATTTAGCAAGCACTCGTATCCCCTCGACGTAAATACCCCCCGAAAAACCAAACTAGCAGCTAAATCACACCCCTTCACAGTAGAGATCCCTAGATGTAAGAGAGCCTTCTACTCCAGTAGTTTATTCCCCAGAACCGCTAGACTTTGCAATTCCCTTCCGGTTTCATGCTTCCCCAACTGTACTGACATGCAGAAGTTCAAGTGTAAAGTGAACCGACATCTTGCTGCCCAACTTCCCACATAGTACCCCCGTACTAGTAGCCCCCGACATCAAAGTTGCAATGTTTTGGGTGAAAATCTAATAAAAAAATTGACGAAAAATTGTTTAAAATATACAAGATAAAATCTATAGAACACTTTTTGTACTTATGTTTTTAAAAAGTGAAACATTCTTTTATTGCCTAATATATCATATTTTTATTTTGCATCTCTTCATTCGAATGTCTCTCCCTCAAGGAACATAGACATCTATGTAATGATTACAATGAAATGGTAATGATAAAACATTTATTAGTAAAACGAAAACCTGAAAATATACGCAGCAAATATTACATAGTCACAACTATAAACTGTTATTTGAAAATACATCTTCTAATAAAATAAAACGGTTTATCGAATAAACTAATTCATACAAATAATTCGGATAGAGAACCATAAATAAAATAAAAATTTTCCGATTTCGCCATTTCCAAACCGGAAAAGTCAATGAAACTTTACACATTTTTCTATCTCTCTCTCTCTCTCTCTCTCTCTCTCTCTCTCTCTCTCTCTCTCTCTCTCTCTCTCTCTCTCATATATACATACATATATACATATATATATACATATATATATAAATAGATAGATATAGATATAGATATATAGATAGATAAGGATATATGTAGATAGGTATATATATATATATATATATATATATATGCTTGTATAAATATATATATATACTAGCAAAATACCCGTCGTTGACTGGGTTCAAAAACAGCCTACAGAAAATGGACTCTGATTTATTAAAGTATGATAGGTTATGAAAACGAATGATTGTAAAGAGATAGTTTCGAATTTGGGGGTATCAAAACCAAAGCAAAATATGATGAAAGTAAAAATAAAATAGATAAACCCGATAATTTATTATAGCATATCTGTACACACTGAAACACTTACCACAATATTCTGTGGATCTATATTAAAAAACCTTGTTAAACTGTGTGCCATATTTCCATTCTATGGAGGTCAGGTGCCAACGAACACCCCATAAATTTATTATATCATATTTCTTCAGACTGAAACATAATTATCAACGTATACTTACGCAGCTATATATGAAAATCCTTTATTAAAGTTTGTGCCTATTTCAATTCTATGGAGGCCAGGCGCGAACGCATACCCCACAATTTTATTATACCATCCATATTTAAGTTAAAACATACTTATCAAAGCATTCTTTCATACATCTATATCAAAAACACTTTCAACGGTTTTTTTTTTTTAATTTTTAAATTTTTTATTTCCATACTTTGTGGCCCAGGCGCGAAAGCAGACCCCACAATTTTAATGAACCACCGTTCTGCCAGATCAAACATACCCATTTCTGTGTCTCCATACATCTTCTATCATTATATGAAATCAGTTTTTTAAAATAGTCAACCATATAGGAGCCTATTCGTGACCAGACACACACACATTCAGCTTATATATATATATATATATATATATATATATATATATATATATATATATATAGATATAGATATATATATAGCGGCACCAAAAAGAAAGTTTTCACTTGTCATTTTTTCTAAAAATGCAAATTTAAGCTAAATTAAGTATTACTGTTTAAACAATCTATGCCTTATTTGATTTACCTTTATTCCTCCATAATCTTACCTGTTCATATTTGACTTTAAATTGAAGTATCCTAGTGTTCAGGTCACTTTAAAAATGTAGCTTTCTATACAAAGTGTGTGCGCTTTCAGCTATGTCCTCGACATTTTATGTAAAATTCATATGAAATCAACTAATATAGTTTCCCTATTTTAATATAATAAAATATATGTAACAATTTTTTATATATTTAGTAGAAAATGCCTCTTAATCTGCCTGTTTTCTATTTTTATTTACTTTATCGCTCTTTAAATACTAGGATACGTTTATCTGTATAAATATAATAAAGGGAAACCATTTTTTTTTCGTTTGGGTGCATGTCTGTCCTTAAAAACGGAAACTTACCAGAGAGTGAAATATAAGTGTATTCACATGTAAAATTAGTATGTGAACGTATTTAAAGCATTTCTGCATCTCTTGTCGTTCTGTTGCAGAATGTAATGAAAATTGTATAACATATTACACCATAAAATTAATATATTTTTTAGCATTAAGTAAACAGTATTAATATTCATTTTAATAGCTAAGTTTATCAGATATCTAGTCGACAATGTCAAGATTGCAGTAAAAGTCAACGTTTTCTAATACGATGTTCAATTAGATGCTATCACACAATGAAGTCGAAGCACCGCCGGATAACTCTGGTAGTATTTATATATAACTCAATATATATGATGTTATAAAAGGTCATTATAGCTTCATGATGTGTACTAGCTCTCTTCGCAACGGCATCAAATGTGCACGATAACAAGATTAACAACGGTTTTGTAATATACTAGCAGTTCAGCCTGACTTTGCTCGGCCCCTATGTACTGTTCATAACTTTATGTGCATGTATATATATATATATATGTGTGTGTGTGTGTGTGTGTGTGTGTGTGTGTGTGTGTGTGTGTGTAGGCAGCAAGTTTTCATTCAGACAAGTATTGTTTAATAGCACGGAGTGTTCTTGCTTAATAAATTTTCTTTGGAGTTGTTCAATTTTTCTAATTGTCTTTCTTGTTTCTCGGTTGAATTTGTGTAAGAAATTCCATAGTCCTCTTGGTCCATTTTTTTTCTTTGCAAGTACTTTCGACTGAGTTTTTCAACAGTCGTCTTCATGCAGTTTTGATTATTTTTTGTTTAAAATCTGGATGTTTTTATATGCTGCAGTTAAAATTATATTTAAATTTCTTGTACTAGTGAAGCGTGTGAAAATGTTTGACTCATGTCCAGGTTACCTACATCTAAAATTTCAGGTGTTTCGACCCAAAATTGGCGAAGGAGTTTGGTAGGGTCTACAAAGGTCAACTCTTTCAACTTTGACCTCTTGGCAGCGAAATTTTTGCCCAAACACTGATTTAAAAGTTTGCTGAATGTCTGTATAACCATTATGTAAAATTTCAAATGTTTGAACCCAAAATTGGCTGAATAGCTTGCTAGAGACCGCAAAAGTCAAATTATGTTAATTTTGACCTCTTAGAAGCAAAATTCTCGGGTAAAAACCGATGAAAAAGCTTGCTCTATGTCTGAATACATTTTATGTAAAATTTCAAATGTTTAGACTAAAAATTGGCTTGGTAGTTTGGTAGAGACCACAGAGGTTCAATTTTTGTTCGACTTTGAATCCAATTTTGACCCCTTAATATGTAATGTTTTGAGCTCATTGAACTAAAAAGTTTGATTCATGTCCAAGTAACCTACATCTACAATTTGAAGTGTATAGATACAAAATTGGCGGACGAGTTTAGGAGAGTTTTTAAAGAGTAAATCGATGAACTTTAACTCCTTGACACCCAATTTCTGGCCGAAAGCTTATTAAAAAGATTTCCCCAAATCTTAATATCTCTTCTCACAAACCACGAGTCTGTAAACCGAAAATTGACACAGCAGTTTGGTAGGGAAATGCACACACACACACACACACACACACACACACAATTTCACTTTTATAGAGATATAGATAGATTAGACGATCCGTGAATCGTTCGGTCGCTACTCGTTATATCTATGAAGAACATTGGCAAAAATAATCAGTCATTTTTATAACATCCTGTAGTTTCAAGAAATATTATTATGCATATTTGTTTTTTCAATAATTTTCACTCTTTGATTCATGCAACCTTCCTCTACGGCTATATCTAATCCTCCCTATCTCCCTTTCGTTTTTAGAAGACAAAAACGGTAAAGACAAGTGACTGATGTTCAAATGTTCAGAACCGAAAGTGAGAGATTTAAACATGGTCTTATTTTTATATTTATCAGCAATAGCTAATGATTTTTAAATCATCAATATTGTTAAAGTCAACTAACAGTTATTAACATTTATTTCCCAGAAGTTATATCAGGTTGATAAGAAAGTTTTTTTGTGGTTTTAACTTTTAAATTCAGATGATTATATCTCGTTTGAAACAAAAATTTTGATTGAAATAAACATCACCAGAATCAATGCACGTTTGCCAACGCAAAGCAAGTGTATTCGTATTATGCCAATAAATTAATGCCTTTCATTTTGGCGTCGAGTTCCGAAACATTGATGTGGGCACTATCATCTTTTCCTTGTAGCCAAGCAGCATTTTAGTGAGTACTTCCCCTGTTTCTATAAAAGCCCCTCATGCCAAGCTGCTAGTATCGCTCCATATTACCTATTCTGAACTCCTTTATATATATATATATATATATATATATATATATATATATATATATATATATATATATATATATATATATATATATATGCTAATCTTTCTTTGCATAGTCTCCAATTTTTACATTTTCAATGGCCTCTTGTATCATGTGCTGCACTTCTTGGTAAATTGAACTTTCCATCGATCTGAACTAGTCTGAGTTTTGAAAAGCTGCATGTAGTCCGCTACCATCTGATCACAGGGTAATGATATACCAATTGCTCGCATACCGAGAAAGGTTTTCGCTTGGTTCTCGCTTGACATAAGATATCTCATTCTGCTGTAATTTAAATTCAAAAACATCCCATTTTCTAATGACTCTAACGGTTTAGCTTTATGCCCATATTTCTTGACATAATCTCTCCACTTTTTCGCAGTCACTTCTGTCTCTTCTACCAGTACATTATCGATATAAGAGCGGGTATATCTTTCACTGTATCATCTTGGGCCAATACTGTCTTCAGCACTGCTGCTATAATTTTTAGTGTAGTATTTTGTCCACATCCTTATCTTAAATAATAAATCTGACCTATATATTCGATCAATTAATACTGCCATAGCTTCTTGTCCACAAACGTTTGAAAGTAAATCGAATTTCAGTCCAAAGCTTTTATTTTTCATTTTAGTAATGGAGATGACTCAGAATTAAGCGATCACCTTTGAAGTTAGTTGCGAGCCATACTGAGGATAGTAGTAGTAGTGGTGGTAGTAGTAGTAGTAGTAGTAGTAGTAGTAGTAGTAGTAGTAGTAAGTGGTGCATGGGTGTATATTGCAACCAAAAAATGTATAATTTGTATAAAAACAATAATGTTATTCTCTTAATAAATAAATGATTAGGTTATCTTCTTATAAAATCAGTTTGGACTAGTTTTTCATTTTGGAACATCATGTTAGAATAAAATAACTTGTAATTGCTCATCTCATTTAGTGCGCTTAATGGTTACGAAAGTGGTTAACTAAGCACATAAGTAGGTATTTATCTCATTTCTTTGTCGTAGCGATTGCTCAGTAAGTGTGCAATGTATGGCGGAACATTAATCTGATTTCGTACTGTGTTCGATGAGAGATTAACAGAAGTGCCAAAACGTGCGGCCAACTCTGTTGGGATGAGAGATAACTCAGGAATTACTTTTGCGAATGTTAATTCGCATGGGAAATTAAGAATAGAGAATCATTGTGTAATGCTTACGTCTCCAATTTACAGCGTCATAAGTTATATTACAAGAGTTTAAGTCTGTACAGACGTGAAATGTATACACACACTCGCATGCACATGCTGTTCTCTATAAAATTATCTCTCTTGCTTCGCTCCTTTTCTCGATATATATATATATGCATATAATATATATATATATATATATATATATATATAGGGCGAGGGAGAGAGAGAGAGAGAGGAAGAGAAGGTGAGAGAGATGTATGTGTATGCGCGGGTGTACAAGTGTTATATACCTGCATGTATTTCATATATGCGTCTTACTTATCCCGATTGGTCCATTCCAATGTATATGTGTATCTTTGTAATTACGCTTTGCTTGCATATTTGCACACATGTATTATACATCAACACAAAATCACAATTTACACATGTTCACAAACATATAATAGACACAGATATTTACACACATTCACGAACGAATAGATAGACACATACACTCATGAGCAAAAAAAAAAGTGAAAAAGGAAGAAATCAAGTTTGTAATATTTTTCCATGTATTTTTGTTAATTTTTACTGAAAATTTAAATTTTGCATATCATTATTATTATAGCATATAATAATAAGTGAAAAAATTAATCCTAAAAATGGTAAGACCGCATTTTGGCGAGGATATAAAAAAACAAATTGCAGGATAAATTCAGTCCAACATGACTTACAGGCAGATTTTTGATATTTTAAGACGAGAAAATGTGAAAACATCTCTTTCTGTAGTGAAGCGAATAGGTCAAAGGTTCAGAATCGAACGCTTAGTAAAAGAGAAAGAATTCAAAACAGGGGCTGGAAATTCTCTTTCAAGATATACAATATCTAGACGAATGAAAGAAATAGAAATTTTCTTCTAAAATATGTGCAAATAAGCAATTTTTATCTAAGAAGAATGTCAATGATAGAAAGAGATTTTTCTCGTGTTATGGCAAGAAAGATACAGAATGGTTCATGAATGTTTTCTGGTTAGTTGAATCAAAACTTTGTCTTGTTAGTGATGCTCCTGATGCTCCCGAACGGTGCAGTCGAAGAACTGAGGAAAGATTTTCGACAAGTGGCATAGAAATGACAATAAAACACGGGAATGGAGGGATAATGATATGGGGTACTTTTACTGCAGCAAGAGTTGGGGAACTTATTAGATGTGAGAAGTCAATCAATGAAAAGGAATACATTTGAATATTATAAACAGGACAGTTACCAAGTATCCAGAAGCTGGGAATATCCGAGAACAATTTTTCAACAGGATAATACCTCTGCACACACTACTAAAGTCACAAAAAAGGTTTTCTGATAATTCAATTGTGGTATTTTGGCCAGGTGAAAGCCCCGATTTAAACCCAATCGAGAATATTTGGTCCATAATATCTCGTGCATTAGCCGGAAGAATGTTTCGAACAATGAAAAACAGTAGGAAGCTGTGTAAAGCGAATGAAATAGCATCTCCTCTTCACAGTGTTCCATTTTGGTTGAGAGCATGTCTAAAAGGATTGATCTTTTAAAGAAATCATAAGAACAAATGAGTTCTATTAATATTTTTCTTTGTGTAAATGTATTTTCACATGGAAGTTAAGCGCAATTACCTCCCATAAAAAATACTCAAACATATGACAATAGACTCCTGCTATGCCTCCTATATGCTATTTAACTTTCTTTAAAACGCTCAGCACTTTAAAACCCTATTGGTACATGGATTTTGAATAAGGTTGCATTCAAATCATTTTGCTTCTCTAATATATAAATCTCATTATGTGTGTGTGTTGTAGTGTGTGTGGGTGTCTGTCTCCGTTTTTAAATTGTATCTCCTCCTAGACGGATCGTGTTTGACGGCGTGCAGTAGCTCAAAAGATAGCATATAGGGTGCAGGATTTTATTAGGAATGTTTAATTGATTAAAACAATTGCTAAGGGATTCAAAAAAGGGGTTCACACTTGAAAGAAATGACAACGAGCATAGCGAAAATGGCGTCGATTACTAACACCAATTGCAGGTTCGAGCCCCACCATTTATTTCTTTATTTTCTTTTTTTTTTTTTTTTTGTTACATTCTGATATTCTGGGCTTTTAATTGTTACGTAATAATTATAAAAGAACAGTTTTATATAAAAATTACGGAAAAATAGTTTTGCTGTATATATAACAAAAATGTCATATTCCAAATATATTGGATATATTATCCTATATATTTGGAATATGACATTTTTGTTATATATACAGCAAAACTATTTTTCCGTAATGTTTATATAATACTGTTCTTTTATACAAATAAGCTGATATATAATATATATATATCGGCTTATTTGTTACATTCCAATAATCACGTAAATAGATCCAGTAATGGAATTTTGTGTTGAATTCATTCCTAAACTATTTAACTGATCATTATGAATTTTGATTATGTGTATATGTCTGTATATTTGATTCGCTCCTAAATTAATTAACCCATCATTATTAATTTTAATGATGTGCATATGATTATATATTTCTGTGCATTGGATTCACTCTTAAACTAATTAACTGATCATTATTAATTTTATTTATGTATACATGTCTGTATATTTGTATGTATTGGATTCACTCCTAAACTAATGAACATATCATTATTACTTTTAAGGATGCGTATATGATTATGTATTTCTATTATTGGATTCACGCCCAAACTAATTAACCGATGATTAGGAATTCAATTATGTGTGTATGTTTATATTTTTCTACGTATTAGATTCACTCTTAAACTAATTAACCGATCATTATGAATTTTAAGGATGTGTATATGTTTACATATATGTATGTATTGGATTCACTCCTAAACTAATTAACCGATCATTATTGATTTTAATTATGTGTATATGATTATATATGTTTGTGTCTTGAATCAACTCCAAAACTAATTAACTGATCATTATGAATTATATGTAATGTATATGTTTGTATATGTCTATAGATTTCATATTCCAAAAATCACATACAATGTTCACTTACTTTGTTAATGTATTTATGTGTACAAGGAATTCAATCCAAGTAATAAGAAATTTGACATGATAGTACCCATATGTAAAACTTATGTAAAATCATTGAGTAGTGTCATCTTTATATTAGAAATAAGATACTTGCACAGTATCCTACCCAAGAAATAAGGTACTTGCGCAGTATACTACTCACATGAAAAAACAAAGAATATCTTACCTGTGACGTACATACGTTATTAAAACTGTAACTCCCGTTACATATTCGAATAGTATAACTTACATCTAAAAATAATGTGCTTCTTCACTATAGGACCCAGAAAAAAAAACAAATTCTTACCCCCTGATGTACAAAACATTTAGCACAACAGACAATTTCATAAAAGTATTGAGTTCTTTCATTTATAAATTAGAAAAAGGTATTGTACAGTATCTTACACAAGAAATAAGGTATTTGTGCAGTATCCTACCCAAGAAATAAAGTACCTGTATAGTATAGTACTCATGTGAAAAACAAAGGACATTTTACTTGCGACGTACATAAAAGTGATCAAAAGCAAAAATCATGTAATATATTCGAGTAGTAAGACATTTATAGAAGAAATAATGGGCTTCCTTACTATAGTAATCTGATGCAAAAACAAACAAACTCTGATCGACGGAAAAATTAGCACAACAGAAAATTATGTAAAATTATCGAGTAGTTTCATCTATAACTTTTTAAATGACGTATTTGTACATTATCCTTTCACAGAAATAAGGTACTTGTGCAGTATAGTACTCATGTGAAAAAACACAGAAAATCCTACCTGTAGCGTGCATAAAAGTTATTAAAACCAAAACTAATTTAATATTATTCAGGTAGTATGACTATTAAATGAGAAATAGGGTTCTTCTTCACTATAGCACTCTGGTGTAAAGACTAAAACTTTTATTTGTGACATACGGAAAAGTTTGCACAACAGAAAATTATGTAAATTATTTTACATATGCATTGTACATTACCCGCCCTAGGCAAGGAATTTTTTTTTCCATGTATGTGCTGTAAATTTCCTGTTCTAGGGAACGTACAATTATATTATACATATAATACCCGTCCTAGGATAGGTAAAATATTCTTTTGCATGAACATGGCAAACATCAAAAATTCCTCTATCCTAAGAATAACAGGTATGTTCAAAATTTTTCTTATACGGTCCCGAGCAACGCCGGGTTGCCTTACTAGTTGAATATAAATATAGTGTCGTTCATGTATTCTATCTATATTCGAGACTTTTTTACATGTGATATCTGGAGAATATGAACGACTGGAAAACAAGGAAATATTGATAAACAGTGTCGTACAGTCTGACAATTTGTACCGGATTAAAATGTTGTGAAGTCTTAGGTGCGGATTAGTGTTTCCTAAATATAACTAAGCCGTAAGATATAAGCTGCAGAATTGGGTAAATATGGAAACAGTGGCCAGAAAGTATGTTGCACATGCACGAGTTTGTTAGGTTCTGCAAAGAATACATGAACTATAAGGGAAATAAAACAAAAACTAAAAATTAAGGACTAACGACGAAAGAGAAAGATTATGGGAAATGATTCTAATATATATACATATATATATACATATATACATATATATATATATATATATATATATAACTACTTAATTTACTCACATAAAATTAATATACGAAAGTATAGATTTATGCGTAAACTTTAAGCATTTACTTCAAAAGTGCTCAATATGTAGGTAGAGCTAGTTAGTAATTGATAAAATATATATGGCGATTAAGTTACACTGAATATTCGGCGTTTCATCCACTCTAGGACTCCTCAGGCTTAGGCGCATAAGCCTGAGGAGTCCTAGAGTTGATGAAACGCCGAATATTCAGTGTAGCTTAATCACCATATATATTTTATAAATTACTATATATATATATATATATGCATACATACATACATACATATAATATACATATTTATATGTATATGTGTTTATTTATACAAACATATTAGCTACAAATATGCATACATGTTTCTGTAGCTATGTTTAGTCACACATCCGTACGAATTAAGGAAATTGAATGCGCTCAGATCAAGAATAAGTTTTCCAATATGAGAAGCAAGGTTTAATTAATAAGTAAACGGTTTTAATATAGTTTTATTAAGGATGAAAAAAAGGAGATGAATAACTAAAGTACTAAAAATTGGAGGAAGTGGAAAGGAAACGGGATAGAAATATGTGAAAGAGAAAAGAGAGAAGTTATGGCCAGTGATTACAGACCAGCGTTTGGGTAGAAGTCTAGAATTTGGTGTATGAAGTTTCATTTTTTACTGACTAGCCAGAACCGTGTATAGGCGTTATTTACATATTTTAAGTGTATAAAGATCATGCTTTATACACTTAAAATATGTAAATAACCTAGAGTAAATGTGTGTATATATATATATATATATATATATATATATATATATATATATATATATATATATATATATATATATGCTACCACAAAGGATGTGCACAATCATAAACACACTTGGAGAGGTGGTGCTAAGACTTACAGAGTATACGAACACAAGTCGATTTAGTCTACAAAGATTGCTAAGATATATAAACACACACGCAGATATCATAGTTTTCTAGTATCTAAAATTATAAATTAAAGTGAATTGTTTGCTTAGTTTTTATGTCCAATACTGTATTAATGATTAAAGCTATATAAATTATTGAATGCATGCTGCTTTCTTAATGCTCATCATTAAAATTTGGTGTGTGTATGTAAATGTGCATATCATTATATATTTAAATTAACAATTCTGATAACTATATATATATATATATATATATATATATATATATACCCGGCATTGCCAGGTCAAAACCAAGCACGTCACATATAATGTCATCGACTATGATCTCACAAAACTTTATTTAATGAGACGTTGCATGTAGTGTCACCTCCTATAACGTCAAGCATGATGTTATGCATGATATGTGTAAACAAATAGGAATACGGCAATTGTGATGCAAGATAATCTTTCTGGCGTTGTCGAGATATGTTTACTATTTATATGACGCCTTCAAAAAATTAAAAAATGAATATGTCCAGTTTTAGTATAAAACAAAGGATTATTTCCATGAAAAAAAAATACAAATGTCTACCGACAGGTTAAATACGAACGGACTTTTAAAAACCAAAATAATTACCCCTAAATTATATACCATATACGGAAAGCTGCATTGGGAAGAATCTATCCATTATGAAAAAAATTTGTCCAAAGTTTTGTAAACTTGGTAACCAAATGTCGCAAAATAGTAAGACAGACTAAACCTAGCGAAGAGACTGACGAGAATTTACGCAAATACGTAAATATCTTTGACAACACCGTGAAATTACAGCTAATCACTGGATACGATCTGTCAATTATAAAATAGCATACGTAGCATAAATAAAACAAACTGCATTTGAAGAAGCTGTAAGGTCAGCACGCACAATGACTTAAAATAAAATTTACCGGTAAATTGAAACGGAACTCTTAAAAAGTTTAGAGTGAGTTCTAAAAAAATTTTCAAATCTATTTGGTTTGAATTGCAGAAGCCATTGACATTTTTGGAATTCATTGGGCAACATTTTACTTCGGAAATATGTAAGCTGAAGAAAGTTAAAAACACAGAATCCTGCTGTACAAAATTCCTTCAAAATCAAAGTATTTAAACAAAAACAAAAACAAAGACTTAAAATAAATTGAATGCCGCAAATTAATGAATACAATTAAAAGAGTTAAGCGTATAATTCGAAAATAAGTCGAAAAATAACGCAGAAAAAATTTAAAAAGTGAGTATTAAATAGAAGCGTCACAAATATAGTTGCATAAAAATATCTATTTAGACGCAAACTAAAACAGGTTGAAGCTTTCAGAGAAAAGCAAAAACCAATATTCACTCATGCATCAAGTAGGATTAAGGAATACGGAGATGGTTCGACTTTACTAGTTTCTAACGTTCAGTTTCGTTAGATAAACATAGAAATACCAAATTAACTGAACTTGTGCAATAGAATTGAAATGCCATTCATAAATTAATTAATTATATTACTAATAAATGCAGACCTGAAAGTTAAAGGATCTGCAATATTGAGTATTGCATACAAGACATGTAACAGACATGTACAAGACGCCCCAAAACGCCATCTAAACAAAAAAATGTCACTCAACTTACACGTTATATATATATTACTCGTAGAGAAAACTGATCGACAAAACTTTCGAAAGGTTCGTTCGTGATTAACCACAATCTTAACAGCGACAGTCAAGAGAAAATTTACTGCCAGACTATCACCCGTTAGCGGGACGGATTTTACTAGCTTTTTTGCGAGGCAGATGGGCTTGGAAGGGGCGGTGTGTGGACTCACGCATGCACTTTTCTTAAATGTATAAATTAACTGAGAGTTATGACTCTCGAAGTGGTCAGTATACTTTTCGTAGTTCATCATCTTGCAGTACTCACTATGACGGTTGCTCTTTGCATATGCTTTTTTGTCTCAATATATGTTACCTTTTTAACTTTTCTTACAATATATTTTACCTTTTCTCATCTCCGTGTCCATGTTTTCCTTTGTGACACTTCCAGGGGTACAGCATGTTTTAACTGATCTGTTTTCATGTTACCGTTCCCTTGGCCGTTAGGTCTCCTTTACGAACGAGACAAAAATAATCACAATCAGTAGTTCATTAAAATAAAATCACAGTATCTGTATATACTAGCAAAATATTTTTATTTTTATATACTATTTCAATCTTTGTAAGCATTATTGCGCTTTCCAGTCGCCATCATCTCCAGATCTGACACATAGCAATGGCACAGTGACACAGGTTTGCGTTGCACTTTATTCTTATTAATACGCTAAAATGTACTGAACTGAAGAATACACAATATTGTAAAAACTGTTGAAAACATCCAACAAATATATATTATTATATATGTGTGCGTGCTTGTGTCTGTTTGTGTGTGTGCGTGTGTGCGCGTGTGTATAACCAGTCGAATGATTAACAAGCTAATCACAAGTAAACAAATAATAAATAAATGTTTAACTTACAATTACGACATCTGAGTAAATCGGACAATTTTGAAACAAGGTAAAACTTTTTTTTTCACTTTTTCTTATTATTAGGATTATTAGTTATTTAAATAACTTTGGAAACTTTTTCCATTCATGATACAGGGTGTCTCACCTCAAAGTGGCTTGATCTCTCTTATTTTTCTCTAATTAATTTTTCAACCATATTAAAAAGCCACCTGCAATATTGAAGACGTTTATCTTAGACAGGCAACTTCATCTCTTGAACACATGTTATTCTGAATGCTTTCATGCTCAAAGTACACGCTGACATGTTGTTCGTGATGAACTGACTTGCTGGGATTGTCTCCTAGTTGATTTTGGTGAACTCCTTAAAATTCGCTCTCCTATAACTTCTGGCGTCCGGAGTAAGTAGAAGCTTTGCTTCTTCACGTTTTCGACAAAGCCTGTTTCGCGCCATTTCTCTACCAAGCTCCGAATGGCTTGCTGATGCTTTTATTAGTGAGTATATTTCCAGGAATGCCTGTTGCGTTTCCTTAATTGATCCAGTGGACAGATTGGCTTCCACAAACACTATTCTCTGCTGCAGCGAAAACACCATACTTAAAAAAAATAACTGTTGATTTTAAGAAATCTGGAAGCTCAATCTGAAAAAAAAAGAATAAAATACGTATAAATACCTTTGAAGCCAAAAAGTGCAACTCGATTTTTATTACAAAATAAACGAGTGTTTATTTTCTAAGAAATATATTTCGGAGTAATACTCCTTTGTCAACCTTTTTTTCTGTCTTTTTCTTCGACATGATGTAGAGTAGAAAATAGTTCGATGAAGAGTCCACGTGATGTTGTTAACTGCGGGGTTTTATGAAGCCGGATAGGTGACGCGTGGTCGCGCATTTTGAATATATAAACAAAAAGACTACCTATATATATATATATATACATATATATATATATATATATATATTATTATTATTATTATTATTATTATTATTATTATTATTAACTGAGAAACTCCTATAAAATCGAGTACTTGTGAATCCAAACCTTCCTTATTCCCTATATTTATACGGAAAATTATCTAGTGACAATTTCAAAGATGGAGGTTTATTATAAACTATGAAACATAATTTTTTGTAGATATTACAAACCCGACCTTCCCTTACAATTTCATACCTTTCGAAAACGCATCAAGATAACTCCCCTAATTTACTAATTACATGGTTTACCATTATTATCATATCCATTTTAGATTATGAATAAGAAAATCTAGAACCATTAACCTTTCAATCCTTAATTACTCCTGCTCCCCATCATTTGCATCTATCTTATATTTAGAACTATACCGCTCCACCTCTTACTGCAATACTATATTGTTAAACAAACACATCTGCCCCTAATCATTTGTAGAGTTATATGATTCCCAATAGCGTCCACAGCACCTTACGATAAATCTTTAAACTGTCTTAGCTTTGTTGGTATTATAAATATTGTCATTCATTCTTTAGTCTTTTATGTGTATACCTTTAAGCCAACAAATCTCTTTGAACTCGTTCAGCACCAAATACTTTCCTATGAAAACCCCCTGTTTAAATTTGTAATTTCTAAACGGCAGATTTTTACTACTTAAACACAAAACATTCCGTATCTTCCTGATTGTCTGCCTTCGATGTTTCTTACCATACTTGATCTTTGATTAAACTTTTGAATCATCGCAAACCCAAAATATATATAATAGATAGTATAATAAATACTACTAACTTAACTTTCTGCTCTATCAACGCTTTCTCACCAAATATAGCTAGGGCGTATGTGTGGACTGTATAGGATGTATGTTGAAACGAGATCAGCTAGACATATATCGACACTGCGGCCAACAGTAAAGTCCCCTACGACCTCGCCTCCGGTGTTAAGACCGTTACCTCAATGGGCATGTGCTCTGCTGAAGCGCTTGGTTCACCTCAAATCTAACACCCGCCCCCTTCTAATCCAAATCCAAGACGCAAGTATTTACTTCTCCCTTACCTTCTTTTTCTTTCTTTCAATCTCCTCTTTCTCACATATTTATCTTTTTATATAATTGCATTTTTGTCATTCTCGAAGTTTCCCTTGTTATTTGGAGGTCCGCACGTTCTCCTCAAGGGGTCGTATCTCATTTTCTTCTCATTTGACTTTCACCATCTGAAGACGCAAACAGGATTATTTGCCGAAACAATTGTAATGGAGTAAGTTTATACTTGAGATTTAAAAAATATAAAACAACATATTCAGTTCTACAAAAGTAATATGCATTTTATCCTGTTTTTTTACCACTTCTAACTCTAGGTTTATATATATACAAGCATTTCAGCTCGGCATTGCCCGGGTGTTTGGATGTGTGTGTTGAGCAAAAAAAAAGTGGTAGCAGGAAGGATGGCTCGAACCCGTACCGTGAAGGAGGAAAAGAACGGGGAAGAAACCTTACGTCTTTGCTGTTACGACCACCGCCCAACCGGAAGTGACGTAGGTTCTGATTAAGGCTAGACAATCGAAAGGAGAGGAGGACTTTTCGAAAATATTGGCGACAAAAGCGATCCCCGCTATAGAAAAGTTCCCAGTTTAAGGTGAAGATATATAGGTTTTTAGCCAATTTTTCGATATTTGTCGTCTGAAAGGTCGAACTTCAAAATTATACTGATCTTGTAAAAATCCGTCACATCTATCGAAAGTTTTACGCAGACATGCAAGCATACAAAGATACATTTATATATTGGTAACAAAAATTTTCGACCAAAACTAATTAAAAAGCTTGCCCTATCTCGAAATACCCTTTATGTAAAATTTCAAATGTTTAGATTAGAAATTGTCTGAGTAATACAGTAGAGACGGTAGAGGTCAATTTCTTTTAATTTTGATCCCAATTCTGACGCCTGACCATTTATTGCCTTGGCCTCAAATCAAGTTATTAAGTTATATCCATGTCCCAGGAACCGATATGTAAAATTTCAAGTGTTTAGACCCAGAATTGGCGGAGGAGTTTGGTAGAGTTCTCAACGGTCAAATCGTTGAACTTTGACCCGTTAACAGCCAAATTTCTGACTGAAAATGGATTACAAACATTTTTCTTAATCTCAGTACCCTGTATATCAAATTTCTAGCCTGTAAACTTAAAATTGACAGACTTATTGCGTAGGGAAATGTACACACACACACAGATACACAGAAACACAAATAAACAGACACGTTCAATTTTATATATACAGGGTTATTCAAAAATCAAGAGACTTTATTCAAAAATATAAATACTTTATTCAAAAATATAAATACTTTATTCAAAAATCAAGAGACTTTATTCAAAAATATGAAGACTTTATTCAAAAATCAAGAGACTTTATTCAAAAATATGAAGACTTTATTCAAAAATCAATAGACTTTATTCCAAAATATAAAGACTTTTTCAGATATAAAAAAAAATTATTTTTAAATTTTACCCTTAATGGTAGAATCAAATCAAGGTATGGAGAACAATATGAACTCGGATGGTTCTGCATACAAGAAACCCAGAGTAATGATGAATGAATCTCTTTTTGAGTTAATAAAAAGGCTTATTGGGCAAAATGTACCTGCAACGGAAATTATGCAGATGACAGGACAGAGCAAGTCTACTGTGTATAAAGCAGCTTTAAAGATAAGAGAAAATCCAGATTCCTCTTATTCTGAGAATTATGGAAAATCAGGGCGACCTACAACACAGCATCCTGACTTGGTAAACAAGGTTAAAAATATTATTAATGAAGACCAGTCGTTAACTCAAAAAGGGATTCAAACAAAGTTTGAAGAAAAATTTGGATTTACCCCGAATCAAACCTCCGTTTGCAGACTTATGAAGGAAGCGGGGCTAACAAGAAAAAGGCTGAAGTGGAAGGCAGCTGTCGTTAACACGAATAATCACCGTGAAAAAATGAGAGAATACGCCAGGGCTTTTGTGGGATATCGAAACCGCGAAGTTTTCTTTCTGGATGAAACAGGCTTTAATTTGCACACATCCAAAAATTATGGATATTCGCAAATTGGATTAAGCCCAGATTCTTATGTGCCCCCTTCTAAAGGACAAAACCTATCAGCCTGTTGTATTATTTCACAGTTCAGATTATCCTATTACAAACTGATTGATGGATCGTTTAATGGGGAGAGGTTTCTTGAGTTTCTCGTCGGGGCTGTTAATGAGGGTGTTTTAAGGAGAAATGTAGTCTTAGTAATTGATAACGCCCCAATCCACAAGACAATTGTTGTTAAAGAGTGTTTAGAATCTCACCAGATTGAAGTTGTATATCTTCCGCTAGAGCCCGACCTTAACCCTATAGAAATTTTTTTTAGTATGGTCAAGTCTAGATACTCGGCCTTAAGACCTCGTGCTGTTACTGGGGAAGAATTAAAAATTAATGTTGGTAATGTTTTGGAAAACTTAAATGGGGAGGATGTGCAAATTTTTGAAAATCTCATAAGAAAAATGTGGGACCTAATCTACCAAGTAATAACAGGTGTGTAATAAATGAAATTATAAAGTCTCTTGATTTTTCAATAAAGTCTCTTGGTTTTTGAATAAAGTCTTTATATTTTTGAATAAAGTCTCTTGGTTTTTGAATAAAGTCTCTTGATTTTTTAATAACCCTGTATATATATATATATATATATATATATATATATATATATATATATATATATATATATATTGTTGTGGAGACGCCTACTAATTAGCATACGTGGGTTAAAAGATATAGATAAAGGTATCAAGTCATCACGACCGGGGAGCTGTGTTCGACGCCGGATAGGCACGACGCATGTGCCGGTTGCACCATGAAAGAATTTAACACGCCCACTGACGGACAGTCTTCCATCTGCAGTACAATTGCACCTTTGTAAATATGTATTATCTTTTCGTCTTAATATATTTGTTTTACCTTTACTTTCTGCATTCGTGTTATTATTGATACAGACACAACATATATATATATATATATATATATATATATATATATATATATATATATACTAGCTGTACCCTGCCACGCGTTGCTGTGGCTCAAATTGGCGCAATGGAAAAAGTTCCAAAATGAGGAAAAGCATGTTTCTTATAGGTTTAAATTTCCATTTTGCATGGGTACAGTTTGTGTTGTTCCATTTTCTTAGCTGATATAGAGATTTTCCGGTTTGGTGACTCTTGAATATGTAACATAAATTGTCCATGTGAAAAAACAGTTAGTGTGTAACTGTAAGGCCCACAATTGTAAAGATTGTTCCCTGTGCTTTGTTGATGGTTATTGCAAATGACAATAAAATTGGAAAGTGCAATTTGCTAAAGTGTAATGATTTATCTGGTGGAATCATAGGAATGCATGGAATGAAGATATATTCATCTGTGAAAGGTCCTGTTAAGATTGCTGTTTCTATGATATTATTTGTTATTTTTTTTTACTGCAAGCTATGTGCCATTGCAAAGCTTGGATTGGTTTATATTTCACAACATGATTATTAGTACACCAAATTTCAGTTACAATACAAGCGGTGGCATCCCTGGCAAATATAACTGTTGGATAATTAACCACTTTATCTGCTTTCACAACAGTGTCGATGGATTTGTATTTGACTACCTCACTTGGAATTTTACATTGAATAATAGCGTTAAGTTCATGGGCATCTTTGTATTGACCTGCAAGAATAGCTCATTCACTCAGTCAAATGGAATTCTTATATTTTGAATATCTGCAAAAACCTTTTAAACTAACTATTCTTTTGATGAAATAAAATTACAGAAATTACAGAAGTTAAAAGTCAAAGAATTTTGCCCTTAACTCTGATCAGCTGGCACTTTTTCGTACCCAATTTCCCACAAGTGATGCAAAAGTTTTGGTGCGGATCGAACAGTCTGCAACTGTACGTGCATATTTTGAGTTAAGTTTGATGTCTTCACATTGAACAAAAAAGTAGAGTATTTGAGGCAAGCATTTATTTCATCTGCTGGTGTTGATTGAAGCATAACAGGTAACATTTGTCTGACATCTCTTGCAAGCAATATTACTGCATTCCCAAATGGTCTGAAATTGCCACGCAAATCTTGCAAGTATCGATCTAGAGCCTCAAGTGATTTTTTGCGTACCATTGTGCATTCATCCTAAACAATAAGTTTGCATTTTTGCAATATTTTCCCCCGTATTGGATGTTTTGGATTTGTCGAAGATGAGATTTTTGAAAAGTTGAATGTTTTAAAGTAGAATAAATAATTCTTCTACTTGGCAGCAAGGTCGCAGGTATTCCTCATGCAGCAAGGGCTAAGGCTATGTAATTTTGTTACCAAATGGCTGCCAAAATCAATTTAATTACAAAGGTTTTACCAGCTACTTCTGGTGCTGTTCAAGGTAGCAGTAATTTCCAAATAACTTCTATTCTCACAGTCAGTAAATAGGATTTATCCATGTTTTGACAATGCCTTATTCACTGTAATTAATTTAGGAGACTAAAATAGGATGAGGGATTAGAGATGGACAGATAGAGAGGAAGATATATAGATAGAAAAGAGACAGTGAGAGGAAAATAGAGAAAGAGGAGATAGAGATAAAGTGATTGATAGATAAACAGAGAGAGAGGTGGAGTGTTAGAAACAGAGAGGGATGAAACAGAGGAAAGGAGAGAGATAGAGGGAGTTAGAGAGAGAAAGGGGCTCAAAGAGAGATGGAGAGGGTGATATAGAGAAAAAGATAGATTGAGAGAGGGAAAGGGAGAGATGGATAGAGAGAGATATTGAGAGAGGGGGAGAGAAACAGAAGGTGAACTACACTTCACCGTTTTTTCCTCGTTCAGTAGAGAAGAAATCTTTCGAGACTGAGGTAATTTTTTTGTTTTGTTATTATCCAGAGTACCCCTTTTTTTTGGGGGGGGGCTAGATTTTCCTCGCATTAGAAACCGACCGGGTTATCTGTACTTTCACTTAACAAATTAATAAAAGAAAAACATATTGTAAAATTTGAATTTAACAGGAAAATACTATTTTAAAAAATAGCACGGTAACATAAGTGCATAAGTGCCACTTTAGGTACTCCTTGGGCGTTGAGTTCCATGGCGACCAGCATAATTATTTAATGGTCGCTCCCTTAGCCCCCCCCTCCCAGTCAAGGCTAATGCATGCGCATGTAACATTTTTTTTATTTACTGACGTTGGCTTAGTAACTAAACGATTTATTGATAATTTCGTAACCCTTAAACGCATGCCGGAAGATTTAAATTGGTTC
Source organism: Euprymna scolopes (assembly GCF_053919585.1). Lineage (NCBI taxonomy): Eukaryota > Metazoa > Mollusca > Cephalopoda > Sepiida > Sepiolidae > Euprymna > Euprymna scolopes. The sequence goes on along the minus strand of NC_136493.1, from coordinate 58,017,062 downwards.
ATTATTGTTGTAATGAAAAAAAAAGTTTCATTCAACACAAAACCAAAAACACATATTAATGATAAATGATTTATTATTCTATTCATTGAAATTTAATTTTTAAATTAAAAATTAAAAAAAAAAAGTTAATAAAAAATAGTTGCTTATGTGCGCATAAACAACTTGTTTTTTTTTAGATTAGGTCCACCTTATAATCACCCCCTTTCCCAACCTCCTCATATTAAGAACAGCTTCCGGAATAAACACCACTTTTGGAGGGGGGGCTATTTGCAAAATTTAACTGATATTTTTTGTCAGCATACCCACCCGAAAATACTATTAAAAAAAAAAGGAGGGGTTCAGTGCCCGTGGCAGGGAAGTAGATTTATTTATCAATAAAAGTTGCGGAGAAGTAAATTTATTTATCAATAAAAGTCATTTAAAAAAGAAAATTGTGGAGGTGGACCTAAATGTTTTGTTTTTGCACTATTCAACAATTTGTTCATCTGCGCATGTAAATAAAAAAAATATTTGTAAAAGTGAGAAGTTATTAGTAAAGGATTTAGTTTTTTTTTTAAATTTATTTATTTTTTTTTTTACATTAGATCCACCTCCACAAATGTTAAGAACGGCTTTCAGAATAAACACCCCCAAGCTCTCCATGTTAACAACGGATTTCGGAATAAACACCATTGGGGGGGTATTTAAAAAAAAGTCGATAAAAGTCGTCATTTAAAAAGAAATTTAAAATCAAATGTTTGTAAAAAGTGAGAAATTATTAATAAATTTTTAGTAACATTTTTCGGTGCTAATACAGAGAGTGATCTGCGCTATTTTTTAAATCGTGTTTTTTTTAATCAATTGCAAGGTTAAAGTACAGAATAGGTACAAAACACCCTCCCCCCATGTTAAGAATGGCTTTTTAAATAAGAACGTTATTATTTCAGCATGGATCACTCTCTGCATGAGTACCCATTTTTCTTTTAATATTCATAAAAAGTAAAACTTTTTTCAAAATAAATAAATAAATAAATGTTTGTAAATGTGACAGATAATCGTTTAGTTACGGCAACGTCAGTAAATAAAATATGTTACGCGCGGTGTGAGGTGGGAGACTAAGGGAGCGACTATTATTTTTTTCTACTGGTCGCCATGGAATTCAACGCCCAAGGAGTAACAAAATTTAATTTTTTGTGTCAAATAAATAAATTTCAAGCAATTTTTGCAATAAATAATAGATAGCAACTTCGTTAATTTTACGACTCGCCCCAGCATATTATAAACACCCTAACTTCCGCATGTTAAGAGTGGCTTTCGAGGTTTATGGAAGGGCGGTTTTTTTTGTTTTTTAACATGGGGGGGTAGGGTGTTTATAATACGTTGAGGCATGTCGTAAAAATGAAACAGTTTAGAAAAAGTTAAAACAAACTTTTTTATGTAAACAATGCCGTGAAAATAAACTAAACTAAACAATTAAAAGTTTCATGAGTGAAGCCATAACATAAATAAAATTTAAAAACATAAGTACATAAATGAATTTAAAGTTTTAAAATATGGGATTATTTTTTTTTTTGTGTGTGTGTGTGTGTGTGTGTGTGTGTGTGTGTGTGTGTGTGTGCTAATGCAGAGAGTGATCCGCGCTATTTTTTAAAAATCGTTTTCCACGTTTAAAGTTTTATGATATGTTTTTATTCAATTGTAAGATTAAAGTACAGAATAGGTACAAAACACCCTCCCTTCCCCATGTTAAGAATGGCTTTTTAAATAATAACATTATTATTTCAGCATCTCTCTGCACGAGTAATTTTTTTTTTTTTTTTTACTTATCGAGTTAACAGAAAATGAAATCATTCGTCAATTCGTGGCTGTGAAGTTCAGTTTTATCAACAGAACAGATTCGCAGTAAAAAACATATATTTATTTTATTTAATATTTTAATTTTAATAAATCGCGAGGTAAATTTATTTCAATAACATAAAAACATACCTCGACTCTAAAGATGGGTTGTCTGAAAATTTCAAATAAACTGGTAACTTAGAAATAGGGTTTTATTTGTTTAGAACAAACCAACTTTACATTTATATATATATATATATATATATATATATAGATTGTCTTACAATAATAAGGTTGAATAAATTGTAAGACAATATATATATTGTTTTACAATTTATTCAACCGTATTATTGTAAGACAATATATAAATATATATATATATATATATATAAATATATATATATACATTGTCTTACAATAATAAGGTTTATATTAGACTTAAGACACTCGCTAGTCTTGTGGTTATATACACTGACCGCTTCGTGTACTTGAGCGACGTCGCTTTGGTGTCTGTAAAAACTTCCCCGAGAAGAAATTTGAAGGTGTCCGTGGACGATCTTGTCCGTCAGCATTATTTATTTCGTCTCTTTCTCTTGTTCAAACAAAACGGCGCCAATTTGTCGTTCCATAACATGCCATTTTTTAATAACCCTGTATATATAAATATATATATATATATATATATATATATATATATATATATATATATATATATATATATATATATATAGGGTGTTCCAAAAAGATGTAAACGCACTTTAAATCATTGTTTGTTTTTTTTTTGTGGTTTTTTTTGCAGAAACATTTTAAAGTGGGTGCACACTTTTTGGGACCCCCTTTGTCTCTCTCTCTCTCTCTCTCTCTCTCTCGCTCTCTTTCTCTCGCTCTCTCTCTCCATATATTTTGGGACCCCTTTTCTCTCTCTCTCTCTCTCTCTCTCTCAAATACATATAAAGGGTGGTTGAAATGAATCCGAGTGTATTAATTAAACATGAAAAGTGAAAGACGCGCACCACAACATTTTGCTTATTATTTTTTGGAGGGGTCAAGGTTAAAGAAAATAAGTTAAAAAGTAGAAGAGCTCTGGTACAATTTTTTCAATATATATATATATATATATATATATATATATATATATATGTATATATATATAGAGAGAGAGAGGGAGAGAAAGAAAGATATATATATATATAGAGAGAGAGAGAGAGGGAGAGAAAGAAAGATATATATATATGTGTGTGTGTGTGTGTGTGTGTGTGTGTGTGTGTGTGTGTGTGTGTGTGTGTGTGGTACAAAACATTTTTTCTTTTTTATAACTTTTGTTTATTTCATCTTGGATCATTTCATTACAGCCGTTTCGTTAATGGGGTGGCAATTTTATGATTTCATGTGTTCATAAAAATCTCTTTTCTCACCAACTCAGCGGATGTGATTTCCATTATATGTTAACAACAAAAAGTTAATTTTGTACATGATAAACCTGGTGCTTTCGTTGGGGAAAAGAAATCCCCCTCCCCGTTGTTACAGGTCTGCCATCTCATTAACGAAATTGCGTTAATGAATATATATATTGAAATACATTAGTAACGCTTTTGAGATGCAGTATACATCGAAATATACAATATTGCAAATCTATATATATATATATATATAAGAGCAAATAGTCAATAAAACATGTTAAAACACTTTGAAAAAGACTTAAAAACATATTTAATCTGAAAAGGAAACACTTGATAAGTGGATAGTCTTTAATCCGCGGAGTTTCGAAGAAATACTTTCCTTCTCATCAGAGGATAGGAATTAGCAAAATGCGGGATCGGATTTTGCATACAAAAGTATTTCATGAAACTGCAAGTAACTAAAAGATCATACTTGATAACAAAAAGTGAAGCAGAGGGAATATGGTGAAGAAAAAGGTGATTCACGTGAATGGATAGTCTGGTGAAAGGTAAATTATCCAATGACGGTAACATCCAAAAATGTAAGTCCAAGAAAGTTAGTTAAATTTTCATTCGCAGAAGCAAAATCCAAGGAAATCGCGTAATTGGAAGATGGTCCATAATAATCCAAACGGCCGAAATCCGTGGAATAATTCACAAATATGTAAAAGGAAAAGGGGGAAAATTCCAATATTATTAAAAGAAAAATAAGATATGCGTTTAATACGGCTGCCGAGACAAAGTGTAATTTATTATATATATATATATATATATATATATATATATATATATATATATTCAATTTGTCTTTACATAAGCAGTAATTTGTTGCTACACAGTCATGAGCATGTTTCGGTCTTCTAGTATTTAGTAACTAGAGACCTCTTCAAGCAACAACGCTTAATTTCAAAAGCGGAATTCTTTATTAACTAATTAAGAATTCCGCTTTCGCAAATTCTTAATTAATTAAATAAGAATTCTTAATTAATTAATAAAGAATCCAGTTTTCGAAAATAATCGTTGTCGCCTTAAGAGTGCTCTAGTTACTAAATACTAGAAGACCGAAACATGCTCATAACTGTGTAGCAACAAATTACTATGATGTAAAGACAAATTGAAAATGTAACTTGCTCTACTTATGTATTGAGCACTCTTCTATAAACTTCGTTATATTTCATTGGTTACCCTACTTTTTAAAAATAGCACCCTCAAATTATATATATATATATATATAATTTGAGGGTGCTATTTTTCAAAACCCTGCGCCGCAGATTCCCGAAAGGATAAAACACTAGTGACTGTAGGTATTTAATTATTATAGTAAAAAAAATATTATATATATATATATGGTGACTGCCACTTCTTTACAGAAGACGGCCAACCCTCACGATACGATGGCGTGTGAGTGAGTCCGCATATGATTCCACATAGCCCCACCCGGCCTGCACAGTTTGCCGCATATTCTGCAGGATAACCTTGTTGGTGACCGCCCCCCTCCCTCCCGTGCTCCCAGTTCATGTCCCGCGTGCGTAGTTCCATGACTCTTGAGGCCTGCCTTTGACAGGCACACCCTGCCGCATATCCCGCACGAGTCCTCTGTATCCTCTCGCTTTCGTAAGGCTCGCTTTATAGTGGCGTGCTCAACTCTCAAAACCTCAAAATTCTCACATCCCGCGTAGACGTAGCGCCTACAACTTTCTCGGTCTTCAGCTATCTCTTCCCACCTTGTTATTTCTATGCCAAGTGCCCGCAGGTTTCCCTTAACTACATCTTTGTACCTTTTCCGAGGTTTGTGATTGGGTCGTTTGCCACATTCAAGCTCCCCATAGAACAATTGCTTAGGTATCCTATAATCCTCCATTCTCACTACGTGACCCGCCCATCGAGTCTGGTTTCGAAAGACTCGAGCCTCTATGCTGAATGTGCTCGCCTTCTTGAGCACCTCTTCATCGGACAAGAGAGCTTGTTTGGTGACATTAAATATCCTGCGTAGGCATGTCTTGTGGAATCTTTCCAGAGCCTTGATATGACAGCGATATGTCGTCGATGTTTCCGAGGCATATAGGAGGACAGATAGTACACAAGTCTCGTATACCTTTATCTTTGTTTTGAAGGTCAGGGCTCTGTCTGACCACACTAGTTTTTCGAGATTACCAAAGGCCTTACTTGCCTTATTGATCCTTCCTAAGATTTGCTTATCGAGGGTTCCGTCGCTCGATATAGTACTGCCAAGATATACAAAGTCATCAACGGTGCCCAGTTTCGTTCCATTTACACAGATGACCGGTTCCTCGTAGCGGCTGTTTGGAGCTGAGCTGAATATTACCTTGGTTTCCTCCAGGCTAATTGTGAAGCCAAAGGCAGTGCACGCCCTGGAGAAGCGGTCCATGATGCCCTGCATATCTTCTGCCGTGTGTGCGACGAAGTCTACATCGTCAGCATACAGCAGCTCCCTGACAAGTGAGTGAAATGTTTTCGATCTGGCCCTGAAACGAGTAAGGTTGAATAACTTGCCCGTTGTCCGAAATCGAAAGAGCACTGCCGTTTCACAGTTTCTAAATGCGAACGCGAGTGTTGTTGCGAAATAGATTGAGAACAAGGTTGGAGCTAGAATATCTCCCTGTTTAACCCCGTTGTCGATGGCAATGCCCTCTGAGACTGTGCCGTTTAGCTGGAGACGCTTTTTCATGTTTTCATGCAGTTGTCTGATCATATTTACGAAACCAGGTGGACATCCATGTTTCCCCAATATTATCCACAGGGCAGTTCGGTTTACTGTGTCGAAGGCTTTTTTCAGATCTACAAATACCTGGTATAGAGCTAGCCTTTGTTCTTTGCATTTTTCCTGTATCTGACGGACTGAGAAGATCATGTCCATTGTGCCACGCCCGGGTCTGAACCCACTTTGGGCTTCGGGCAGTACTGAGGGGCAAATATATTCATTTAGTCTGTTTAGTAGGAGTCTGGCAAATACCTTACCGACTACCTCCAACAGACTTATATCCCTGTAGTTCCCACATAGGACTTTTTGTCCTTTTCCCTTATACAGTGGGATTAGTATCGCGTCGATCCAATCTTGGGGTACAGCAGACCCAGACCAGACCTTGGATATCAATCGGTGTACTTCAGCTGTAATTTGATTGCCCCCATATCGGAGAATCTCGACAAGAATGCCGTCCAGCCCCAGCGACTTTCCCGTATTTATCTCGCTAATAGCTTTGCTGATATCATGTTGAGTCGAGTGAGCCAGCATCTTTTGTCTGATTTCCTGCTGTGGCAGATTCCTGATGACTTCCTCATCAATAGTTGAGGGGTTGTCGAACAGATCTCTGAAGTGTTCTGTCCAGCGCTGCATGATTTTGTCCGGGCTCCTATTTAGCGACGCCCCATCCTTTGATCTGAGGGGCACCATTACTGAGGATTGAGGCCAAAATACCTGTCTGATAAGGTGGTACATAGTTTTTGCATCTTTGCTATCAAACGCCAGTTGCACCTGGTTGGATATATTCTTCCACAATTTATTCTTCATGCTTCGTATGTTGCGTTGTAGCGATGCTTTCGCTTCCTTGAACTCCTGCTTTAGTCTCGGCCGGTCGCTTTTGGGCGCTCTGAGCATTTTCTGGAGTGCGTTATTTTTTTTGCTCTATAAGTTCATTGATTTTGGCATCATTTTCGTCGAACCAGTCTTGATTCTTTTGTTTCACGACACCTAGTACTTCACAGCTGACACTGTGTACGGTCGACTTAAATTTCTCCCATGAACCATCGTAGTCCGCACTTCCGAGAGCGACTTGTAGTTCTTTCTGCACGGCCTTGGACTTTAGCTTACCTGTGGCTAGTCTTTTGGGTGGCTGCGCACCTTGTGACCGGAATCTCCTCCTAATGTTGAGTTTCAGCTTGGCTCTAACAAGCATGTGGTCCGTTCCACAGTCCGCACCCCTCATCACGCGAACCTTGCAGACATCCTGAATGTCTCTTCTTCTGGTGATAACATAGTCCAGGATATGACCGTGTCCAGAGCGAGGATGAAACCATGTCGCTTTATGGGCGGCCTTTTGCTGTGAGAACGTATTGCATATCACCAGCTCAAATTCAGAGCAAAGCTGTAAGAGGTGAAGTTCATTCCTATTCGTCTTACCCGTACCATATTTTCCCAACGGTGACCAAATCTCATGGTCATTTCCCACTCTAGCATTGAAATCCCCCAGCAGTATTATTTTATCCGCTTTCGGGGTTGAACATAGGGCTGTTCGTAACTCCTGGTAAAATGTAATGGTGTCTTTTTCGTCCCTGCAGAGCGTGGGAGCGTAGATGGAATATACGCTACCGAAACGATTTCTCCCTATGGGTGCTCTAAGGTACATAATCCTATCAGACAGCGCGCATGGCTGTTCTAATCCTTTAACTAGTTCGGTTCGGATGGCAAACCCCACCCCACCGACCCTCCTTTCCCCCTCCGGTTTTCCCTTCCAGAAGAAAGTGTATCCACCTCCCACTTCGGTTAGCTGATCTTCACCACTCAGGCGGGTTTCCGCCAGAGCAGCGATATCAACCCTATACCGCTTAAGTTCCTTCGCGACGATAGCCGTTCGTCGCTCAGGGTTAGAAGAAAAAATATCATGGTCAATAAGTGTTCGGACGTTCCAGGTCGATATCATGAGTCTTTGTTTGTTCTTTTGGGTATTTTTCCTGCTTTAAGGAACAGCCGCCAACCGCAGTAAGCTGGCCAGCTCGAAGATAAACAGGCCATTTTTGGGTCACCTTTTCTAGACCCCTCCCTATAGAGAGGGTGAGCAGTGCTGTCCTCAAAAGGGCTACTCAGACACTCAAGACCTCGCCGAGGCAAGCTGCTGTTCATTCAACTAAACAACGACGTTAGATCGGTCGAGAGTCGCACACGTGTGGAGTCATGACTGTCCACTTCCAGCTTGTTAGGCCTGTTGACGTCGCCATTTGTCAATCGCCATGTGACTTTGTAGAGGGTTGTCTGTACAGAAGATTACCGTGTTTTACGCTTGTACGACACGTAGAACACGCTCTTTCTCCACTAAGCCAATAACCAGTGACAGGCTAAGCAAGATGACTGATTGGCGGAGTGGAGTGCAGGTTTACTTTCAGAGTGTCCTTCTCCTAGACAGATGGCCTAACAAGACCTACGGGTCCATCTCTCCGGGTGGGCTTAACCAGCGCCTGGGCACCAAGCCAGGGATTTCTACGGCCCCGCACGGCAATTTTTTTTTTACGCATATACACATATGTACATATATGCAATGGTGCTAGTTGGCCGTTGACCCCTCAAAGAAGGGTTCATCCGCCCTTTGAAAGGTCTTGTTTTTAATCCTTCAGGGAGACTAGCCACCCTCCTCACCAAACAAGCTGGTGGGGGAACCGGTTTAGTCGCAAGTGGCCCGACCATGTGGCAGGTAGTACTGGGTTACATGGTACCAGTAGCATATAGCATGACCTGACTATATATATATATATATATATATACATATATATATATATATATATATATATATATATATATATGGTGGATTATCTCATTGAAGACGATGAATGAGGGTTCAATATGCAATCTTCGGCAGCTCCCAAGATCTGTGACACCACATGCGTAATTGCAATCCTGTAGACGTCCGGCACAATCCTCCGCAGATGGTGAACTTTCATATGCATGTAGGTCAAAGATGCCTTCTCGAATGAACAGATAACCATGCTTTGCTGGGTGCTCTGAAACCACAATGGCATAAATATTCATTTTTAGGTGGATGTTTCCTGTGTTTTGCCTTCATATTTGCACGAAGGGTGTCCCTATGACAAAGGCGGTTATGTTCAAATTCTTTGGCCCCCAGGAAACACGTCTTCCTCCATTTTCTGCGATCCTCTGCTGCACTCTCCCAGGAACTCAGAGAAATTCCACAACGTTTCAGGTTGTCTTTTAGTTTATCTTTGTAACGAAGCAGGGGACGCCCTATTGGACGGACAGAATTTGTCAGTTGCCCATAAAAAAGTTGCTTAGGAACTGTTGAGTCATCCATTTTTACAAAATGACCCGACCACCGCATTTGTATCCTAATAAAAAATGATTCAATACTAGTGATTTCACATCTCTTCAGTAATTAACTATTCGGAACACAATCCTGCCATCCAACATTGCAGATAAAACGCAGACATCTCATATGGAAGGAGTCAAGCTGATTTATATGCTTGCGGTACAAGGTCCACGTTTCGGCACCATACAGAAGAGTAGGCAGAACAACAGATTTGTAGACTGCCACTTTTACTTTTAGAGACACATCGTGGCTGTTCCAGAGTCTGTGTCGCAACCTACCAAATGCCTCACTAGCTTTATTAATTCTACATTGGATGTCTTTTTCAAATTTAGCATCATCAGACACAATAGAGCCGAGGTATGTAAAAGAAGATAATGTTTTAAAAGCTTTACCATCAACATATACCACTGGTTGTGAAGAGGACGTAGTGTTTGGTTTTGACTGGTGAATAAGTTCAGTCTTTTTTATGCCGATTGTAAGACCGAAGGCCTTACATGCACCTGAAATGCTGTTGAGGATGTATTGCATGTAACCCTTATGTAACCCTTATCCTTGAGTGGCCTCTGTGCCTTGATAAGTGGTGATGCCTATGTAAAAAAAAATCAAGACTATGGGTGACAAGAGCACAGTCATCAGCATAAAGGAGGTCAAGAACAGTCTGCACAGAAGTCTTTGTTTTGGCCTTGAACCGTTGCTGGTTAAATAATCCTCCACTTGATCGATACTCAACACCTATGCTTCCTGAGGTGTTCCCGAAAGCTGTCTCAAGCATCACCGAAAAGAAAAGAGCAAATAGGATCAGAGCAAGGACACATCCTTGCTTAGTTCCATTTGACACTTCAAATGGTTCACTTTGTTCACAGCCAGATCGTACTGTCGCCACCATTCCCGAGTGAAAGGAGACAATAACATTCAACATCTTGTCCGGAATACCAAGCCTCCTCAAAACAGTCCACGGTGCATCCCTACAGACGGTATCAAATGCCTTTGTGAGGTCAACGAATGTGACAAACAAGTCCTTATTCTGCTCCCTCGCTTTCTCCTGTAGTTGCCGAAGGCTGAAGATCATGTCCACAGTACCTCTTCCTGCCCTAAAACTACACTGGGTTTCTGGGAGCACAGTTTTACAGATTGAATCATTGAGTCTGTTTAGGATTACACGAGCTAAAATCTTACCAGCAACAGACAAAAGAGAAATTCCTCTATGGTTATCACACTCACACTTATTTCCTTTGTGCTTAAACAGGTGAATAATTGATGCGTCTTTGAACTATTGTGGCACGGTACCAAGTTCCAATATTAATGAAAACAGGGCACTTAGTTTCCTGATTAACAGTTGGCTTCCACATTTGTATATTTCTGCAGGTATGCCGTCATCACCTGGAGCCTTACCATGGATGGAGTATCAATAAGCGCCTCGATGGTTGGCCTCTGAGGAATATCATCAATCACTCCACAATCCACTGTCAATTCTTTGTTTAAAACATTTGTAAAGTGTTCAACCCAGCGCTTAGTAATTTCTTTCTTATCAGTGCGGAGAATGCCATCCGACGAAAATATTGGAGATGCCCCCCTTAAAATGGGACCAAACACCCCCTTGAGGTTTTGGTAGAATGATTTAAAATCGCACCTATCTGCCGCGTCTTGTAAGGAATCAGCTTTCTGCTTCCACCAGTTTTGTTTCATTTTCCGGAGCCGAGATTGCGCCAACCTTTTGGCCATTCTGAAAGCCTTGTGTTTAACTGAAGAATTTTTGTCAGTAATCCATACTTGATGGGTTTGATGCATGTTATTGAGCAGTGGGACGATAGTTGGATCATTTTCATCAAACCAATCTTGGTTTTTCCTTCGAACATATCCTAATGACTCTTTAGCGGAGTCATACACTGCAGTTTTAAACTCTCTCCAAGATGCCTCAATATCATTCCCACATACAACGGAGGACAGCTTTTCATCAGTAGCCTTTTGAAATGAGTGCATTATCTCCTTTACTTTCAACTTGCCTACATCAATTCTCTTGATGGAAGAGTTACGTTGGTTTCGAACAGGGCGCTTGGTTTTCATCCTGACTGTGGAGCAAATGAATTTATGGTCTGACCAACATTCTCCGATGCTGTAAGAACGTGTAAGATGTATATCTTGTCTATCAGAACGACGTACAATGACATAATCAATGAGATGATAATGATTAGACCGGGGATGTTTCCAACTGGCTTTCTTTGTAATTAGGCAGCTGAAACACTGTATTAGTGAGCAAAAGATCGAATTCACTGCAAAGAGACAATAAGAGAACACCATTTGAGTTGACTTTACCAATTCCATGTGAACCAATGCATTTCTCCAGAATTGTGTATCACTACTCACACGAGCATTGAAGTCACCCAAGACAAACAGCTTATCCTGTATACAAACCTTGTTGATTTGTTCGCGTAAAGAGGAGTAAAACCTCTCCTTTAGCTCATCAGATGAATTAAGTGTAGGTGCATAGCAACTCAAAAATGTGGCATATTTTAAAATATGTGGCATATTTTAAAATATGAAGATATAAAAAGCACAACCAAACTAGTAAATTCAAGACACGAGCTTCTAACATGTAATCATAAACGTTGGTTTAAATTTAATAAATATAAACCACCTTAAATCATTAAAAATTACTCATTAGTAAAAATAAATTACAATTTTTTTTTTAATAAATTAAGTTAGACTAATTACCGCCCTTAGACCCGTAAATCAAATAATAAATAAAGCCAATAACACATGACAATTATCTCCCCTTAAAAACTTGCAAAATAAATATTCTCTATATATATATTAACTGTAGCGTCTTTAAATCAAAATACGCTAACGGAAACAATTTACTGCACGAGCGTCGCCCTTTTAAAATTCATCATTCAATAAAATAAAAAGCTATAGCAAACATCTAAATGACTACTTTAAACAAAGTTCCTGATTTCAAAAAAAGAAAAACTAAAAGGTAACTATCTCTATATATTTTTAAATCAAATCTATTATGTAAATTCAAAAAATATATTTTTTTTCTACTCATTTCTATCTCTAACCTATACTAATTTTCTTATAAATTTTAAATCCAAACCTTTTATTTCAATTTTTCAGATTCATCTGCCTTACTTTTAATGCTAGGTTTATTTTTGGTGTCTGTTAAATTCAATAGAAATCCTCCTAAATTTGCTGATGAGGAGACCGTGCTTACCAAAAAAACTATGTATAATTGTTCTACGTGACTTCATGTATACCACAAATAAAAAGCACAGATTTCCGAAACGATCGTACAGATAATTGACTTTGTTGTTGTTCCTTCTTATGAAACTGATTTTTAATTTAATTCAAATTTGATTTTTAAATTTAAAAATTTTTTTTTAAATTTTTAAATTATAAATCACATTACTTAATATTGAATTAGCTCTAGGACATTTAACTATCGAGCTTATTATATATCTAAATTACAACGAGCATTTCCTGTATTTTAATTAAACTAGTAATTTCACTATTACATTAAAATACACTTAGCTCTTTAGACTATTATTCTAATCTCCTTTAAATATATATATATATATATATATATATATATATATATACAAGGAACTTTTTGTGTGACTTTATTCTAGAGTGGCTCGGAAACGGCTAGACCGATATTTTGAAATTTCATAGGAAGGTACTTGATGTGTCTGGGCGTGTTCCTACGTAGGTTTTGTATCGAAATGTGTCCGATAAGTATGAAAAACCGACAATCGAAAAAATTCCCTTTAAAAAGAAAGTCTGATTTTAATCAAAGTTAATACTTTTGCACAAGCTTACACAAAAATACATTTTTTATCATTGTACAAGCAGAAAGGGCCAGTATATAAAAGGAACTGTAGATATTTGATAAGACGCGTTTTAGATGAATGTTTCTTTTTAGAACACAATTTAATCATGATACTTGATTTTTGTACGTTTGATTTTAATTCAAGGGATTATGTAATTCAAGTGATTATGTAATTCAAGGGAGTATATAATTCAATGGATTATGTAATTCAAGTGATTATGTAATTCAATGGATTATGTAATTAAATTGATTATGTAATTCAAGTGATTATGTAATTCAAGTGATTATGTGCAAATAATTGCAGAAAATCATCACCCAATTCTTAATAAGATAGAGGCACGTTCGAAATGACTGTTTATGTTTAGAAAACAAATGAACAGTGATGCTTAACTTTTGACTTTTAAACTTAGCTGAAACAATTATTTACAGATAATTTTAAAAAATACAGAGATATGTTACATAGACTAGAATGTGTTGGGGACTAAGTCACTGTAGTGAGGGACGTGAAGCTTCCTTTCGAAAACACTGCGGGGTGGGTCCTGACTAGAACAGGCAATGAATGAATTTGATCAAATAATGGAGTTTTCACAAATTTTGATGAAAACAAAAATATGGGAGGGGGAACATTTGTTGAACTTCATGCAACCCAGAACGTTGGCTCATCATTATAGTTTTCATATATATATATATATATAAGGGTATAGGGGGCTCTGGGTAGAGGTAGTACCTTTGAGTCTCTGGCTGCTGCACCCAATAGGGTTGACAGAGATCACTGGTCCTCACCCATCTCCTAAATCTCTCACTTGCTAGCTCCAAGAGCTATACCCTGGGTACTGGTCTCAGCAGGCCTGCCAAACCTTGTGAGGGGACGGTGTTGGTACAGCATCGCTAAGCAATGTGTTCACTAGACTGAACTAACCGTTAGAGTCAAGGACCAATAAATAGCTGGTATGGTATCCAGCTGCACAGAAAGCTTACCAGAGTGGATCAGGCCCTTTAGTGTTGGCTCACAACTGATCAAGGAGATGGAACACTCTTACAAGAAAATCCTGCGATCGTTTTATCATCTGACGTGTGACACATGTGTGCACCTGTACAGACCATGTTAATTCGATGGAGAGAGTGTGCTTCGTTTAGCACAAGCAATGACCACTTAAAACAAATCAAAGCGCCGGTTGTTCAGTGAACAATTTTCACTCATTTAAGCCTAAGGTTTGGTACTTCGATATGTGCTTTCTTTCTTTTTGTTTTAACTAATAATCAATTAATAAAACCCTGTGGTGATGATGGGATTGTGACGGGAACAGGTGAAGGATGTCACTGGTAGTTCCTAGCATGAACATTGCACATAGGTGGTGGAAGGTAAATGGCCGTTTTTCACAACACCCGCAAGTAATTGTGTAACTCGTGTCCTTTTATAACAAAGCAGCCCTTTATAATACTAATTACAGTTTACCATTGTACATTGCAAGAGTTTACGTGTTTTTGTCTTTCAAAAAAAATAATTTTAGATACGGAGATGAATTTTAAAAAAAGTTAAAATATATTGAAACAAAAACAGCATGTACAAAGAGCAAGCGTCGTAGTAAGTAAGCACAACCAAGATGGCGGAGTACGAAAGTACGCTGACCACTTCGAGCGTCGTAACTCTCAGTTAATTTATAAAGATAGGAAAACTTCATATCGTTTAAATGGGTGAATCCCACAACACTACATACTTCGCTTTTGAATTAGGAAATGGAAAGGATTACATAAATCTATAATAGTATAGCAAATTCAGCTGAGATGTAAAAAATAGCACAATCGTGCGTTATTAGAAGTAATAGGCAGACAGATACCACTCCCCCAACAAATCACGGACGTACATTAGTACAATTAATCGGAGTAGAATAATAGTTTCAGTTTCTGAGAGACAAATTTCCTCCTTTTAGTAATATATTTCGCAAAAGAAATGTTGCCCAATAATGCAATTAACAAATCACACATTTTTCATCTATTGTATATGCTGTAGGCATGCAACGCGCATGCAATCCCTGCAATATTATTGCATCAATACTGTGCACAGTTTGATATTCTTATCCAATTACTCTGATTTGTAGATTCAGAATGATATGCACATCCAACCCAACGCAGACCACTTTTTATTATTATCGTATATTTGGATAAGAGCGAACCTGGGAGGCTAAGAAAGCTATTTTATTTCAGCATCAGATGGAAATTGTATACTTCAGCCATCGGACGATTTTTTTTTTTTTAAGAGGTTTTGATAACCCTTTTTTTATTATTCAATATTCACCCCAAACAAAGCACAGTGCCACTTGTAGGGGGATATTATCGGGTACATAAGTTGCAGGGATATTATTTAGAGAGATAAGCAGCAAGATGTCTGTTCACATTTCACGTGGACCTCTGCATGTAAGTACTGTTGGGAAAGCAGAATCCCGGAAGGGAGTTCTAGAGTCTAGCAGTTCTGGGAAAGAAACTGTTGGAGTAGAACGCTTTCTTACATCTAGGGATCTCTACTATGTAGGAGTGGGATTTTGATTCTTGTCGGGTATGTCAGGGGTGTTTATGTCGAGGGGGTACACGTGCTTGTAGTTCGTCGTTGAAATACTTGAAGAACAGCAAGATGGATGCAACATTTCGTCGATGGGAAAGAGGTTGAAACTTGAATGACAGTTCAGGACTTACCAGGTTGATGACTCTCTTTTGAACCCTGTTCAGGTGCAAATGTACCACCCTAAATGTGACAACAATAGTTCATACATGGGCAAATAGTGGCCTTATAGAGATACTGGCTACTATTAGGCATAAGTAACTTTCTAGCACGTTAAAGAGAGCCCAGATTCTTCGCAGCGGCCTTGACAATGCTCTCAATGTATCTGTTCAAACTCATGTTCCCTGTGAATGTTAGGCCGAGAAATTTAAAAGAAGAACTTCCAGGTAATATAAATTTAGCCATTGCTATTGGTGGTTGAGAAGGTTTCTTGTAATTATTGAAGGAAACAAGCTTAGACTGGGCCGTATTGAATGTAACCATCCATTTTTTGTTCCTATTCCATTGCAGATTGGAGGTTTCCCTCTAGATTTTTGCCATTTCCTTAGATCTGTGTTTAATTGTTTTCCCCCTCTTGCCTGTTATAGAGTGTGGTGTTATCAGCAAATATACCCATTTTAGAGACAATTTTATTAGGGAGGTAATTTATAAATATTAGGAATAATAAAGGTCCAAGGATAGACCCCTGAGGTACTCCCGCATTTATATAATATTACTTAGATGTACGACCGTCGAGGACAACTTGGATTCTTCTCTTACTTAAGAAGGATTTTATTAAATTAAGTATTCTTCCAGTGATGCCATATGATTGGATTTTCCTGAGAGAACAATCAGCCAAACATTACGAAAATTGCATCCAATATGAGAACAATAGTGCACAAAATTTAAATAAAAATTTTTCATTGCAAATATTTATAGCAAACGATTAAGACGCTACCGTTTGATATCTACATCGTTTATACGATTACTTAAATAACACATTCAACACCTTAGGCTTTTCATGATCTCTACATACCAACTATCATACTATTATAGAATACTGTTTTCAAATTTAGGCTGGTGAATCTCTATTCTATTTAAATGTTCTTGATGAGGTGCAGAAACGTATCTATTTTTGCTCCAAGCTGTATTTCTTCTCTGCAACCTTTCTTTTAGAGGCATAATTTTACTAGTCCAAGTTCTTTAAATTGATAATATTATGACATGTCTTCTTTAGAAATACTTCCTTTTTTATTTCTATGAACTAATTTGACGATAAAAGTGGCGTATCTGTTCTTCAAATGTTGCAATTGATTTTCTTGTTATCGTTCAGTGGAGGAGAAATCCTTCACGACTGAGACAATTTTTATTTTTATTCCTTTTCTCCACGTTAAATAACGACCCTGGTGCTTACCTCTTTCCCGTAGGAGGACATTGTAAATAGAAACTCTGATTGTTGGCTAATTTGACTTGATGGTTTAATGGTCTTCATTAATTACCCGTTTTCATATCTCATTGGTATACATTATCTATAACATTAACAAAATTGTGAGAACAGAACAATAGGCTTGTAGAACTCTCCTGGTTCTGCATGTTTTCTTACTACATACAACTTTGGTATTTTCACGAGTAAAGTCAATATGCATCTCCCAGCGTTTCAATGCGCATCTTTTGTTCTTGTTAATCCCTTATATTAAGTTACTTCACACCTCGTCTGGGTCGATTTTGATGAAAAATACAATTGCAAGTCAATCAGTACACAGAAATGTAGAGATAGTGTCCTAGATACACAACAGAAGCATGTGTTAATAAGCATTTATTAAAAAAAAAAGGTGAACAATTTCAACAATACAAAAAATACATTATTTTTCTACCATATGAATATCCGATTTAGTGAAGTTATATAACGGAGTGTAAGCGATGTAATTTGAAAGATTCTTCTCATAACCTTGCAATGAACGTGAACGAATATTTCGGTGAGTAAATTCATAATTATCCTTACACGCAAACCGTAATATCTTTTACTGACACGAACGTATTCTAAATGCCGCTCGCACGACATTAGCGCGAAAATATCACTATTTTTTTTCTCTTTTGTATTTTCGTGTTTTTAGAACCAGTATGATTTGTCATTTTCAAATTATAGGAATAGAAAGTGCGTTCTTCTTTTAAAAGATTTTGGAAAAGAAATAAATTGCCAGGAATTATTTTTGCTTAAAAAAGAAAATGACGTGTATTTTTAATGGATTTTCATTTGGTTGACTATATTTTAAGAAAAAAAAATATGGAATGAGTTGAAATTGATTCGAAAACTGATATTTAACATCTGCGAATTAATTTATTGTCACTGTCTCGTTGATAATCATACTATCAAATAATTGATGTATTACTCTTAAGTGAAATAACCGTTCACACAGTGTAAGACGTTAAAGCGACACTTTTTTTTAAATTCAGTAGCCATATTTTCATAACTTCGTGATAAACAATCATCTATATATAATACTAACCGTAAGTATTTCATGCCTATGGTTAGTATTATATATACGGAACCTACTACATAAAAGCCACTATGTTTTTTTGCTTGTTTTTTTGTGTCTAAAAGACAAAAATTGGTGGTTAGCGCATTTCATGCCTATGTCTAGTATTACATATACGGAACCAACTACACTAAAGACACTATGTATTTTTTTTCTAAGAGACAGACATTGGTGGTTAGCGCAAAAGTTCAAATGTAGCAACTATATTCCAATGGATGAATTCTGGCTTAATATACATATTAGAGAGTTTTTGTTTTAGATTGGTTTAGATTTTATTTATTTAATCGAAGTTATGCGTTGTGCAGAAGGTCAATATCTAAAAAAAATATAGAGGCAATATTTATCTAAGAACTACATAATAATATCGCGAGGTCAGTGTTCATATCGAGCCTTCATAAACTGAAAACCTGTCACTAATGTTTACAAGTATCTTAGATAAATGCCCTCAGAACTACAGGGTGGTCAAAAAGTCAGGTAACATTTTAAAGAAAAACGATATTAGCAATACACGTATATTTAAATACCATACATTGAAATATAAAATGAAACAAACATGAAATATGTTTATTTTGTTAATTGTCGTCCATTTCTCTCTATCAATCGCTGGAAGCGATTAACCACTGATTGTGTAACATGTGTAATCATGTCAGCTGATATCCGCGCAATCTCCTCTTCAATAAATAACTTTAAATACGCTACTGTATCAGGCTTCTTGCCATAAACGCTATCCTTTACATAGCCCCAAAGCCAGAAATCAGGAGGGGTAAGATCCGGAGATCTGGCTGGCCATTCAACTGGGCCACGGCGACCAATCCATCGTTGTGGAAAAATTTCATCCAAGAAATAATATTAAACGAATAGAGATTATAATGGATCATATTGTTTTTTCTACCTTTAACATGTTACCTGACTTTTTGACCACCCTGTAGATATCTTGTTGAACTATATTAATCACTATACTTAGATTAATGTTTCAGTTCGAATGGTACAATGATGGCGTCGGGTTTTCGTTCATGGTGAACCTAGTAATATACCCGAGATTAAGAATAAAACTATAAAATTATCCTTTCTTTGACTACATTTCTATATTTTTACTCTTATTCACCCCAAACATTATGGATTTCTATAGTGAATAGGTGAGAATTTGCTGTTTGTCAGATTAGTCGATTGCATTTACGTCGAAGGGACACATATACTACGAATGCGTGAAAGCAAATTCAATTCTAATACTTCTAAAACAGGGACAGTGATGGAACATTGCGTTAATGTAGCAGGGATGGAACAGGAGTTAGATACTTGGTTGATAGTGCGAAAGTACATACTGTTTATAAGTACATACTGTAGATGTACTTATAAAACAATAACAGAGATACAATATGTCGGAACCTAGTACATTGAAGACACTATGGGTATTTTGTCTAAGAGTTAAAATGTGGAAACTATATTCCATGTATGGCGAATTCTGGCTTTATATACATAACAGATACTAGCAAGAGTTGTAAGCTTACTAGACTGCTAGAAGAAGTCCATATTCTTTGGCACAGATTTGGTAATATCTTCTATGTATTTATTCCAATTCAGGTTGTCGAGAAATGTTAATTCAAGTGTTAAAACGATGAAAACTTTATAATCATATCAGAGCCTGGAAACTATCTTGTAATTCTAAATTAAAGGATTTGAAATATAACCATCCTTGTATTATTATATTTTGCTATAGAGCATTTCATTTAATATGCTTGTGTTCAATCCATCCTGTAGTTCCAGAATAGAGTCTTGTGTCATAAGCAAATATACACAGTTTGCATGCGATTTAATAATAGAGGTTCAAGTATCAACATATCTACAATGGCGTTTTATATAACAACTTTTATAAAAAAATGATCAGATATTACTTTTTCTGAGTAGCCTTAGCCTTGGTATATGTAGAGATTATCGTTATAATATTTGCATATAATAAGTTCACTTAATGACTTATTCGTATTATTTATTTCTTCTTGAGGGTTATTTGCACAAGGATTCGCACCATGTAACATTGGATCTTATTTAAATGCATTTTGTCGAACTCGGTAATTTGCACGAAATTTCGAACGGAATCTTTTATTCAATCCACGGTTAAAATGTTTTCGTTCGGTAAACAATGACTGTGTAGAAGTCCTCATTTTATTTTAAGGGTCACCCGCACTGTGAATTTAAACTTTAATCTCCAAAAATGAAATTTTTACAACTGAATTCCACCAAGTATACTATCCACTGCGCCAGGGGTCGTTTGAGAAAATTCTAATAAAAATTTTTAGAGCGTTAAACCAAATTTTTTTCTGGATGTAGAGATCATTATTTATTACTATATATTATTACTAAACACACACACACACACACACGCACACACACACACATATATGTATATATATATTTGTATGCATGCACATGGACATACCTGCAAATGCACAAATATGCACAAGGAAACAAACACATGATTATATATATATATATATATATAAACTTGAAATTATTTTCATAATGGATTATTTGCAGAGTGCTTAATGAATTGTGCTAGAGAAACAGACAGATTAGTTAGCTTTGACTTCCAAAACAAATCGCGATCAATTATCTATATACTAACAGCTCCCCCCCCCCCGAACGTTTTACGTCGTAAAATACGCATGAATATTATATTTTAATTCATACAGAAACTGAGACATGTGCATGCGAGTATTATGTTTTTCTAAACAGTTCACTTTTAGTAAGTCAAAATATATTGAGTGTGATCGAAGCAAAATGCTAAAGATAAAGTATGATAATCATAAGGGCAGATTGACACAATCTTTCAAGAGTGTTTTCCAACCTACTTATTCTTATTATAAGAAATTTGTCACGTGAACGATTTACGCATGCGCATTCGTGAAACAGTTGACAAACATAAAAATTCGATGACACTTTTATACATATATATATATATATATAGATAGATAGATTTTCTTATTTTTAACATCGTTGTAAATATAAGTAATATACTGTTTATTAACAAGCTGTACCCCAAAAGCTGCCATTCCTAATATATAATTGGTAACGTATACGCATTCTCCACACAAATAATGTTGGTGGAATTCTCTCAACCATGTAACCTCAAACTTAAGGGTAGTCGCTCCTTAGCTTTACTCTGTCTTTCTCTGTCTCTGTCTTTCTAATTCTCTATCTCGTTTGCGTACCATATCTCAAACTGTCTATGAAGCTGTCTATTTTACTGTCTTAAAAACAATATGATCAAGTAAATCTTGCTTTTCATTAGTTGTAAGAACGTTATTTTTTGATATCGCCTATTTTACATTAAATGTTTTTTGCAGATTCTTGTATTGTGAGAATTTAATCTAAAATAACCCGATGCCCCAGTGCCAGAAATATCTCGACAAAAAAACGGACTTTCCTCCTCGATTAATAAATTCCATCCGTTTTTGGCTCGTTATGCAAAATAAGTTCGGACTTATTTTGCTGACAAGAAGCCATGTAATTGAATATTTCGAGATTTGTTAGTTGGATTCAAGGTAAAATTTTATGGACAATTTAGAAACGAAAATAAAAAACACAGTTCGATAATTAATTATTGGGTTTACAATTTCCATTGACGGTTCAGGCAGTGGTGGCCCGTAAGTGCAAACCAGACAACGATTGATAGCACCAGTAAGTGGTATAGAGTTACAGTGCCCAATATAAAAGAGATGGTGTCCGCCACTCGATTATAGTGCCTGACAATTGAAAACACACGACCAGTTCCCGACAGTTCCCGTTCCTGTACAGAAGTGACAGTAACCACCTGAAAATAAATATCAGTCACAGTCATAACCGTTAGTGTACCATCAGTGAATCACAAGATCATACAATGGATGACAGTGCACGAATAATGAAGTAAGGCCATTTTTAGAAGTCCTATGGACTTTATACTGGTCATGATCGATAGTGTTTCATAATCACCAATTAGGACCGAGCGCAAGTAACCGCCTATAAACTCAAATGAGCACTAGTACTCATCAATGAAGGCAGACAACTTAATTTTAGGGCAGTCCAATTGAGACAGATATTTATGAGCGAAAGTAAACACCAACAACCGACGATAAGAGTTGAAAAGGCAGCCAGTGTCCACCAGTAAACGCAAAAAAAACAACAACCTCAAAACAGCACGATATCCAGTGGATTTAACTGCCCAACAATGCCCTACAGTTGAAGATAGACGCTTTCAGTTCAGAGCAGTTCAATTGAAGCCGACACTGATGATATCCACCAGTTACTGCCAGCAATCACCTCAAATCACTACTAAAGGCCATTAAATCTCAATGATGATAGTGATAGCCAATAGTTTTCCCTAACTACTTGTTCCAGAAAATGCACGACAGTGAAAGCCAGATAATTTTACTTTGGCTACGATCGTCAGTGCTCGCAATTTTACTAGGCTGATAAACATATTTTAATTTGTTTTCCGGTATGAGCCATTCCTGACTATGTTCTGCCTTTGTGTCATAATTCTACCGGACAACGCCGGTACACAGGTCCTGCTAATTATTATTATTATTATTATTATTATTATTATTATTATTATTATTATTATTATTATTTAATCCTTTTAAGATGAGCAATTTATAACTTTATTTGCGGACTATTTTCCTCGTCTGCTAGTAGCTGTTTCACGATACGTTGTGAAACAAAAACTCGAAGATGATGATAACAATTCGCAAATAAATAAATAAAAGTATGATTATTACTCTAATCTATATATTAATACGCATATTTTCTTCGACCATTATCATCGTGGGCATCCCTTACAGTGAAAAAGAAATAGTCCAAATGGATATTATGTTTAATTCCCTTAGAATGAAAATGGAATATTCACAAAATCACAATAAATAATTGTTTAAGAAAAGTGTGTTATCGCCAGCGACAGCATGATAAGTGCAGACCACCACCATTAACCGCTACCACCATCCGCCGCGACTTCCAACACTGTCACTCCCATCGCCACTGCCACCACACCTACCACTCCGCCACCTCCGCCACTGTCATCTTAACCACCAGCGTCATCACATATTCCAAATCACGCTATAATGCTGAATAAAAATGGAATATTCCAAAAATCCCAATAAAACATTTGTTTAAGATAAATATGTTAGTTCTCTCCAGTCAGTGCTTGTCAGGTTACACCGCCACCACAACACCAACACTTTCACCTTCGCCACTGGACCGCAACCATCACCACTACTAGAACGCTACCACCAACACCGCCATAATAAGCGCGAACACCACAGCCGCTATCGCCACCAACACCAACACCAACACCACCGACATCACCACAGCCGCTATCGCTACCAACATCAACACCACCGCCACAACCGTCAATGTCACCGCCATCACCACCGCCATCACGACCACCACCGCCACTGTCGGTATTGTGTCGTTGCCCGAGCTTCTGTCACCACCGCCCGCGGCACCACCACCACCTTTAACAATATAGATGCGATTAAATGTTTAAATAACTATTATAATGATAATAATGAAACTAACAAAAATTAATTTAATAATAAAATAAAAAATTATTTAATGAAATATATTTCAGCATATTTTTCCATATAATCTGTCTAAACCGTAATCTATATATAAATACGATAGCGTGTGTATACTTTTGTGTGTCACGCTTACATCCGGGTAGTTTAATTGTTATGTTCCTCTATTTCTTGTTATAAATAATTTTAGAAACATTCTTCAAGTTTTGGTTTCGGTTTCGACTATATATGTTTGCATTTAAATCATCCATATTTTTTTTATAAATAATTTCATCCAGAATTCTTCATAAGTTTTGATTTCGGTTTCGATTATTGCTGAAGGACCTCAAGTTATATATATATATATATATATATATATATATATATATATAAGTTTTTATTTCTGTTTCGATTCAAGCACATAAGTCAATTGGATATATTTTTGTTATTTTTTAAATCGAAATTTTATAATATATACAAATCGATAGAACATTAACTCTATAATATATACTAAATCTGCAAGACTTAAAATATCCTATTTAAGCAGGCTTTGCCAGGAGTTCGTGCTAGATTAGATTAATTTTTGCAGTTTTAACAAAATAGCTACACTAATATCAGAGCGTCTCCACTTACGCTGAACATCTATAGAATGCCAACATCAATACATTAAATATGAATGAATTTCTACAGGTCCCGCTAGTATTTTTTATTTCTTTAAACAAATCTAACCAATATTATTACTTACTGATTGATTCCATCATTAAATCTTATTGCAAATTGACTCACATTTTTACCAATACGTAAAAAATTGTAAAACGTATGCGCCTAACAAGTTTCTATCAAATCGTATTACTTACATGGCGCATTATCAAATTATTAAAAGAAAAAAGTAACAAAATTTACAGGATTTACAAGCCACTCTGTTTAAATTAAAATCTCTAAAATAAGTGATGCTAAACTGAAGTTCTATTTCTTGTAATGATATTTCAAGCAGTTATCCGTGTTTGTCGAAGGCAAAACTTTTTTAATTAACAGTGTCATCTGAACTAATCTTTTTTTATTATTATTCTATTGAAATCTAAATGTCTCTTATGTGATGAGAAGTTTTTTGTTGATGTTTTCAACTATCGTGGAATTGTCACGTGTTCTGCTAGTATTGTATTATTATTTGTTTATTGTCGGAAATAACCTATTAATTGCAACCGACCAAATGTATAAACAAGTACACACACACGCACATAAATACAATATCTCAAAATATAACGTAACGAAACAGAAATTATTTAGAAACATTTATAACTATATTAAAGAAGCATTTCACCAGTGAATTACGTATTCACTTACAATGTTCAATGTTAACAAACGAGGAGTAATTATATTTATTTAATATTTAATAATTATACTGGTATGAAATATCACAGTAGATAAACACCGTGCATTATCTGTTGCCGAATAAAGTATCGTGCCAGGTATAATATATAGTAGATAAAGGCGATGTTAGTGATGAATGGTTTGCAAATTCACAGATATCTTACGGATTTAGTTGGTTAGGTAAAAAAAAAAACAATTTGTCTTATTGAAAAATTAATCATATATAATTTAATTACTTTGACTGACTTAACTTTATACATATATATATATAGCAAAATCGGTAATTAGTAAAAACCTGAAGAAAAAAAAAAAAAAATATATATATATATATATATATATATATATATATATATATATATATATATTAATAGCTTGACAAAGCCACAGGGAAAACAACAAAACAACAAAACCCTAAGCAAATAGTCATCCCAAAGCAGCAAAACTGAGTAGGACTAATTGGACATATTTTATTGGTTTGGAAATATAGGCTCTTTTTTACAATAGTTATGAATATTTAAATATAGAATAGTATAATAATCTTCAAAAAGCCTGAAAATTGTCAGGTAGTTTCGTCCCATAGGGCCAACGATATGAGCATTTCAATATTTAATTTGGCTACGAGTATAGATATATCCATATATATATATATATATATATATATGTATATATATATATACAGAGAGAGAGAGAGAGAGATGTATATGCACATATATACATATACATAAATATAAATATATAATATATATATGTGAGCATTTCAATATTCAATTTGGCTACGAGTATAGATATATCCATATATATATACATATATATATATATATATATATATAGAGAGAGAGAGAGAGAGAGAGGGGTGTATATGCACATATATATAAATATATATATATAAATATAATATATATATATATATATAGAGAGAGAGAGAGGGTGAGAGCGAGAGGAAGTGAGAGAAAGAGGTAAAGATACCACATTTTTGGCAATTGTATAAGTCCCATATTTCAGGGATTACTGATCAGGTTTTACAAATAGGGAATCGTTGAAAAGGTGAATAACCTGAATTGTGTAGTTGGCTATATGACATTTGCTGTTACGGTCTCACATTAAAAAGATCCTCCATAATCCAGAGCCTATTTTGGAAATATTTTACAGCCATAAAATGTTTCAATCATAGCCATTTGTTTTCCTAGTTTTGCATTTGAATTACAAAATATCTTATATTTCCCACACACCTCAGGTTTATATGTAGACTAAAATTTACTGCAATGATTTTAAATGATCTGAAATAACAGCAAGTGGAGACTTGATTCCAAATGTTTCTCATATGTTATATCGACCCTCTTTGGCTTTCATACATAAATTTCATAGTGTATAAGGATTAGTTTATACTGGAGATATTCATAATCGTACCCTATTTCCGAAAGAGAATGATTTGGAATTAAGTCTCCCTAGTTGTAATTTTAGATATTTTGACACCATGGCAGCCAGTTTATTTTCCCCTTCATCAATGCCAGAAGTTTTGGGGATATATATATATATATATATATATATATATATATATATATATATATACTAGACTACCCGTGACCCGTTGGGTCAGTATGTTATATTAGCTATGAAATTCATGTATGAGCGTGACACTTGTTCTACAACGAATGTAAAATAATTTTACAGCTTTGTTTAACAACTTATAACGAATTTAAGATATTAAATTTGTAAAAAAAATGGATTTAATATGTGTAAAAAATATGACCGAATAGATTCAAGTATTTGCTGTTTAAAAAACAACAAAAGAAAACACTATTTGATGTAACAGGAACGTGTGCATTTGCCGATCCGGAATTCCGTTTGGCATGTGCAAATTAAATACATGAGTATGCCAATCTATGGTAAGGTTAATCCGCTACTGGAAAATCAGCAATAAGAATGTAAGCAGTCGACTTTTTAAAAATTGGAAGAAGAAAAAGAAAGATATTAATCACGTCCTCTAGTTATAAAGGGTCGTATTAGTTCAATGTTTATTAATAGTGTAAGAAGGATAACTCTGTCAACTTATCTAAATAAGTGTTTGTATGTAAATTACGCAAATTTATCAAGGGAATGGTGTTGGATGTTGTTACATTAAAAATGATTCTCTTATATTTTTGGGATAAGATTAAAGATTATGTTTCAAAAATAAACAATTATAAAACGTATTGATGGAAAGAACGTGTGTTTACGCGGTTATTATACCGATTTGGGACGCCATAAACATATTATGGTGTTGTATTTTAATGAACGTTTTATGCGCGAAAACAGTTTTTTGTATTTGTAACGGAAAATTTTTAACAAAATGTTTTCAGATTTATTTATTATTATTTAGTTAAGATTTATTTATTATTATTCAGATTTATTTATTATTATTATTTAGTTAAGATTTATTTATTATTATTCAGATTTATTTATTATTATTATTTAGTTAAGAGTGTAGATTAGAAAAGGTTCAAAGTGTATGTATTTCTCGTTACAGATTAACTCTTAATAAATACACATTAAAGTACAATGTTTAGTTTATTAATCAAATGCAATAGCGTGGTTGGTACTAAAACAAACGTAATTTTTAAAGATGATTTAATTGTAAAATTAAATCCACCAGAATACATATCTGTTTCATTTGTAAAGTCGGTCATTTTACTTTTAATTTTTTTCTTTGATTCATTCAAATTTACAATTGTTTCATGATCCTTTAAAATTTGTAATTTAGAAGTCTTTTAACTGTCGAATAGAAAGTCATTTAAATTTGCCTTTTTACAATCTTCAGCAACTACTCATGTATTGAGGTTTTTCAGGCTATTTACATCCAATAGAATTTGAAAACCAGGTTACATTAACAAAATTATAGTTTTATAACAGTTTGGTCCAGTTAATAATTTAATGATTAAACGATATTGTAATTTAAAGTTTAAAACCTTATTTAAAAAAACAGAGAATTGAAAATTAAACTATTCCCTGACAACGTCGAGTAAGGGCAGTGATAATATAAGACCATACGAATGATTAGCTTTATTATCTTCTCTGGATTAAATGATTTGGTTTTCGCAGTAGTTTGTCGTTTTATCGGCATAGAATAGAAATTGAAATCGCTTTTAACAGGCCATATTGTGTCTGTGACGAAGTGCCTTGAAAAGTAGTAATTGGTAATATATACATATATACATATATACATATATATATATATATATATATATATATATATATATATATATATATATATATATATATATATATACCAGCCACGCGTTGCTGTGGCTCAAATTGGCGCAATGGAAAAAGTTCCAAAATGAGAAAAGCATGTTTCTTATAGGTTTAATTTTCCATTTTGCATGGGTACACAATTTTTGTTGTTCCATTTTCTTAGCTGATATAGAGATTTTCCGGTTTGGTGACTCTTGAATACGTAATATAAATTGTCCATGTGAAAAAACAGTTAGTGTGCAACTGTAAGGCCCACAATTGTAAGGATTGTTCCCTGTGCTTTGTTGACGGTTATTGCAAATGACAATAAAATTGGAAAGTTAAATTTCCTAAAGTGTAATGATGTATCCGGTGGAATCATAGGAATGCATGGAATGAAGATATATTCATCTGTGAAAGGTCCTGTTAAGATTGTTGTTTCTATGATATTGTTTGTTAATTTTTTTTACTGCAAGCTATGTGCCATTGCAAAACTTGGATTGGTTTATATTTCACAACATGATTATTAGTACACCAAATTTCAGTTGCAATACATGCGGTGGTATCCCTGGCAAATATATCTGTTGCATAATTAACCACTTTATCTGCTTTCACAACAGTGTCGATGGATTTGTATTTGACTACCTCACTTGGAATTTTACATTGAATAATAGCGTTAAGTTCATGGACATCTTTGTATTGACCTGCAAGAATAGCTCATTCACTCAGTCAAATGGAATTCTTATAATTTGAATATCTGCAAAAACCTTTTAAACTAACTATTCTTTTGATGAAATAAAATTACAGAAATTACAGGAGTTAAAAGTCAAAGAATTTTGCCCTTAACTCTGATCAGCTGGCACTTTTTCGTACCCAATTTCCCACAAGTGATGCAAAAGTTTTGGTGCGGATCGAACAGTCGGCAACTGGACATGCATATTTTGAGTTAAGTTTAATGTATTCACATGGAACAAAAAGTAGAGTATTTGAGGCAAGCATTTATTTCATCTGCTGGTGTTGATTGAAGAATAACAGGTAACATTTGTCTGAAATCTCCTGCAAGCAATATTACTGCATTCCCAAATGGTTTGACATTGCCACGCAAATCTTGCAAGGATCGACCAAGAGCCTCAAGTGATTTTTTGGGTACCATTGTGCATTCATCCTAAACAATAAGTTTGCATTTCTGCAATATTTTTCCCCATATTGGATGTTTTGGAGATGTCGAACATCAGATTTTTGAAAAATGTAATGTTTTAAAGTAGAATAAATAATTCTTCTACTTGCCAGCAAGGTCGCAGGTATTCCTCATGCAGCAAGGGCTAAGGCTATGTAATTTTGTTACCAAATTGCTGCCAAAATCAATTTAATTAGAAAGGTTTTACCAGTTACTTCTGGTGCTGTTCAAGGTAGCAGTAATTTCCAAATAACTTCTATTCTCACAGTCAGTAAATTAGGTGACTAAAATAGGATTTTTCCATGTTTTGACAATGCCTTATTCACTGTAATTAATTTAGGAGACTAAAATAGGATGAGGGATTAGAGATGGACAGATAGAGAGGAAGATATATAGATAGAAAAGAGAAAGTGAGAGAAAAATAGAGAAAGAGAAGGAGATAGAGAGATAAAGGGATTGATAGATAAACAGAGAGAGGGGGGAGTTAGAAACAGAGAGGGATGAGACAGAGGAAAGGAGAGAGATAGAGGGAGTAAGAGAGAGAAAGGGGATCAAAGAGATATGGAGAGGGTGATATAGAGAGAAAGATAGATTGAGAGAGGGAAAGGGGGTGATGGATAGAGAGATATTAAGAGAGGAAGAGAGAGGGGGAGAGAAACAGAAGGTGAACTGCACTTCACCGTTTGTTTCCTCGTTCAGTAGAGAAGAAATCTTTCGAGACTGAGGCAATTTTAATGTTTTGTTATTATCCAGAGTACCCCTTTTTTGGGAGGGGGCTAGATTTTCATCACATTAGTAACCGACCGGGTTATCTGTACTTTCACTTAGCAAATTAATAAAAGAAAAACATATTGTAAAATTTGAATTTAACATGAAAATACTATTTAAAAAATAGCACGATAACACAAGTGCCACTTTAGGTACTCCTTGGGCGTTGAGTTCCATGGCGACCAGCATAATTATTTAATGGTCGTTCCCTCAGCCCCCCTATTCAAGGCTAATGCATGCGCACGTAACATTTTTTTTATTTACTTACGTTGGCTTAGCAACTAAACGATTTATTGATAATTTCGTAACCCTTAAACGCATGCCGGAAGATTTAAATTGGTTCATTATTGTTGTAATGAAAAAAAAAGTTTCATTCAACACAAAACCAAAAACACATATTAATGATAAATGATTTATCATCGTATTAATTGAAATTTACTAATTTTTTAATAAAAAAGTAAAAAAAAGGTAATAAAATAGTTGCTTATGTGCGCATAAAAAACGTGTTTTATTTTATTTTATTTATTTTTTTTTAGATTAGGTCCACCTTGGAATCACCCCCCCCTCAACCTCCAAATCTTAAGAACAGCTTCCGGAATAAACACCACTTTAGGAAGGGGGGGCTATTTGCAAGATTTAAATGATATTATTTGTCAGCATACCCACCCGAAAATACTATTAAAAAAAGAAAAAGGAGGGGTTCAGTGCCCGTGGCAGAGAAGTAGATTTATTTATCAATAAAAGCTGCGGAGAAGTAAATTTATTTATCAATAAAAAAACGAAAAACATACAGTATTTACCGATGTATTGGAAAATTCAAGATGGCGTCTGATTCTCTCTTTAACCGTGTAAGTTTGGGAAAAGGTGTTATAAATAAAAAAAACTATACAAAATACTATTAAAAACCCGCCGAATACATGTCAAGCTATGTCACGGTAACATATATTGAGCGAGTTTTTAACAGTATTTTATCTGGGTTTTTATTTATAACATCTTTTCCCAAACTTACCGTGTTAAAGAGAGAATCAGACGCCATCTTGAATTTTTCAGTACATCGGAAAACACTGCATGTTTTTCGAGCTGAATAAACATGTTACATTGAATAAAAACACGAAAAATATATCCAGTTTGGTAGAAAAGTAACGTATCTTGCTTTTGATAACATTTATTTGTTATATATTTGTTTTTTGTCAACTTTTTCAAATCTATGTGTACAGTAATACAAAGCCCGGAATAAACACCATTTGGGGGGGATATTTTTTTTAAAAAGTCGATAAAAGTCGTCATTTAAAAAGAAATTTAAAATCAAATGTTTGTAAAAGTGAGAAATTATTAATAATTCCAACCAATCTTATATCGAAAAACAAAAAAAAAACTCAAAAAGCAAGCGACAAACTTTTTTTTTTGGCCTTATATAATAAAGAAAAAATGTGTAAATTAAAAAATTTGGGAAATGAACAAATGAATTATGTTTTTTTTTTTTTTTTACTTACTAAACAGAAAATGAAATCTTTCGTCAATTCGTGGCTGTGAAATGAATCGAACCGGAAGTTCAGTTTTATCAACAGAACAGATTCGCACCACGGTTAAAAAAATATATTTATTTTATTTAATAGTTTAATAATTCGCGAGGTAAATTTATTTTAATAACATAAAAACATGTCTCGACTCTAAAGATGGGTTGTCTGAAAATTTCAAATAAATTGGTAACGTAGAAATATGGTTTTATTCGTTTGGAACAAACCAAATTTACATTTATATATATATAGATATATGTATATATGTATACATGTATATATATGTACATATGTGTATATATGTGTGTATATGTATATATATATGTATATATATGTATCTATATATGTATATATATGTATATATATGTATCTATATATGTATATATATGTATATATATATATATGTATATATATATGTATATATATGTATATATGTATATATGTATATATATGTATATATATGTATATATGTATATATATATGTATATGTGTATATATATTTATATATATGTATATATATATATGTATATATATATATATGTATATGTATATATATGCATATATATATGTATATATATATGTATATATATATTTATATATATATATTTAAACATATATATATATATTTATATATATTTATATATATATATTTAAACATATATATATATATATATATTTATATATATATTTATATATATATATATCCGGGGTTATTTATTTATGTTGGTAATGTAGAATAAAATGTATGAATGATTTTTTAAGAAAAGTGTATTAAAAAACGGAGAATAATTTATTTTAAGTGAGCAGGAAAAATTCTGCAGGAGTACGTATGCGCAACCGAAAGTCGTAAACCAGATGTTGGGTTACAAACGACGTTACAAAGTCATTTGAGTTTTATAATTATATAGATACAGAGAGAGAGAGAGAGAGAGAGAGAATCAGTTGACGAGAAGATCACATACTATAGAATACAAATATATTACATCCTACTTTGTGTATTATTTTCAATAAGCTTTTTACACTTATACAAATATATTATATTTTATTCGCATTATGTAATATTTTTATGGCCTCTTCATCAATTTTCTCCTAAGAACGAGATAAAGTATGCTCCTTTCTGTTTAGAAAATTACATATATATATATATATATATATATATATATATATATATATATATGAGTCAAGAGTATCCATATTTTGTTTATATAATAATGTTATATAAGATAGCGAGCTATTTATTCATAAAAAATATTTTAATAAATAAAACAGGCTTTAAAAATATCCCCTTCTCTTTACCTTATATTTAAGAACGAATCAAGTATGAGAAATAGGTTTAAACACCGCAAAAGGTCACATAGTGTAAATTAACATTTCTACTATAGATAAAGCGTTATAAAGTTTTGTCAAATTGAACTTCATGCACCTTGAACAAAGATGTGGCATTTGTAACGAGATGGCGAGATATTAAAAAGCTATCATTACTTTGAGAAGTGTTGTTGTTGGGTGACGGACAGCATATAACAAAAAAGACAGGAAGCTGAAAGATTTATTAAAAGTGGTTTCATATTATTGTTATATTTACCTATTTACCCTTTTTTTATATTATTTCTGTTTTGCTATTTTACATTATTACTAATATGCATATATATATATATATATATATATATATATATATATATATATATATATACTAGCAAAAGTACCCGTTCTTGACTGGGTTCAAAAGCAGCCAACAGAAAATGGACTCTGATTTATGAAAGTATGATAGGTTATGAAAAGGAAAGGTTGTAAAGAGATAGCTTCGAATTTGGGGGTATCAAACCCAAAGCAAAATATGATGAAAGTAAAAATAAAATAAATAAACTCCATAATTTATTACACCATACATGTTCACACTGAAACACTTATCACAATATTCTGTAGATCTATATTAAAAAAAACTTTGATAAATTTTGTGACATATTTCAATTCTATGGAGGTCAGGTGCGAACGAACACCCCATAATTTAATTATACTATATTCCTTCAAACTGAAATATAATTATCAAATATACTTACGCAGATAGATATGAAACGTCTGTATTAAAGTGTGTGCCTATTTCCATCCTATGGAAACCAGGCGCGAACGCAGACCCCACAATTTTATCATACCATTCCTATTTAAGTTAAAACATACTTATCAAAGTATTATTATGTACATCTATCAAAAACACTTGTAAACTTATTTTTTAATTTTTTTTATTTCCATACTTTGTGGACCAGGCGCGTACGCAGACCCCACAATTTTAATGAATCATCATTATGCCAGATCAAACATACCCATTCCTGTGTCTCGATAAATCTTCTATCATTATGTGTAATCAGTTTTCTATGATAATAAACCATATAGGAGCCTATTCGTGACCAGACACACACACTTGTTTATTCATTTATTTTTATAAGCGATTCACTTCTTGTGTCCTTTAAAGGGAGATGTTATCTGCCCTTTGTTTATATTCTAGTCGCCACGTGCGATAACAATATAAATAACAAAGAAAGCCACTGATTTTCTTTGTTATGAAAACTAAAGTAATTATAAGCAATTATAAGCCGTGTGCTAAGTCATAGTGGATCCTGAAGACGGGCTTAATTAGCAAGTAAAAACAGTGTAAGAGGTAGAAGTTCAGCGAAGTGCAATATGGAAACTACTTTTTAACTTACACAAGTGGTTTGCAATCAAACATTCTATAGTCAACTTTGTTAGTTATACTCGAGGAAAATGGATACATTCCAGAAAGAGAGCCCCTCATTTGTCTGCGTTTCTCTTCCATTGCAATGACAATTATTGTTTCCGTACGACAAACTCTGTTGAATAAACGAAGAACGCTGAAAAGGGCGTTTTGGCTCGCGCTGTGCCGCCACTATTTCTATAATCGTCGGTGAATATGGCTCTTTTATAAGATGATAGCAGGAAAATGACGAATGAGTCGCTAGAGATCGGAATGCTGACCTGTTCCTTTTGGGTCAAGCCTCTAAGAATTGCAAGATAACTTTCATTTTGAAGAGGTCTTAATATGTTTGCTATTTTGGCTTGGGCGCTGGCTTAATATGACTGGACCGTCGAGACTTTTGTGTCGAGGTGAACCATATAATGTGTATAGTTATAGTATACTTACTTATCGAGAACTATTTTGCAAAATATTATTGAGCAACAATTACACTGAAAATTCCAACTGTCACTTTTATTGCAACATGTTAATTAAGTATTATTTCCTGTTGGAATTAAGTAATATTTAACAACACTGTTTTTCATAATGATGCCGAAGTGCATCTTAATCCTTATTATCTCTCTCACTCTCTCTTTCTCTACCTCTCTATATTACTCTCTCTCTCTATTTATATATATATATATATATATATATATATATATATATATATATGGATTTCAATTTAAAAATGCAATCATAAATATCATTATAACATAATGGTTTCGTAATCTATTATATAAATCTCACTTGTCTGTTAAAATTTCTGTATGTATGTATGTATGTCTGCCTAAAACCTTCGACAGAGCCGACGCATTTTTACGAGAATGGTATCGTTTTGAAGCTCGATCACTTTTCTACAGGGAGGTATCGCTTTTTTACCGATATTTTCGAAATTCATCCCTCTTTTCGATACTAGGTTTAATTTAAACATACGTCACTTCTGGTTTGGCGATGGGCGTAATAGCAAAGTTCACGTTTTTTTCCTCCTTGACGGCACGGGTTTGAGCCTGCCTGTCTGTACGATTTTTTTTTTTACTCAATTCAAACGTCCAAATACAGTGGCAACCCCGAGCACCAAGGCCAGTAATATCTGAAGCTTATGAAAATACGAATATACTATGCAAATGTAATCATGAAACATCCTTAAATCGGTTTTATTTTGATACAATATTTTTACTTAGCTTCAATTGCATGTATAAAGGTTAGCTCCATATAACGTTGGAAAGCTACACAAAACAACAAATTATGAAAATATTATACAAACACAAACTATAAATCAATAAATAAATGCCAAATGCACTTCAGCCTTTTCCCAGTCGGAAGTATTTTTTTGAAAGCTAGAAATGAACTCTTCAAAGAAAATTAATGTTTTATGAATGGCGAACATAATTTTTTATAATATTTATACTATTTATTTATGTTCTTGAATATTTATATATTTTATTGCATTTTATCTATTATATTTGTTCTCTAAATCATTTTTGTTCCATATAAAAATACTTTATAGCAGTTTTGTTGAGAGCACTTTTCAACTATGTACGTGTAATATATAATTCATAAATAAATTAATAATAACGTTATTAGTATGAATTAAATACAGCTTATTGTTTGTGAAAGATTCTTAATCATATATATGTGTGTGTGTACATATACATATATATAGTAACTAAAGAGCTCTTCAGACAACGATGCATATATTCAAAAGAGGAATTCTTAATCTAAGAATCTTAAGAATTCTGCTTTTGAATAGGAGCGTTGTTGCCTGAAGAGGTATCTAGTTAAATGCTCGGAGACTGAAACCTGCTCATGACTGTGTAGCAACAAATTATTGCTTATGTAAAGACAAATTGAAAGTATATTATATACATAAACATGATGGCACACAGACATACGCCCTCATATATATATGTCATTTACTTGAAGCGTAAATCATATTGTATATGCCAAAATTGATAAAGTTCAAATTAAACACCTAAAATTTATTTAGAAAGCTATATATATACATATATATATATATATATATATATATATATATATATATATATATATATATAGTCCTGGTAAAGATCATAAGACCACTTAAGAAAGTAAGCTTTTACGCGTAATATCGAATTTTTAATCAAACAAATGGTTGAAACCATTGCCAAAATGGAAAATATGATGGAAAAAATAAAATCTGTTTCATTCGAAACCTTAACCCTTATCTAATAATTATTTTAAAAAAAACAAAACATTTTCACCTAGTCAAAATGGTAAGACCACTTTTAAAACATCGGTTGGTTTCTGCAGTCACTTTAAATGATTGAAACCCTTTATTTGCAGATGCCTTCTGATGGTTTTAGGACTACATTCTGCTCCTGTTTGGCTTTTCAATAGACTTGAGCTGGAGTTTTTTTTAAACTTCTTCTGATACGGCGATCCAGTGATGGGGTTATGTTTTTGGTCAACCTGGACTGTTTTTGTGCCCATATTGATCTGGATTTCTTAAAAAATTTGTGATGCCCCTTTCGCTACGATTCACTTCGTTTGCAATGGATCTATGGGAGAGTCCACCCCTATTAAGCTCAAAGATCCTTCCTCTCTCAAACTCTGATAATAGTTTCACTTTTGCGATTTCTAATTTCTAATTTAGTAATATGTGGTTTATCCACTTACAAGTTGCTTTTAATAACATAGAAAGCTTTTCGTATTCATTTTTTCAACACTATCCGATTTTATTAAAATGGTCTTATCATTTTGATCATGTGAAAATGTTTGTTTTTTAAAAAATTATTATTAGATCAGCGTTAAGGTTTCGAATGAAGCAGATTTAATTTTTCCATCATATTTTCCATTTTGGCAATGGTTTCAACCATTTGTTTGATTAAAAATTCGATATTATGCGTAAACGCTTACTTTCTTAAGTGGTCTTATGATTTTGACCAGGACTGTATATGCATATATATATATATGTATATATATATGTATATATATATATATGTATATATATGTATATATGTGTATATATATGTATTTATGTATATATATATATATGTATATATGTGCATATATATGTATATATGTAGGCACCGCCAAAAATGGCCGCAAAATCAAGTTGTTGTTGTTTTTTAAAACTAAATTACATTTATTAAAATCCATTATTTCTGAGTAACTATTTTTTTTCCAGAAAGATAAAACCCTGAATTTTATCATATAGAAAACAGAATAATGTAAAACTTTTTCTACTATTTTTAATTCAATTTTAAATGTTAAATTTTCCCAAAAAGTCAACAATTGTTATTTTTTGTCTTGCACAAAAAACGTACTTAAATATTTAAAAAAAAGGGTTTTTGAAATAATTTATTTATTCATTTATTGTCTAACTAAGATTTAGGATGATTTTCTAAGAGAATATGCAAAAATATTATAATATAAGTACCTGAATTTCAAATAATTCCACTTATTCATATATGTAACCAGATATTTCGCGTCGCCGAAGAGTTCAGATCGACTCTGTTTACGTTTTCTTTCGATGAGACGAAAACTATGGAAGGCTAAACAGGCCAAAAAAACTTATTTTTCAGTGACGAAAATTTCAATGTATTATTAAGCTGAGGCTGGCCAGTACCAGATGGGTGACCATTTGTATGAGTTTGGTTTTTAATGTGTATGTGTGTGGGGGCCAGGCTCCCCAAAATGGGGGGAGGGGGCAATTTAAAGCAGAATAAAAAAAAATTATTTCAGCGCGTTTGGTCCACCGTAGTCGAAAGGCGGCAAACGTTTTCAAACGAGATCGAAAAAAATGATGCTATTTTTAACACAAAGGGCACAATATTTATCGAATTTTTTTTTTGTATCGATTATTCAAAGCATGCTCTGTTTAATAATGGTCATGCATTATTCGGCTCGCTAAAAAAAAATTGTTAATTTATTTATCAAAAATTTTAAAATGGCTTTTTTCGTATAAATATAAAAAAAAATTTTTTTTTGTTTTGCTTAACTTAAATTAATTATTTTACTTAACATATTCACCGAATTTCACACTTCAAAACTCAAAAGCGGGATAATTAAACACAATCGAAGTTCTGATATTCAGACGTCAAAATAAGGTATGCAAACAATTTTTTTTTTTTTTTTTTTTTAATCTATAATTCTGTCCCTTACAACAACACAATATGTTTTGTTCAGTTTCAGATGATTATTTTAAGCATATTTGTTCCCACTTCAAAACAAGGGGGGGTTGTAAGCAAAAAAAAATATATATATAAATATCGTTTATGAAAAATAAGTACACTGTTATAAAGTTCATTCTTCTCCTAATAATCGCTGAAAATTTCGTATTGATCGGATAATTACCTGATTTTTGGTAGATTTTTAAAAAGACGGTCCGTCAAAAAGTACTGACCTGCCCCCCCCCCCAGTTTTGGCGGTGCCTATATATATGTGTATATATATGTATATATGTGTATATATATGTGTATATATATGTATATATGTATATATATGTATATATATGTGTATATATATGTATATATATGTATATATATATGTATGTATATATATGTATGTATATATATATATATGTATATATATATATATGTGTGTATATAAATGTATGTATATTTTACGTATAAATCTATACTTTCGTATATTAATTTATGTGAGTAAAATCAGTAGTTATATGTATATATACATGCATATATATACATATATATGTATATATGTATATATATGCATACATATGTATATATATATGTATATATATGTATATATATATTTGTATATATATGTATATATATGTATATATGTTTATATATATCTGTATATATGTGTATATATGCATATATATGTGTATATATATGTATATATATGTATATATGTGTATATATATAGGTATACATATGTATATATATGTATATATATGTATATGTATGTATATATTTGTATATATATATGCATATATATAAAGTGTTTAATATATAATGAACATGTTTACTGGACATTATAGTAGCATGCAACCATAACAATACTCGCAGGAAAACATAATTTATTTATACTTTTTAACATTTTTAGTCGCAAAATCTTAATTTATATTTAGTATTGATTATTGATAAAAAAATAATTTAATTGTATAGAAGCCGAACACCTTTATTACAAATGTGAACACTACGCTATCATGATAATAACTAAAATTCCAGAAGAACATAAGTAACTTTAATCTCAGTTTACTTAATAATAAATATTAAGGGATTTTGAGAATAAATATTTGATTAATTTTTGAAATGATACACATGTTAATATAACTTATACATTAGAATTATATAAATAATTATAACAAAAAAATAAATATTAACTTAGAACCAAACCAATAGTTAATATTAATGAGTATAAAATACAGCAAAAGTGAGACAGGATGGAAATTTTTATTCGAAGGATATATGAAAACGATAAGATGGCAAGTATAAAAATACAATAATATTTACATATCTAGATAAATATACTGAACCATTTTTTTTAATTAGAATATTAAATTATTAATAAATGTAGGCCTATTTGGACGGTAGTCAGTGAGTGTAAATGGATTCATTAATTTTGTTAATACATGAGAATTTATGATATCATAAAAAGCAAACAGACTATTTTTTCTGATGAAGATCCTATATCTAACAATAGGAATCAAAATATAGTCCAATGATTAATACGCTTTACTTTAAAAACATAGTATATATGTAAAGATAAGAAAATATTCATAATTGACCATTAATTAAATATAATACATGAACAATCTAGGAATATAATACTTAAAAACATATACAAATAAATAAACTTAAAATAACTACAACGTAGAATTTATAATTTAAAAAAATGTCCACAACGCAACATCGATTAGAAAGTGTGAGAACAATAACTAAAAAATCAATATATTTCTCGCTAAACCCAATACAAAATCAATTATAATTAACATCAAAAATTAATTAACAAAATAGCTTCCCTTTAACTCTCGATAAAATATTTGTAAAAAAAAATATATCAAATATTCACCAAACATAAACAAACCGATGTAAGAAATTAGAAATACATATATAGATATAACAATTAATCTCATATTTATAAATTGAACTTAAAATAGATTAACTAATTTTATTAATTTAAACTATAAAACAAATTTTTCGCAAAAGTAAACAAAGTGAATATCAAAACCGTAGTTTCGAATCTAATGTTAAACACTTGAACGTGCAAAAAGAATTTTAGCAGAAGCATAAAATATAAATACAACAAGTAATATTACTTAAAAATAAAACAACATGTGGCAAAAATAGATAATAAAAATGAAATTAAATTTAACATAAGATGATATACCAAAAAAGTAAACCTTAAAATATTTTTAAAAAATAATATTAATTAATATCCAATGAGATATAAAGATAACGAACGAAGTTATTTTCATAAAGAGCAGAATATTTCGGTGTGTGTTGGTTATTAGAATCATGTAAGTTATTCCAAATAATGTTTTCCTATGGTTTTTATGAAATTTATCTGATGAGTAAGCTACTAAAAATGCGACAAAGATATAATTTTGTCGATTAGTTAGTTGCAAACAAAACAATATCGCAATATTATCTTTTTGAAATATAATACACTAATTACTAAGAGAACTGATTTTGGATATTTTTAAGCTATATATATATGTGTGTGTGTGTGTGTGTGTGTGTGTGTGTGTGTGTGTGTGTGTGTGTGTGTGTGTGTGTGTGTGTGTGCGTGTGTGTGAAATTATATAAACATCAGAAAAACACTATAGGGATGAATCGACCTTTCGCCAAAATTCTCGTTTCGCCAGAGTTCGAAAGTAGGTTAATTCATTAAATGAAAAACTTAATCCATAATTGTTTATATATTCTAAAAAATAACGAATAAAAATTTAAGCAAAAATAACGTTTAACAGTAATTGATTCCATCCCCACCATATATTTGTAAGACACACACAGTCAATTTATTCCCGCTTATATTCAGCAAACCATACAGCCGGATATTTATTTTATTAGAGGAAAACAATTATCGTACTTTAATGATAATATTATAAGTAAGAAAGATTTATTGTGTCGTTTTGTATTTTATTGCATCGCTTTTGTAAAAGCTATTCTATATAGACGAAGAAAACTTAACAAATTAAAAAAATACTAATTAGTTTTTACGCGTTAAATATGCAAAACTTATTGAATAACAGTAAAAAATAATTTTCAGCAGACAAGAGTAATTACTGCAAATTAAAAAAATAAAACAAAATAATGGCTGTCTACTGAAAGGCGTGTCACTTTTTTTAATAGAAGAAAGCGTACGCGTTACAGTAAGTCTATTAATATTTTTTAATACACTCCTGCTCATGTTCGGCAGCCTTGTATCAGACATGTTTATCAATGTGAATGGCATTATATTAAATACGATGGAACCATGTTTTAAAA
>NC_136493.1:57922603-57970103 GCF_053919585.1 Euprymna scolopes | reverse complement strand
ATCATCACATTAATAATGATAAAAAGAAAAACACTTACTGCCTTGGCATTTCATCAGACAGGGAGAAAGGCCAAGATTATCTAAAATATGGGTTCCCAATTCCTGAAAGAGAAAAAGAAATTGACTTAAATAAATGAACACAAAATTTATTTTTCTTATTAAGGAAATTAAAATATAATTTAAAATGAACGTACGATTCGATGTATACAATTTAATCAGTTTTCTGATGCATCTCAACCAGGTGTCGAGTTAACAGTATGTAAACAGTTTAGTAAGCAAAAATCAACACCAGTGTATCACAGAATGGTTTTATACATACACACGTATAAAAACATGTGTGTATTATCGATGTTGTTCTTATTTTTTTCAACTGATGTACCGATTAAATTAATTATTTACAAAATTTGAAAGTATTTGATAATCGACTGATGTTACACAATAATCCTCAGTTTAAATTCATCTTTTCTTATACAACATTAAGAAGATTCGTCTTATCTGTGTTGAATTCAATCATATGTATATTTTATATTATTAGTGTTTGAATCTTAACTCCCGCCAATAGGCATACGAAAGATAGGAATTGACTACATTTGTTTGCAGTTGAGTTTGTTTTTGTGAATTGCGTTTCCTTTCTTTTAATAGATTTTAAAAGTTGCTGCTTTTTGGCTTTTAGTGCATTATTCATATTTTACATGTATATCTTGTGTGATTTTTTTTTCAGAAATACATGGCTAAAATCTGATCATTAATATTTAAACATATTTATATACAATACAATCACCGTACAATATAACTTTAAATAAATTAACACACAGAATAAAGTATGAAAGACATTAGATATCCAAACTTTCTACACAAACGTATAAAATTGTAATCATGCAGAACCGATATAAATATGAGGAGCCTTACAATCCAACTTTTCCAACATAAGGATTAGTAAGTAAATGACATTCATATTATCCTGAATATTCTGGTTCGGTTAAATTAGAGAAATCTAAATACATAGTTATACTAGTAGGGCGACCGAACGTTTCCCGGGATTGAATGATGATCACGAATGTTTTATACTCCCATATTTTTATAGTCACTGAAATTGATGAAACCATTTTTCAAACAAATCGATTGATTGCCTGTTTAGTTGGAAACATCACGCAGTGCACCGGGGAGAAGCTCACATGGCTATCGCAGTGACTTATTTCACAATACATTGTTTTCTACATTGCACTATATAGAACCTACTGCCTATTTTATAAATTATTTTTATATATAATTAGTTTCAATTAAAGTATAAAATGCAAAAAAAAAAGTATTATGCTTAAATTGTGCTCTAAACAGCACTTCATTTCGAATGCGCTCTTGTCATATCAAAGAACCTTCTGCTGATTTTATATGTCGCCTCTTTCGGCTTGTGTGATGATAAAACTTTTCAAATTTTACCAAAATCGCCTTTTTCTTTCTTTTTATCAGATCATTTCGTGTATTGCTCATTAATACATATATATATATATATATATATATATATATATATATATATATATATATATATATATATATATATATATATATATATATATATATATATATATATATGTATGTATATACTAGAAGGCCGCCCAGCATTGTCTGGTCGTAAAACACGGTTAAATATGATATTTTGATTAATACATATTTCGTATTTATTATTCTATTATATTATATTAGACCCAATATATAGCAATGATTTTAAAAGATTTTTTTTTAATTACTAGTGCGCCACCACCAAGAATCGAAATTAAAACGTTTAGCGTCCGATTTACTTTTTTTCGTTTAGCGTACGATTTACTTTTTGACGTAAATCCCTGAGTTGAGAAGACATATTTACTTCAAGACTTAAAATTTTAAACATGAACCAATAGGTTAGTACGTTACGCATGCATATTCGTAATGACGTCGTTCGACTTTCACCTGGCAAATTCCAATTTTTTTTTTAATTTTCACACTTTTGCACCAATCGGCTAAAACGCAAATATAAAGTTTCACATAAAGTTTCACATGGATTTAATACTCTATATATTAAGTTAAATGCCTGTAGAC
The DNA here is from genome assembly GCF_053919585.1 of Euprymna scolopes. Taxonomy (NCBI): domain Eukaryota; kingdom Metazoa; phylum Mollusca; class Cephalopoda; order Sepiida; family Sepiolidae; genus Euprymna; species Euprymna scolopes. The sequence goes on along the minus strand of NC_136493.1, from coordinate 57,968,030 downwards.
CAAAAAGTGCCAGAAGAGTTCAGTAGACGAATTTTTTAAACAAATATATATATACACATAACATATATTGAAAGATGTTTTCTTTACTGTAATCTTTTTATGCAAATATTACGCAAGTATAAATCATTTAGAATTTTTGCATGAATGTAATTACACGAACTTGTTACTTAACAATGATAATTACGTAAGAAAACCAGAAGAAAACTAATAAGAAAATTAATGAAAATTAGTGTTTGAAAGAATATGCAAATTAGCTAGATCATTCGCAGACGAATGGAATTCTATGATCTATATATAATAAAGTTCTTTCTTCGTTTTATAAAATGAACAGATAGTTTTTTAATATGAATACCATTACACAAAGAAAACAAATTTATAGCAGTGTATATATATATATATATATATATATATATATATATATATATATATATATATGTATATATATATATATATATTCACTAGAATTTTAAAACTAATTATTTCTCTTTGGTAGTAATTATTTTTAAATTAGTTGTATTAAACTTAATCTGCCGACCAAACAATTTACTTTTCGATTTAAGTTTTGGAAACTACATAAATAATAGTTGTAGTTTATATAAAAGCATAATGCAGGAACTCTGAATAAATCGAGTTAGTTTAGTGCACATATGTGATAAAAATAATATTTGAAATAAAATTATAACTTTTAAGCCACTTCAAAATTTGTGTTCCATTTAAAGAACAATGGTGGAAGAAAGGTTAAGACGAAATTAGAATCACAAAAATTTCATGAATAACGAAAGAATATCTAAACATTTGAAAAAGAATGAAGTAAACTAAAAAGAGATTCAAAATAAAAGAGAAAGCCGTAATCTAGAAGAGAAAATTGCATAGAAAAGTGTCATCTGCCACGTAATCATGTTTCAAATGTCTATGTCAGTTTGGCAGAAGGAACGAAGAAAATAAAGAAAGCAAGTAACAAATATTAGACATCATGAAATTAGGACAAAAATAAATCTATACTGTTTTTCACTTTTGGCCATTGATAATAATGTTCGCATTTCTTTTACCTTTAAATATCTGTTTGTTTAAAGCAAATCTTAAAAAGATTTTTAGCGAGGATTCTTTATTTCTTTTAATCAAAAGTAAATTTTTAAGTTTTCGTGCCTTTTTAAGCGATCTTACTTCAGTTTTTTTTTTTACATGGGGTTCTCATTCTATATTCTCACAACTATACGTATATATATATATATATATATATATATATGTATATATATATGTATATATGTATGTGTGTATATATATGTGCATACATGTAGGAATAGATACATATACACACATATATAGAAGTTAAATGAATAGGAAAATGAGAAAATTGTAGGAATATCATCTAAAAATGAAAAATACAAAAGTGGAATACTTAGTCAATTTGAAAAGAATCGAAAAATAAATTTTAAAAATATAAGGTTAGACAAAGCCTTCAGTTAAAATACGAATGATCAATAATTTATATATATATATATATATACATATACATATATGTATATAATAAATTCCACAGCCAAACAACGTCGCAGCTCACAAGAGCCATGACAGTCAAAGAACCGGAAATCCAAGACTCGAGTTTCGCCCTCATTTGGGCTATCAGTTAGACACATCCGAACTCAGGATTCGAAACCCGAGCCTCTTGCATGCAAGGCAAGCACTCTACTAACTGAGCAACGCCCTGCACACAAGAATTTCTATTAACCAACACAGATCAAGCAAACCGCGCCGAAATCCGACTGTGAAATATATATATGACAAATGTGTTTTAGTGTCTGAAGAGTAATTATTTTTGGCATATCCTATAGATAATATTTTGATTGCAGAATTTTCCTTCTGAACCAAATTTCCGTAGGTTTGCAAGAACAGATACCACATACAAATTTAATATGTCTAAACTATTATCCACCAATTTATATATCTTTAGAACGCCTTTATAGACACGTTTAATAGGTAGAATAAAACACTATATTTCATCCCCGGAGAGGCATCATCATGATCGCCATCATCTACAGACGATGTAGTTTTTATTGTTCCTTCTATATCTACAGTACTCTGCCTGCGCTCAGTTTACATCTAGAAGATATATACACATTATAGCTATATTTTCCAGTCACCCTTTTTAACTGAATCATAAACTCCTATGTAAACTAATACCTTCTATTTCCCCGTTACACAAAATAGTAATTCGTCCTTTACACAATTCCAGCACTTCTAATTGGTGGCAAGCTTTCAACTCGCTTATTTGAGAATTTACACTTTATTGAATAAACGAACACGCCACATGTTTACAAACATGGCCGCCCTGTATACGCGCTACAATAGTTTTAACAAAAACTAATAAATTGTTTTGTTTTTTTCCTTTTGCCAACTATATTATTAGAATTCTGCAACTGTTGTTCGTTAAAATTATCACGATATTCGAGGTTTGCCATGACAGCGAGTCAACGACAGATTTGTAAACAAATACACCCGGAGACAGATACATAGACAGAGTAAGAAATACATATAGGGGAGAGGGAGAGAGGCAGATAGACATATACCTAGATAGACAGAGAAACAGAGTGAGAGAAAGAGACGTTTAGAGAGAGAGAGAGAGAATAAGAGCGAGAAACTACTTTTATGAAAAAGATTGCACACTTTTCATTTATGTTAAACAAAACATGTTCTTTACTTTTAAAAAATACATACAAAACAATACGAACAGAACTTTTTTGTATTTTTTATTTGTACTTTACTAAATCGAACTTTTTTATAATTTTAAACAGAAAATTGTATGCTAACAACAAATACCGCATTTTAATTGTCCGCAGAAAATTAGTTTTTCGATTCTTTAATGAGTTTTGTTTAAAAAATATCTATTGCGTGCATAAACTCAAAATTATTTAATAGAAAATACAGTTACGAAATTATTTTTAAAATAATCTTTTTGATTAATCTATATTTGTGACCATTTTGCCTTTTAAGCACGAAATTATTTTATAGAAAATACAGTTGCGAAATTATTAAAAAAAAACAGTATTGTTTAGCTGCGTTAGTAGTTACCTGTTTGCGTTTGTACTTTAATTATCCGCAAATAATTAGTTTTTCGAATAGTTAGCAATATAATCTTTTATGGCTATTTTTTAAGTACTTACATATATATATATATATATATATATATATATATATATATATATATATATATATATATATATATACGAGGAAATTAAACATGGAGTCTAAGGAGCAGAGTTTATTTTAATGTTTATATATAATATAATCAAATAACATCATAAATAACACCGTAAGGCGAGGCAAATGCCGTCATCAGGGGCTGGAAAAAAACATTGAATTTACATCACAAAATGAAATAACTGTGTCCTAGGCCCACCGTACCACCGTATATATATATATATATATATATATATATATATATATATATATATATATATATATATATATATATATATATATATATATATATCGCTAGTAAACAACAACAAATCGTGACTTTACAAAAGAGCGATAAAAGAAACATGCATTCAGGTAGCTTGCCATTTGAATGCATGGTGATTTTGTCATTCTATTTTTGGTAAAGCGCCAGACTACGGTGTTAGTATCATGAGTTCTATTCGTGCTATAACCCATGCAGACGATAGCTGGAAGCTAGAAACATGTATGTATATGTGTATACCTTTTATGAACGTAATAATATTTAATAATAAAAAGATAAACAAAAATACAGCTTATAAAAATTATGGGCGAATAATTTATATATATATATATATATATATAATAATTTATATATATATATATATATATATATATATATATATATTGATTTTTAACGATAATTATATACGGTTATTTTTACGTCAATATTTTTCGAACGCAAAAAATTTACAAAATATAGCGTACATATAGAGGGAACTTCATATTATTTTTTAATAATCTGATATGAAAATATTTTATTCTACAAGATCTGCCATGTAGGACAAACCCTAAGTGAATTCTAATAATTATTTTAGTGGAAACTATTGAACTTATATACAAACTGCAATATTTCTTTCAAAAACACCAGTCTTTAAGTTCGCAGGTGCATTGAATAATCACAAAATAAAAATCCCATTCATTGACGTCTTTGTTTATACTTAAAAGTGGGTGCCCAAAACGGTACAAGATTGATATAATTAAACATCTATTAAATCACGCAAAACTGATCTCATCCTCTCAAAAAACATTACTTATCGAAATAAAAAAATAAAAGTAAGTACTCAACAATAATCACGTTTCCAATTATATTATTGATGAACAAATCAAACTAACGCTTCACTCATTACAAAGTACGAACAATAATATTATCCAACACCATAATGTCAACTCTATTAATATATTTTATCAAAATCAAATACAACTAAAATTTAATGAAACAAGTGAGGCATGCATGGTCCCCCCCCCCGTGAGTGCACTGTGAATGAAGCATAAAAATGACTAAGTTCAGCATCCCCCCGTATAGCTCCAAACGTCCCCAGGGAAACTAACACATTTAAATTTGAGTTCAACACAATGCAAAAGTTCTAAATAGACACGCAGAGAATTTTGGACAAATATGGTAAAATATTCCCAGAGATGGAGGGTTTTTATTAGCCCTAAAAGAGTCACTGGGACACACCCAAGCGTTATCTCGAAGTCCAGACGAAAATTACACAGAAATCAGTTAGTTACGACTTTTCAGAAAGCTTTAGAAAAATCCAAGGCATCAAATAGAAATGTATCAATCTTAGCCATTTTAACCCGAAAGGCACCCTTAAGGGGGAAACCTGAGTTCTCGGAAAATCGGTTATGTTACTTTTTACTCATATCATATTTAATGTTTGTGCAAAATTTCAAAAAATTCAAATACGTAATCTTGAGAAAAGTGCTGACAGATGAACCACCGAACGAACGAACGAATGGACGGACAAATGTGGATTTAAAGGTCTACCCTCCTGTTGTCGGGAACCGAAAATACTGCCTAAAAATATCAATTTATATATATATATATATATATATATATATATATATATATATATGTGTGTGTGTGTGTGTGTGTGTGTGTGTGTGTATAGACACATATATATATATATATGTGTGTGTGTGGATGTCTTTATATACATAAATCGATATATAGCTATATATCTATATGCATACTTTTATATTTATATATATATATATATATATATATATATATATATGCATATATATGTGTATATATGTATAAGAAATTATCTGAATAGCGATAGATTTTATTATTTGAACTAAAAGTTTTGGACTGTCTAGTTATGTCTGACACCCTCTATTTTAAGTGTATCTTTGATAGTTTAATGATTTGAGCATAACGTGATTCAACTGAATACTTTTAAAGAATTTTCATCTTTCAGATTTCATTTTATTTTGCGCGCTATTTTAATGATGTTATTTACAATTTTTAAATTGAAAGTTTTTAATGTCTGAATACGCCATGATCGAATTATTCAGATTTCTCTCGATAAACATTAAATTTTCCATCGTCTGATTTAAAATAATTGATGACACTAAGTTCTGCATTTTCTGCTCAAGATTTTATTTCGTTTATCTTATCATTAATAGAACATTAGAAGCATATTTACTTGTCCTTTAAAACAGGTTATGCCGTATCCATAAAACGTGCGATGACATCGAATACTGTCAAACATGTCTGCTTACTTTATCTACAGTTTAATTTCTGAATTTTCATTTCATTTCAACCTCGTTTCTCTGTGATGCAGTGGTTGTTAACATTGTGAAGTCGAAGTAAAGTTTAACTGACATCGAAATGATTTTAAGTCAATTTGAATTCAATATATATCTGCATGGAATTTAAAGTTATGTTTAAATTATACATTACTTTATATTGATTTAATCTAAAATGATTAACATGGTACTTCAAACTGCTGGTCTATCAGTAATCATCGACTTAAATCTATGCAAAGATATCAATTAAACTATCTTAATACGCATTGGAAACATTAATCTGGGTGAACACATGTCAGGTTAGAAAAATTCAACCCTATTTTTCAGTAGAGTTTTACCTTTGAACTAACCTGTGTGACCGGCGTTGCCCGGGTGTTTGGAAGTGTGTGTTGAGCAAAGAATAATGTTTTTTTTAGTGGTAGTAGGCAGGCAAGCTCGAACCCGTTAAAGAATGTAAAAAAGTGACGTGTTTGCTGTTGCGCCCATAGCAACACCGGAAATTACGTAAGTTTAAATTAAGGCTGGATAATCAAAATAAAGGGGATGACATTCGAAAATATAAGCGAAAAAAGGAACACTTTCTTGAAAAAAAGTGCCCAATTTAGGATAAAGGAGTTAATTGTTAGTACCAATATTTCCATATTTGTCGTCCGAAGTACCGGGTTTCAAAATGAGAACGATCTCGTGAAAATCCGTCGCCTCTCTCGAAATTTTAGGCATACATATATAATTTAAACAGAAAGGGGAGATTTATATTATAGATTATTTCATAATTTATGCTATATATATATATATATATATATATATATATATATGTATATATATACTATATGTTATGTCAAATATATATATGTATGTATGTATGTATGATGTTAGGTCATGTCATAGACTACTGGTACCATGTAACCCAGTACTACCTGCCTCATGGTCGGGTCACCGGCGACTAAACTGGTTCCCCCACCACACTTGTTTGGTGAGGAGGGTGGCTAGTCTCCCTGGAGGATTAAGAACAAGACCTTCCAAAGGGCGAATGAACCCTTTTTCGGGGTCAAGGGTCAACTAGCACCGTGTGTGTTCGTGTGTATGTTGTATATGTTGGGGTGGAAAGGGCTCCCGTAAGCCGTGGTGAAGGCAACCTTTCTAGGAGAAGAAAATCTCTGATTTAAAAAACCATAAAGCGGGAGACCAGTACCCGCATTAGGCTGGTCTGCAGTTTAACTTGTTGCTGGCTTTCTTGTTCTTGCGTGTTGCTGGATTTTAACATTTTAACCGAGCGAGAGACTTAGCTGTCGTACAAAGCTAAGTCTCTGTAACATCATCTGTGTATAGATACTCCCTCAGGCATTGGTCTTATAAATGGTCCTGTGTCAATGGAAGTCATTTTTGGGCTCATGAACTTTAAGTGTCTGAGGGAGTGGCACTCGTCTGACAAGACGTTGCGATCATCATGTATGTATGAATGTATGTATGTATATGGCATAATTATGGTGTATATATATATATACATATATATATATGTGTGTGTGGGGGGGTGTTTGTGTGTGTGTAATGTTTATTGTTTCTATTTAATAATTTAAGTTAAGGTTTCTTTTGTCCGTAGTAGATTTTTGTCATTTTGAGATTTTCTAGCGGAAAGTGGGATTCTGTAAATTAGTAATTTGCGATTTATTGAATTTAGTTAGTATTGCAAGGAATTTAAATTACATTTTCTATTTTTATTTAAATATTTTTGGATGAAATACTCAGAGCTCATGCGAGAAATGCGAACTTGTAGAATTTTTATTTTTCAAATTATTTTGCATTGAATGTTTCCAATTATTTTCAGGAATATCGTAGACGTTTTACTTAGATTTTGTATCATGTTGTTCGTAGATCAATCTTGCTATTTATATTCATGCAATATTTAAGGTATATAAATATAGAAGAATTATTTATAATTCGGTTTTTAATACATCAAACCGTAAATAAATTATAAGCAAGTTGACTTGGCACGGACATGCACGTGGCCAGAAGAAAACAACCTAAAATGGCATTGATAAAATGAATTAATCGTTATTTTTAATCGAGAAATCTGATCGAGAAAAACAAAACAAATATGCTGGATAGTCAAAAATAAAAGAATTTTGATCATGAGCAACTGCTAAATACTAGTAGTAGAGGAAAAACACCCCGTCGTCAGATAAAACATCCTGAGTGAGTAGTTGCATTAAAAGATGGCGTTTACAAGAGAGTTTACAAATAGTGTTTTAATAATGGCCAAAAATTTACATTGTCTTTTCATCGGCAATTTTAAATCAGGAAAAGCCGGTCTTCGAATCCTAGTGTGCACGGCTTTCTTCCTCTCAAACATACACTACTTCAAAGTCATCAGGTTATATAAAATGTTATATAATAGTTTTAACAAAGCAGAAATGTAAGAAAGTAACTAAGAACAATACTGAAAAGGCATATTCTCTCAGTATTTTCCTTTCTGTAACAGTTAATCGATGGGCCGGCTCCATTCCTATGCTACGAATGAAATCCTAGTAAACGGCACGAATATTTGACACCATGAGTCGGTCACTAACGTGACCGCCTAATGGTGACAATAAACCAAATTATAACACGGTGGGATCATCTAACACTATGTGTATAGTTACTTGGAAGTCCTCTTGAAAAAAAACGTAAATGCATACCTGGAATTAGTGTGGTTTTATTTTCCCGGGTGGTTCTCCATTCCTCAAGTTTATCTTCTCCTGTTGGGTTTTGACTGAGAAGTGTGGTAGACCACGTCTTGATATTTAACGCAGATTAAACAGCACGCAACACAATCTGTAATATATATATAGATATATATAGAAAATCTTAACAATTTATTTTACAAAAAAAATAATCACAATATATTGCAATTTAAAAATTAAAGTTAGACAATTTATAACATTTATACTTTTAACCATTAAATTTTTAAACTAACTAACCTTAGTTACTCTTACCTGGTGCTGGGAAAGAGGGATTGACCCTCTTTTACGAACTGACAAAAATATACGTGCTCATTCTATGCTGTCGCCTCGTAAAACGAATAAGTTCTGGCGAATGGTATTATTGTCCCCTTTTTCCTGAATTCTTCCGGGAGTGACCAATTCACCTCCAAACGCTCGGTTGTATGGACATGTTAAACATAGTGCCACATTCCTCCCTTTCAACTTTGAAATTTATAAGCATTTATAAATTTCAGAACTTCCTAAATAATCTTACGGTCATTAATCTTATGCTCCTTCGTTCCGTCAGAAACTTAGAAAAGCATTTTTTTCTGCCAGGCTTCTGTGGACGGCTGGTACACTGCTTCCTATACAAGAGAGGGTAACCATCCTCGTCCTCATTGAGGCAAGGAAAAAAAGAATAAGAGGAATTTTAGCTACCTGCTATAATAACAAACATCACCACAACAGGCAAAGTTATGCTTTCGTTTACTGAATTAATGTCTGGTTGCATCCAGTATTAGTTTGGTTTTTAATCACAGCATTACTGATGTTATTAGTTTGTTTTTTAATCACAGCATTACTGATGGTATTAGTTTGGTTTTTAATCACAGCATTACTGATGGTATTAGTTTGGTTGTTAATCACATCATTACTTATGGTATTAGTTATGTTTTTAATCACAGCATTACTGAGGTATTAGTTTGGTTTTTAATCACAGCATTACTGCTGTTATTAGTTTGGTTTTTAATCACAGCATTACTGATGGTATTAGTTTGGTTTTTAATCACATCATTACTTATGGTATTAGTTTTGTTTTTAATCACAGCATTACTGAGGTATTAGTTTGGTTTTTAATCACAGCATTACTGCTGTTATTAGTTTGGTTTTTAATCACAGCATTACTGATGGTATTAGTTTGTTTTTTAATCACAGCATTACCGATGTTATTCGTTTGGTTTTTAATCACAGCATTACTGATGGTATTAGTTTGTTTTTTAATCACAGCATTACTGATGGTATTAGTTTGGTTTTTAATCACAGCATTACTGATGTTATTAGTTTGGTTTTTAATCACAGCATTACTGATGGTATTAGTTTGGTTTTTAATTACAACATTACTGATGGTATTAGTTTGGTTTTTAATCACAGCATTACTGATGTTATTAGTTTGATTTTTAATCACAGCATTACTGATGGTATTAGCTTGGTTTTTAATCACAGCATTACTGATGGTATTAGTTTGGTTTTTAATCACATCATTACTGATGTTATTAGTTTGGTTTTTAATCACAGCATTACTGATGGTATTAGTTTGGTTTTTAATCACAGCATTACTGATGGTATTAGTTTGGTTTTTAATCACATCATTACTTATGGTATTAGTTTTGTTTTTAATCACAGCATTACTGATGGTATTAGTTTGGTTTTTAATCACAGCATTACTGCTGTTATTAGTTTGGTTTTTAATCACAGCATTACTGATGGTATTAGTTTGTTTTTTAATCACAGCATTACCGATGGTATTCGTTTAGTTTTTAATCACAGCATTACTGATGGTATTAGTTTGTTTTTTAATCACAGCATTACTGATGGTATTAGTTTGGTTTTTAATCACAGCATTACTGATGTTGTTAGTTTGGTTTTTAATCACAGCATTACTGCTGTTATTAGTTTGATTTTTAATCACAGCATTACTGATGGTATTAGTTTGGTTTTTAATCACAGCATTACTGATGGTATTAGTTTGGTTTTAAATCACAGCATTACTGATGTTATTAGTTTGGTTTTTAATCACAGCATTACTGATGGTATTAGTTTGGTTTTTAATCACAGCATTACTGATGGTATTAGTTTGGTTTTTAATCACAGCATTACCGATGGTATTACGCCCCTGTTTGGGCCACCAGATGTATTTTGCTTAAATTAACTTTGTAAACAGACAAAAAGGGCAATAACATGAGATATCTATTACAGCTGGGATTACACCTCCTTAAGCATCCAGTTTTTTTTTTTTTTTATTATTATGCCGGAGTTAAGTTACTTCATCCGGATTAAATACTTACGCCGACCTCCACGGATTTAGCAAGGTCTCAGCACAGATCATCCCCACCATCCCCCTTGCATCAGGTGGGGTATTGCTTACTGGGTTTATGTTTCTTCACTACCATTATTTCGGTCTTTAGAACTTGTTATCTGATTTGTTACAAATTATTGCTGAATTTACATCTTCAGAAAACCAATTCAATGTGGTGTAACTTAATTGGTTCTCTTGTTACAAATTTCCTAGAGCAAGGTGTTCGTCGTAGAACGACCAACAGAAACCACCAACCACGAAGTATTTCATCAGTGTTATTTTTGTTTCATTATTATTATTTCTTATTTAATATATCCGCTATTTTTAAGTAATAGTCATTTAAGGATTAATAAAAGAGAAATGCACTCAGATTCAATTAGTTGGAATACGCAATTAGGGCAATTTTTCACAAAATAGATGAATTCAAGAACCTAGACTTACATTAAGTCAATGAAGTCTTCAGAAAACTACAATTTATCAATTAAATAATTCAAGTCAATGAAGTTTCCAGACATTGACAATTTAACAATAAATTAACAATTTATTAATTTTTTCAAACAAAAAATTAAAAAATCATTCTGAAACATTTCGTTTATTATTACCTTATTTCCTGAAATTTAGAAAATATTTCAATTATTTTATTCATATTTAATTTTCTCCTAAAGTATTTGATTTATTATTCTAATAATTTTTTCTCGAAAACATCACAAAAAAAAATCATTTCACCTTAATTCACTCCCACCACAATTAGTTAATGATTATTTTTTTTACAATTTAACAGCTTGAGGAAAATAAACTTTTGACTCGGTCGAATCCCCCTTAAATTCAAATTAATTCGTAATCAACTTTCTATGTATATTTTTTACTATTTAGGAAAATTATTTAAAAAACATATATTAAACATTGGTCTTTCGATTAAGATCAGCGTGCAACATTTATTTCCATGCTACGCTTAAGACATTCTGTCCTTTTTCAACGAAGGAAATATCATATTAGACTCAGCATTTTTTCTTTGTTCAAATAATAATTCAAAATTAGAATCAATTTAATTTTTCGACAATACTCTTCGATCGAAATTTCATTAACGTTTATTTTAAATCTCTTTCCGAGGTGAATATACTACTTTCACTCTTGCGATCGAAGGAAAAAGAAAGAGAAACAGAGAGTGTGTACCACAGGGAAAATGGGGTAGACATCAGAGCTTTCATTACACCCCCACTACCACCTCACAAACACCATCGCAAGGCACAATGGCAAAACCTAACTCAGCTCACCCCACACCCTCGGGATATCGTTTCTCATTGTTTAAAAAAATGATTGACATATTATAATGCGGTACGCATATTAGCGACTGAAACAAGTTAGTGTGTTCAATTTTTTGTAAGGTCATTTTTAGACAAGAATTTCATATTATTTAAGTAATTCATTTCATTCAATAAAATCCTTTGATTTCTTTTTTCAAGTTTGTACTGCTACGAATAAAACCAGCGCGTGTGGGGATATTACGTCATCATGTGGTTTATTTATTTAGTAACAAGTTTCTCTCTACCCTTAAAGCAATAATAAAAAGATTTTTTCTCTTACACCTCTAAAAGCTAATAACAGTGTTTTAGATTAAAAATGAAAAATCATCATCAAATTGTTCCTGAAAAAGATTCTCACACAAAAAAATAGTTAATTAAGTTGTGACTACTTATATATATATATAAATAAATATATATATATATATGTATATATATATATGTTTATATATATATATATATATATATATATATATATATATATATTCCAACAGTCTTATAACGTTCGTGAAATAAAAAGAGTTCCGTTCATGAATTTAAAAACTCCTTTTTTCTCTTTAATTATGTTCAAACAATTACATATTTTTAAGTATTTCATTTAATTCAATAAAATTGCTTGATTTCTATTTTAAAATTTTCTACTGCGGCATAAATCAGCACGTGTGTGTAGGGATATTAAGTTAGCGTGTAGCTTACACATTTAGTAACAAGTTTTTTTACCCTAAATGCAACAATTAAAACGATATTTTTATTTTTCTTTCCTAAAAAACTGGCAACGAAATAGTGGAACTAACATCCATTTAAAATGAAAAATCAGCATGCAACATTTACGAAGTAAAATTGTTCCTGAAAATGTTTCTCACACAAAAATAGTTGATTAATTTGCGATTATATATATATATATATATATATATATATATATATATATATATTCTAACAGTCCTTTTAACGTGCGTAAAATTCAAAGAGTTTAGTTCATGAATTTATTAAAAGAAAACTTTTTTCTCGGGTTACGGTTAAACAATGAATCACAGTTTTACAACATAATAAATATTTAAAAAATGGTTTAATCCTATATTTCAACATTAAATAAGAAGATTAATTAACCAAATAAATTGATTTTCATGAAACAGGTACATACTTTTCAAACACAGTTCGAATTGATGAAAAATCTTTTGAACCTAGCCTGAAATGAGACAATATTAACATGTTGAGATTATTAATTCGGTTTTCACAGAACAGGTACACATATTTTTAATCACAGTTTGATATGATGAACAAAAATGTTCTGTGAGGTGAATAATTTTGAAAAGTTCATATTTCTTATTTAGTCGAGGGGCTAATGTAATACCATGCGTCAATATTACAAAGTTGGTGATCGTTTAGTGGTAAGGACTAATGTTGCGTTATTTGAAAAATCAGAGTGTATCTTGCTTTAACGGCACAGATATGTAACATCAAAACTCGGTCACTAGTCTGACCGCCCAAATATTACGCAAACGTCCTAGGAATGGTACCCAATGAACGTTTGCCGGCAGGGAGTAACCTAGTCGCCATCGGGACTCTTCTGCTCCATTCTGTCGCCGACGAAACTAGAATAAGTTCTAGCGAATTGCATTGTTGACCCTTTCCCTTGTATCCTTCCGCGAGTTGCCAAATCACCTTCCGACGATAGGGGAGGTACAACACCGTGGATAATGCAAGACATAGTACTACACGAAGTCAACGAATATTAACTAACCTAACTTATATTTATTTGTAATTATTTCGTACATATAAATACTGAACTTATTACTAATTAAAAATTAATTATAATAAACATTAAAATCATGAACTTAAGAGGAGCAATTGACGATTAATAATTAAAAAGCAACTTTCAAATATTTGAAATTAATTAAAGAGGCTTAGATTAAAAATAGTTAATTAAAACTGAGTGTAATTAGGACATATGAATTGTACAGATACGCATGCACTTCATTCTCATGAATAAGATAGAAACACTTAATGCATATAGAAGACAAAATGCACCCCCACTTCTCTCAGGTAAGCCATCAACGGAAAATTTTAGACAGAGGTGTCACCTTCGTTTATGCTATTCTTAAAATACAAAATACAAATCGTCTTACTTTTCTAATATACTTCCATGCATAAGTTGAAAAAAATAAAATCAGAAGGAAAACTGAAATGAAATGGAAATTATAAAAAATATTATTTATACACAAAAATGGAAGGCAAAGAAAGGAAGAAAGAAAAGTGACTCAGTAACACGCAACAACAGTTTCTAAAGATTGTTTCTTAAACTGTCTGTTCGTATTCTCCGCGCGGCTTACTTTTATGCAGTCGGACAGCGGGATTTTGCACACGAGCAGCGAGATTTTGCGTCACTTTGCGAGATTAGTAGTCATAAAAGTTGACCGCGCGGCACTCTTGGCTTTACCCCACCCCCGGCGCCTTGATTGCACATTATGCACACACGCGCGGACGATATAACGGTAAGCCTTAATCTTGGTTTCCACAATTTATTTTAAATAAGTATATACTAATATATATTGTCACTGCTGATTTAGTGACTCTGCTAGTATCCAAGACGTCAAGAAAAATGCAAATTATTCTAGATTATTGGGAAAGTTTATAAACAAAAATATGCATTTTGTTTGTAATCAAATTTAAGTAATATTTCATTTTTTTTAAGATTCACTATAATAAATCCTTTTATAAAACATGAAAACGTATTTAAAACAACTAAGCCACTTTCATATTATATATTAGTTTGATATGTTTCAGAACGTCTGTGTACAACTGTATTCATTGTTTTAGCTTCAGTGACTAGTACTGCTCTCGCCTATTACATAGTCATTTTTATAACTATACACATATTACAGATTTTTCTAAAGTTAATTGTCTGTCATTTCATACCTGGTTGAAGTTTTTGTTCATTTTCCAAGACCGGCTGATAAAACTTCAGGTGAGACCGGTCGCCCCCTAAACTTAAGGCTAGAGGAACACCGTAAGCCATAAAACGGGAAGAAATTGAAAAGTCCGGACTAGCTGATCACATATGGAAAGAAAAAAACAACACACTTTCCTTTGTGGAACGAGGTCAAAATAATTGACAGGGATTCAAGGTAGAGAATGGAGTGGCTTCAGGTGGCAGTACATATGCTACAAAAACAAAATAATTAGTAAGCAGCCCAAGCATAGAAATAAGTAGCATTTGTGAACGTCTAATTCTAGAAAAAATACATTTTAAACCCTTAAAATTTCGACGATGTAAGGGAAATAATCACATGTCGATCTTTATTAGAGTTGCATCCGCCTTTATCAAACATTTTTGACAAATACGAAACAATAACCATAAAATAGAAACTAACTCACATTGGTTCGCCAATCCGAACGAAATGTTACAAAATAACAATTAAGATGGGAACAGTAGTTCGATCAATACAATTTATATTATTAGT
The DNA here is from genome assembly GCF_053919585.1 of Euprymna scolopes. Classification (NCBI taxonomy): domain Eukaryota; kingdom Metazoa; phylum Mollusca; class Cephalopoda; order Sepiida; family Sepiolidae; genus Euprymna; species Euprymna scolopes. The sequence goes on along the minus strand of NC_136493.1, from coordinate 57,952,477 downwards.
GATTTATTCACTTGCAAAATTTATCAAACTGTTCTGGCTGTTGATCAGGACTTTAGCATATTAAGTTTATTTAATCCCCTCGATGTATGCAAATCTATGATTGATAATTCTAATCCCAAATCCAGCTGAAACTTGAAGTTTTTATTTAATATTTTCACCAAATCATAATTGCGTCGGTTTTTATCATCTTTTCCAGTGTGTCTTACTCGACTATTCATTTTGTTCTCCTGCAAGTCAGGCAAATTTTTGTTCAGTATGGACATTTTTCCCCAATGCCGGCCTACACACCGATCACATGAATTTGGTGGTGATTTTGATATTCAGTGAATTTTCGTTCTTGTTTCTTCTTTTTAATTTCTCTGGAGAATAAGGTTGGTAATTTTGATGTATCTTTATCACTTACGCGACGAAGGACTTTTCAATGTTCTTTGAATTATTTTTTGCCCTAATCAGTTGTTGGCAGTCTTTTGCTAACTTTTGTAGCGTCAGGTTTGGTTTACTTTCTAATGTAGTTAAAACTTTGCATCGAATTCCAAAGTTTTCTGCCGATACAAATCCTTGTAATAATATGAGGCACTTGAAAACCTCAACACTCAGCTCAGCGAGTTTAAATCCTCACAAATTTTGTTGATTTATGTTTCCGTTAAGTATTTCTCGGGGAAATGTAATATATGAATCTATTGGGTTCTATGGATTTCAAATATCGAAGCATTAAGCGAACCTTTTTGGAATCCGCTTATTCAATTTTATAAAAGTCCTCATACTTTCTAAAGTACGAAGCGAAATTATTATTTGAATCCGAGGATTAAATCGAATTGTCAATATATTTTTGTAAAAACCCTATTTTACTTTGCACAAGTTGGTTTTATTTGTTATCATTTGTAGTAATAAATCTGTTTTCTCTTATTTTTGCTGAACAAGTCAACTATCCTTTTCTTGTTTTCTTGTTGTAAATTCATTTGAAATTGACACATTTTTATCGAAGTTGACTTTAAGTTTTTCATTGTTGCTTATTTTACTATTTTAAAAAGACTGAAAAAAAGAATATAACTTTGAATGAGAAAAGGAAAACGTTTTCCCTTCCAAACTATCTACACAATTAAGATCTTGAGATAAACAACATGCATTAATTACGTCAGTTTTTCTCTCACTTTCACTTCAAGTTTACCTTTTCTATTAGGCAGAAAAAGTTCAAATAAGTTCTTATTGTTACAATATTTAATTTTCCCATTGAGAGAAACTTCGAAGAAAAAAAAAGAAAACTGGAAGATCACTTTTAAGTTCAATAAAATGCAATCCTTGTCTTTGGGTATCTCGTTTTCTCCTCTAAACTTAAATTTTCCTGTTTTATTGCGCTGTACTCTAAATCCGAAAGCCATTCCGTTTTCCAATGACTCGCACGATTTTGCCGTCAATCCACATGCTTTGACATGATCTCTCACTCTCTTCCCAGTCACATCGGTTTCGTCCAACAGTACATCATCGATGTAAGAACAGACACCTCTCTTCACCGCATCATCTTTGGCCAACACAGTCTTGAGAAATGCCGTCATGGTTTTCGGTGCGAAATTCAGTCCAAATCTTATCTGGCCTTTACACTCTACTGAAAAATATTGTAATAGCGTTTTGTCTACATGAATTTGGGCGTAGGCCGATTTTCGGTCCACGATTTTAGTTGTCCGTTCCATTCTCCTCCAGTCCCCCATGACTTCTTCACACATGTCGATTCCATCTTTTGTTTGACAATCTTCATACTTGTTTAACTCCCAAAAACCTAACACCGGCCTTACTTTCTTCTTAATAGGTTGGTCTAAAGCCATGAGTGGCAAAATTCCTTCAACCGTCCCTGACCACAGTATCAATATTCCTTTGATTACTCACCTCTTAACTTCCTTTTCAAACTGCGACCTTATGTCTCCTGTTAGCCTGATTTTTTAGTAGCTACTCTGATTTGTCAAGACAGGTTGTTCTGTGGTCCATCGCCATTCTACCGTCCATTTATTACCATCAAAGTAGGCTCGAAAGTCCTCATTCTCAATCAGACATTGCCTGAGTTTTGACTGTAAGACGGTATTGCTCCTAGTTGCACATATTGTCATTCTTAGTTCACTCTGATTGCCACATTTCACGTGGCCTTTAGCAATAGTACTCCTCACAATCTGTCTATCATACCCAGGCCCGGTACCACGTCAATTCCTGCAATAAGCCTATTCAGTACAATCACTTTTTGTTGCAACGATATCTATATCGTAATCTCCACAATATTTAAATTCTCTGCCATCTACTGCTCTAATGTTGCTGGTTCCATTCCAAGAGTTGGCGACATGTGTAGTAACAAGTATAGTTGTATAACCGGTATCGACAAGGACACCCTCTTCCCGTTTATAGTGACAACTATCTCTAGCAACAAACTCTCACACGCTTTTCCAGTATAAAAGGGTGACTATTGAGTAATAGCGCCTTTTTACTCGTTTCCGGGAAGCAAAGAGCAATTCCTGCTAGTGTGCCCCACCGTGCTACACGAAAACAGATAATATCTGGTCGCGGCTCCGTACAGTCTCTCATCAGTTAGGGTCCCTGATATCTGAAGCATTTACCGGGAAATCTACAATTTTGTTCGCTCTTCTCTGCTTTTATTCTTTGCAGGTTGCGACTGCTCCCAGTTCACCGGGCTGCTTTGCCAGTACTCTCAAAATGTCTCCAAATCTCCTCTACCTCCATAGTTTAAATTTTAGTAAGTCCTTGCAGTTCCATAGAGATGCAGTCAGGGAAATATCTTGTGAAAGTCAGAAAGTCAGTTACAGTCTTCTTAAGGCTTCATCCCGTATACTCAGCCAATCCCGCTAGTCGCCTTATCTTTGTCGCATATATACCTATCGACTCTTTGGTGCAGTTAACTATTAAGACTATATTATAAGCATTAACCGCGTTCTCTGAAAATGTGGTCTTTTCTTCAGTAAACGGTTGAAGGATGCTGCTTAATCTTACTCGTTCGCACATTTTCTTCGCTGTGTCGAAATAGCTTGCAATTAAATATGTTAGTATTATTAGAAAGTAAAGTCCAAAGGAAGAATTCCCAACTGTTATCTTCTCCTTCATGCAAGTCTCAGTATCAAACCCAAGCATGCATCTGTCAGAACTTACTTCTGCAAAGAGGCGCACCTTCTCTCTCTGACACACAGGCTTCTTATTTGAAAAACCGACTGTATCTCATATTTCCCCTTAATCTCGTTACTTTGTTTTATTCCGTTTCCACTCCAGACAATGCACAGTGCCACATTAATGTAGGGGGTTACTATCGGGTCCATAAGTTGCAGGAATACTATGTTAGGAGTTGAACAGCAAGATGTTCTCATTGCACTTAGACTTTTGCTGAACATTTTAAATATTTCGCAATTTTAATCGAATCAACCTATTAACATATTTTTTAATAAATAATATTTTTAATAGAAATAACCTAACATATTTTAAAGTCATTAATTAAATTAAATATTTAATCAAAAATCCTTAACTCTTAAATTTGAACATAAGAATATATTAATAAATTTACAATTCGTGATATTAATCTAACACATTGAATAACTTAAAAATAAATGATTATAAAATTATACATAATTTAACAGAAATCATTTCTTAATTTAAAAAATAAGGTAATTAATATTTGCTATGTTATTTATTGCACTAATGCCATAAACATGCCAGCATTATCAATTCACACAAGTTTCGAAAAATTTATACACTCCTTATGTGAGAAAGGAGTCATATTTTAGAATAGTTACACACGTTTGATCAGTGTGTAGAAAGTGTGAGTTACTAAAATGTATTATTAGTTTTGTCTCAACACTAATTTTATTTGTTGTATTGTGATAGATTCTTATATCTTCTATAAATAGAAACTTTAATTATCATAACGATTCGTTTATTTAATGGGAACTTTCATTTAAATGAGATTTGAAATCTTTGAATACGTTTAATATTACACCCTATTTAAATACTATTAAATAGTGAGTTTTTACACAGCTATGATTTATTCTAAAGTCATTCTTTCTGGATCAAATTTACATTAAATAACATAAAATCTGTTTATTATTATTATTATTATTATTATTATTATTATTATTATTATTATTATTATTATTAGTCATATGCATATGTACAAATCTATATCTATGTGTATATATATATATGTATATATGTATGTACTAATTATTATCAGTATAAAATATTATTATAATGATAAACTGAGAGAAAAACAAGACATAGAAAATACATGCATACAGGTATTGTTTTATACATATTTAAAATGTGTATACTGGAACTATTTATACTATAAATTTAAATCTTGTATCTGAATTCGTCTCTTTGATTAATAGGCTAATAATGCCACCAGTGATAGAATTCCTTACCGAAGAGCGAATCAGGTGGCCATACCCTTCGAGAGAATGTCGTTTCTTCCAGCGATAATTAGTGCCAAGCCTCTTGAGACCGCCTGCAAATAGATTCCCTGAGATATATTCGTTAATTATTACACACGGTTTTGTAAAAGTTCTAGAAAACCATGCTGTGATCGATACAGTAGCTTTCGAACCTAAGTAAGTTGTCGTTATTTCACTTCACATGCAGCTCAGCAATTCTGCCACCGCGACTCAATGTGGGTTGCCAGGTTCTTTCTTCAACCCGCTCCTGCAGAACGCCCAACTAATTGGCTATCATTTTAATCAGCTCCGAACACCAAGCCTAATGTAGTAGACTATAATTATGAGAAGTTTCACAAAAATACAGATCACTATTTTTTGTCGCGTTATTTTTTCTTTCAGCAAACATACAATTTGGCGAAACGGTGTCAGAAAATAATGAAGAAATAAGAAGTAACAAGAATTCACAATTTAATATCTAATATGAACATGTCTTCACTATAACTATCAATTGCTAATAGAGATTTCGTATCCGTCTATCTGAAACCGAAACTAAATTCTTACCATATCTTTATACTCACTCAAGTTAATTATGGTATTGCAAATTAATGTACTACATTTCAATGTTTAACAGCGGAGTATCTGTTCTATATAAATGATGTCATATGCATTACTTTCGCTTTGTTCCAGGATAAAGTATATATGGCTATTTAAGGTAGAACCTTCTCTTTCAGAAGATTATATTATATATAACAATACGTTAAACTACATGAAATATATTGTAAGTTTTCCACTGACTGTAAACTTTATATGTACAACAAGAAATGCATGCAAACACGCATAAATATTTACACCAAAATACTTTGATACGTTTGATGCAATTCTTGGATTAATTGGATAAGAATCTTAGCGATTGAATATATATCCTCTTAAAACCGATGTTGTTTTGTGGGCATGCTTCAGCATATTATATGTACTTTAAAATTTTAGATAATCAGCCAACTCGTTTGCCTACCGCTGTAATAATTTTATATCATTAGTATATATGTGCCCCACACGAGTAATTATAAACACTAAATCTTATATACAAGGCTCCGGCTATATATATATAAAAGGAGTTAGTATGCTAGTCTCAATGAAATAATTGATTTGAAATTCATTCTTAAAGGATTTCAATAGCGTAGTTCTATTCTACTTGTAAAATTGCCATATTGTCTAATTTCTACTGTACATTCTTTAACCCTTGTCCAATTTAACCTTGTCCAATTTAACCTTGTCCAATTTCTACTGTACGCTCTTGGCCTTGATAAGTGGTGATACCTATGTAAAAAATATGAAATAGCCTCTAAACCCTATGATATGCTTACATAGACGTTTTGTAACGTAAGCGCATGTGTATACTTTTATGTCCTTTTCCCTCGTGTCAGTAAGCAATAGTTTGGAGGAATGCAAAATTAGTTAGGTGAGATAAGTAATAAACAGATTATTCTAGGGCGACATATATTCAATTCAGTCGATCACGGCACTATTATAATATTATCATGTGCACAGTTACAAACGTAACTTTTTAAGTCTAAAACTCTTGAAATGTTTCCTACCAAAATATATAATGTCATAATCTATAAAGATTTCTACTGAACTGACCCCTGATAGAAAAGATTACGTGTAGCATCATAATGTTAATTGTTAAGCTACTCTTAACCAAAAGAGTTACGTTCTTTCTAATTTCCTCTTCCGAATGGTGTTAACTTCTTTTTTGGTTATCCTTTATTATCCTCTTCCGCCCTCGGCATATACGGTATACCGAATACCGGCAGTTTAAAAACATTAATTTCAACACTTCAGTTGTTGTTTTTTTTTTCTGGCACAATAATCACAATATTCTGGCATAATACTTGATCTTTGTATCAAAATGTTGATTATTTAAAACAAAAACAACAAAAGAAGACTGTCTGATTTGTATTATTCAGACTACTATTCTAATCTTAATTGTTATTTGAACAATGTTTCGGCTAATGTTACCTCCGACTTTCTTCAGGTGTATCTTGTCGAACTCTAGTATCTTTATGTAGAACTCGTGAATCTGCAATAATTACGAAGGGAACCTTTTATTAAATCCATTGGGATAGCATGTTTAACTAATTTGCAATTATATTTTTCGTATTGCCTGCATTGAAGATAGAACCTCAACCCTACAACTGTGTCACTGAATTTTAATTATCCGGAGTATTTACCTTGTACGTAATCCATTATATTATGAATTCATTACGCCACAGTTGATTGTGGACCCGTGGCGAATAATGCACTTTAACAATATCTATCGCAAACAAATCAGAAACAAAAAAAGAAAGTTGTGGGGCTAAAATCGTTAACCCCTTAACTAGGGAGGGAATATATTAGGTATTGTATAAGAACAACTACATCAGTTCAAGTTTAATTCCAGTAAAAAAAAAAACAAAAATAAAAGAAGAAAAACAAATGAAGCATGCATGGTCCCCCGTGAGTGCACAATGAACGAAGCATAAAAAATGCATTTGCCCTCCTCCCCTATTTAGCCTCCAAAATAACCAGGGGACGCCAAATCTGGTGCAAATGAACAACGGTGCAAGAAAAAAAAGGAAATAACTAAGTCCATCATTCCCCCCCAAAGAATTAGCTCCAAAGGTTCCCAAGACCTTAACATATTAAAATTTGAGTTCAGTACCATGCAAAATTGCTAAATAGACATACACAGAAAATCTTGGACAAATATTGTAAAATAGTCCCAAAAATGGAGTATTTTTATTAGCCCTAAAATGGCCCCCGAGGCACACCGAAGAGTTATCGCGAAGTATAAACAAAATTATATAGAAATTAGTTATAATTTTCAGAAATTTTCGAATCCAATGCCTTTTTTTAATAAGTAGAAAAATGTCGATTTTAATCATTTTAACCCGAAAGGCACCTCTAGGGGGGAGACAGAAGTTTTCCTGGAAAATCCGTTCTGTTACATTTTACTCATATCATGTTTAATGTTTTGCCAATTTTCAAAAAATTCCAAGGGTTAGTTATTGAGAAAAGTGCGGACAGACGAATGGACGAACGGACAAGATTGAATGTCGGGTAACCAAAAAAGAAAAAAAAGAATCAGTTAGACGTAACTAAAAATTGCCGAACTGTGGAAGTATTTCTTCTTAACTGAACAACACATAAATGAATAATAAACTGTTAGAACCAATACAACCAATACAAAACATTAATATAATTTATTTTAGAATAAAGCAAAAAAAATCTATTGGGACAAGACATACAAAGTTTCCGTTTATAATGACTGAATGATAGTATTAAAGATTAAGTATTGTGCCAGAAAAAAAAAACAACTGTAGTGATCGAATTAATGTTTTTAAACTGCCGGTATTCGGCATACAGTTGATGCCAAGGGCGGAAGAGGATAATAAAAAAGATGCGTGCTCTGTCGTCAGTTTTTTAAAAAAAATGTTAAGACCATTCGGAAAAGGAAATTAGAAAGAAAGTAACTTTTTAGTTAAGAGTAGCTTAAATAAAGATTATGGGTTTAAAACAAGGAGGCAGAACGCATAATGTTATGGTACAAACGGTATAAAATAGCAAATATCTCACAATTTGATCAGCTGAAAAAAAAACTTTATATGGTTTTCGGAATCACCACCCCCAAATTAGTCTAAATCAGTTTAGAAACATTAAGCGACAAAAATGTGTTGGCCAGTGCAATATAAGTATTATTCCTCTTTTACTTGTGTTATTAGTTGGGGACAAAAACGAATCTACTATCGATTATGTATCAGTATCTCATTGATAACATTTTAGAGATGAAAAATGTTTTAATAGTTATATAAAATGTAATAATTATGAATTGCAATTTTAGTGCAATAAACGTATATTTGGTAATAGCATTATAATAGTATAAACAAATATAAATATTATGGTGCTTATGTTTAACGCAAAATCTGTACGCCATACAGCTGAGAAGAAGCGGTACTGTAGAAATAGTGAAATTTGTTAAGTTTCTTCTATCGGTGAAGTGATGTGATTTAGAGAACTTAATGTATAGAGAGCGACAGTATTTGCTACAGTTTTTCTGTGAATACGTTTGTTTGTTTGGAATAATTGTAATACTGATTATACAGTGACGAAATGTTCTAATAGTTTTCATAAACACAGTCTAAGAAATGATATATGTGATGAATGTGAAACATTTGTTTAAGGGGGGTCTTTTATTTTCTTATTGGAACTGTAGATGCTGAGCAAAATCAACTTATTATATAGATATAGATTATAAATCTGCAGCATTCTTACAAACTAAAACTTAGACTCGGCGGAGCCAAGCTGGCACACGTCCACTCTATCTGAAAACATCTCACCAACTACTGTTTGTCTCTCGTGGCAACAATCAAGAAAAAAAAATCTTCATACCAAAATGAATGACAAAAACAAGAATACATAACATAAAGAAAGAAAGGGAGAAAGAAGGAAGTAAAGATACTCGTTATTTTCAAGTTCTTTGGAGTCAGCCAGAAATTAGTTTTCCACTTGACTTTTCTGAATGCACGCTTCACAAACAAGATGTCAATTTTGAGTAAGTATCAAGTCGATTAACACTATTCTTTAATGCAAATAAGTTCTTCGGCTAGTTGTCTCTCAGCGATGGTAATTTATGCACGAAGTCAATCTTCTCTTTTGGCAAATCCAGCTCGGAATAAAGGTTGATTATTCTTGTGTTACACATTAAGGTGCAATATTTTGACTCAGTTGTAAGATGAATATATATCGGAAGACATTATCCCTATTATGGTAGACGTAGGTGTATCTTATTCATAAAACTATTGAATGAAAGAACACAAGCCAGAAAAAAAGCAATCGTAAGTTGTAAATCCCGGTCCTTTTATGTACCCATAGCCATAAATATTCTGAAACTAAATTACCCAATAATTATATTTTATTTTGTTTGAAGGGTGTTCATTCGAAGACAATTTCTAATGACGATCATGCATCTTCCCAATCAGATAGATGGTTAAATATATGGAAACACACGCACACACACACACACATACGCACACACATATATATATATATATATATATATATATATATATATAATCAGTCATCCTTATTACAAACTAGCATGGAGATCCGACGTTGTCCAGGATTGAATAAGGATCAACACATGTTCCACCCTCTCATACTTTTATTGTAATCGAAATCGGTGAAATGTCCATCTTTTAATTAAATCGTTTGATCATCTACTCTAGTCTGAGACCTCCACCGTCGTGGTCCGGGGGAAGCTTTATTTGCCTCCCCGCAGTGCTTTCGTCCACAATACAGTGTAATGTACATTGCACTGTAGAGAATCTACTGTTGATTTTATATTATCTGCCAATAATGGCTTCGCTTAAAGTTCAAAATGCAAAAGTCAAGTATCATGGTTCAATAAACATTCATTACGAACGCGTCCCTGTCTTAGCAAAGGTCCAGCTGTTGATGTTATAAAATTATTTTATATCACTTAAGTGAAAGTTAAACGTACAAAAGTCAAGTATTATAGATCAATTGTGTTCTAAAAAGAGATTCATTTCGAACGCGCCTATATATTATAAAATAATCTACAGTTGATCGTGTCGGCTGTGCCTTTCTGCTAGTGTGGTGATAAAACTTCTCAAATGTACTTGTGATGTCAGATTGTATGAAAGTGTAAACTTTGGACAAAATCGGTATTCCCTCTTTAATTGGCCTTTTTTTCGATTATAGATTTTCGATACTTATCCGGTACATTCCGATACAAACTCTATTTAAAACACTTCCAGGTATAATTTCATGTGAAATTTAAAAAAATATAGGTCCAACCATTTCCAAGTCCATACGAAACGATTTCACACATTCACACACAAATTTCCTTTTATACAATTGATAGATAGATAGATAGATAGATAGATATAATACTACGTATTATTTTGGTCGGCCTTCAAATACATTTGGTTCCATGAAAAGAGGGAAACACAATCAGCTTGAACTATATTATAATTAGGTCGTATAAGGTTCAAACAAACGTGAAAGAATGCGGTGATTATTCAATATATCATGTAAGATCATAGTTTTCGGTCCATACGACCCACGATCTAAAGAATAAATAGTCCCGTTATTTTCCAGACTATCTCGTATTTTATCGTATATATGTAATTCCTTTTCTAAATTCCGTATAATTTAACGTCCCAATGAATTGTAAGTGTTTTAGCTTTTTTATTATTCTTAAGTACGATTTCTTGATTTCATAAATTTTGACCCATTTAAGCAGCATGGAACCTTTAAATAAAACCGTTGATTAAGCACATAAGCATGAGCATAGACAGGAATAAACTTTTTTATTAAAAGAATTATCATTAAAGTTATATGTAAATAGATTCAAAAGTCCGCATATAATGCTAATGCATATATACGCTACCAGAAAGTGCGCACTGGAGCACAGCGTAAACACAGTGATTGATTTAACCTCGTTTTGATTAAATGATAAATCTGTTTCGAGTCTGGAATCAAAAATCAATTCGTTTTTCTGGCATAGTTTCAGATTTTACGTGTTAAACGAATCGTCTCGGCTATTTTTTTAGGGCTTTGATTTTTATTCACTTCGCACGTTGCATAGAAATCGTACACAACAAACGATGGGAAATGTAGAAAGAGACCAAACAGTTTTGAAAAAATATAAATTAAATGAAAAATGCCATCTGGTGCGAATAATTTAAAACTGCTTTCATTTTTCGGAACCTGAAACTATGTATGTCGAATATTTTAAATAGATATAGTTACCTAAAGTAAATCTGTATTTAACCACATAAAGAAATTTGTTGATCGCCTTGATTTTATCATTGGTATTCTTGTAAGAGAAAACATTTAATGAGTGCAAATATTTCTAGGTGAAATTGATGCTATGGAACCGACAGCATTCGAATTTGGCACATCAATTAGTCACTGTCAAGTAATGATAATGATGATTTCTACAAAGAATAAACTGCTAAAGTTTTGTTTTTACTTAAATGTCCTAAATATCACGCCCTAAACTAAAGAATAAGCACTAGTGATATGGATAGATTGTAAGTTTTAGATGAACAATATTCTGAAACTATTAATGGAAATATATCTGAAAAAAAACAGAGAGAATGAATGAATGCCTGGGCAAACTTTGTAAACAATTGAAGACAAACTATCAGATCCCGTATGTAGAGCGCTGTAAGCCAGTGCAACCTCCAGATTTCATTTACCAAATGACAATACAACGACCACTGTATTATATGTTGATAACACAATTTCATTGGGAGTTATTCTAATGTTTGAGTTTCCTAGAATATTCTGCAGATAGCGGCATCCATGGTAATAAGTTGTGTTTCACACAATTCTCACATTAGAGGCATTGCAACACGGGAAAATTATGTATACATTTCTATATATGACGACCACTAAAATAACCTTATTAGGGAAACAGCAATTTATTCATTAAGTGTTAGAAACATTACTCAACATATTCTGACTTAAGGACAACATTATCGAGACGACTTATTTAAGACATCGTCTCAAAACAAGTAAAGAAGATTATATAGAAGGGATTCCTTATTTACAAAATTTTCACTTGTATAATTCCAAAGAATCAAGAAATATTATTCAGAAATTATTTTTATAATTACAAACCAAAATAGAAAATATAATTTATAGATTAATGATCTAATTACACTATATCTACAATAAAATACTACTTAATAGGTCTTGATAACCATACAGATATGCAACTAAATAAACTATACAATATTACACTGTTTATTATTAAGTAAACTAGGATATATTGGGGTTACAATTTGTTAGTGAAGAAATGAAAAACTTAAAAAAAGGATATATAATGGGGATGAATGATGTTTAATTATATAATATAGTAATAAATACAATTTTAATTAATAATAAACCCCCAAGGATTATAAATAATAAGCAGGTTATCGAACACAATATGATAAATAATAAAAGTAAACGAAAATATCAAATTGTTTATGTAAACAAGAGGAATAAAGTGGTAAATAACATTACTACTCCAATAATTATGTGATAATAATGAAAATAACAATGATAATAATAATGATAATAAAATAATAATAATAATAATAATAAAATGAATGAAATAAAAACAAGGTTAAAAACAATTTGGTTTATTATTCTCATAAAGTGTCCATATTAAGGTAGATATACTTAATGTGTTACAAATAATTAAGAATTTAAAAGGGTATAAACATTAGGATAAATGGTAATTTACATAAACGTATCTAATTCTGCCACGAGCAATATAAATCTACAATAATTTTGTCGAACAAATGTAAGCTTTATAAATAAAATAGTTTTTATTTATATAAATGCATCTTTTAAAAAATAAAAACTTTAAATTTAATTATAGGGGAAATAAGAACTGTCCATTAAATGACAGAAGTTTGACACCAGGTAGAGTATATAAATGTTACGTTATTAAAATTGATAAAGCGTCCGTATATAAATGATAGTTTATTTAAATTTAGATATAACTGCATAGAACCTATAAAAATAACTATTGAGTAAGTATTGATAAACCATCAACTTTGCTAAGAGCATATAATAAACAGCTTAATGATAAAATATTAAATATACCATGAAAAAAAGCTAACAAATACTACCGAAACAAACGTAATAGATGGTACTGATGTGCAATTGAATCAATAGAATTTATAACTAATAAGGAAATATTATAAACAAAAATATTGTGATTACAATTTCATGCCAACATAAAGGTAAATACAAATAAAATAACGATAACAATAAAATGTAAACTAGGGGTTGCTTTCGAAGAGTCTCACACCGCCAATATCTGCAACAGAAAGGTGGAATTTTAAACATACATAAGTTCAGTCATCATAACGATGATCCATCCGAGTGAAATAAAAAAAAATGACAGACATTATTTCTTACCATGCCTCGTAGATAACAACTAATAAATACTACTGTTGAATCTATTATTAAATTTATAAACTATTAAAAGTTTAACAGGCAACAATTATTATAACAATAAGAATAACCGAATTTACATGTTTATAAAAAACTAAATATCAATATAAAACTAAATTTGTCAGTCCATTCAGGAATTGTATATTAAGAACATCAATAAATTTTCATTAATATTTTAATTGTAATGAAAAAGTAATAATACTGATATAAAAGTAATGATGATGATATACATTATAATCTAAATTAAAAAATGAAATTCAAATACGTTTTAAATTAATGATAGACGAGTTTACAAAACAGGATGTTTAAGTTTATTAGAGTCATAGCGAATCTTAAATGTTGTAGTAGTAATAATGATAATAATAATAATAATAATAATAATAATAATAATAATAATAATAATAATAATAATAATAATATTGACAGACTCTACGTGAAAAGGAAAAACGGTGGAAGGGAACTGATCTCTATAGAAGACTGTGTGAAGGACACCACAAAAGACTAGAAATATACATAATGCAAAACACTGAAAGAATAATTATGGCAGCGAGAGACACTGAAAAAAAAAAACAGAAAACAGAGAGACAAACGACAAAACGAGAAAAGAGAAGTGGGAAGATAAAAAACTCCACGGAAGATTCATAAGAATGACAAAAGATGAGAATAACGAAAACACCTGGACATGGATGCGAAAAGGACATATAAACCGAGAAACTGAATATCTAATAACTGCAGCACAAAATAACTCCATAAGAACCAACCATATCAAAGCAAGGATCGATAAAACACAAGAAAACAGCAAATGCAGACTCTGTGAATAAAGAGACGAAACGATAAACCATATAATAAGCGAACTTGCCCAAAAGGAATACAAAAACAGGCATGACCAAGTGGGGAGGGTGGTACACTGGGAATTATGTAAACGACTGCATTTTGAGCGGACAGACAAATGGTACAAGTTCTCGTTTTCGAGTGCTGTTGCAGTAAACCTGCAACAGCACTCGAAAACGAGAACCACAAAATCCTATGGGACATGGACATACAGACGGACAAACCCATCCAAGCAAGAAGACCAGATGCCGTAATAATTAACAAGAAAGAAAAACCCTGTCAAATCGTGGACTTTGCAGTCCCAGCTGATCACAGGTTGAGTATGAAAGAAAAGGAGAAACGAAGCAAATACACAGAGCTAGCCAGAGAGTTAAAAGGGATTTGGATGATGAAGAAAGTCCAAATAGTACCGATAATAGTAGGAGCACTAGGAACAATTCCGAAAAAACTTCGAAAAAAGAATGTCAGAAATTGGAATCAGAGGAATAACTGCAAAAGTACAACGACTAACGATAATGAAAACGACTGAAATATTAAGTAAAACCCTTGAATGAGGAGAATAATACAAGACAATATAACGAATAAGCGTTACAGGGAATGAAGAACACCGAAACTGCATATTTACAAGTTCTACCCCCCCATCATGCATTCCCCCCCCATTGTTTCATCACCGACCCCCCCCCCCCAAAAAAAAAAGTTATACCAAAGGGCCGAGAAGGGTCAATAAGGACTGAAAGATCGAGGAGCGAGCGCCAACCAGACCTCGGCTGGACAAGCGCAAAGAGAACCGGGACCTTGGAGAGGCTGAGTGCCACTCAAATTCCAGTATAAACCAATGACCACTACCAGCGAGAAATCAATGGTAAGCGGCTGTTGCGATGATGCAAATTCATTTGCAAATGCTATCGAAGGAGGTGGAGAGGGCTGGAAGTCTGTGGAGACTTGTTGTCACCCAGCTTCCAGAGAACACCACAGGTTTCCAATCAGATCGTTTGTTGACTTGTGTGAAAGCTCCCTGTGAGCCAATAATAATAATAATAATAATAATAATAATAATAATAATAATAATAATAATAATAATAAAAACAATTAGATACATTAATAAATTCCACCAGTATCTTCAGTCAGGATATCAAAATGTCACTACTAGTTATAAGAAACGGAAAACTAGAGACGACAGAATGCATGAAATTACCCAACCAAACGGAGATGAAGGCACTAGGGGAACAAGACGCCTATACATACCTAGGCGTACTGGAAGCAGACACCATCAAAGCAACAAAAATGAAAGAGAGAATTGGAAAGAATAACTTAAGAGAACAAGAACTTATTGAAACCAAATTATATAGCAGAAACTTAATAAAATGTATAAATACATGGGCAGTATCACTAGTAAGATACTCTGGACCATTTATAGAGTTGACAAAAGAAGAGACAACTCGATCAGAAGACCAGGAAAATCATCACCATGCACTGAAGGACGATGTTGACCGACTCTACGTAAAAAAGGAAAGACAGTGGGAGGAGACTGTTAATATAGAAGACTGTGCGAATGACAGCGAAAACGAACTAGAAAATACTTAATCAAAAAAAGTGAAAGAATAATCATAGCAGCGAGAGACACGGACAAAATCAATAAAACAGAAAACAGAGAGACAAAGGATGAGACCAAAAAAGAAAAGTGGGAAAAGAAACAACTACATGAAAGATTCATAAGGATGACAAAAGATGAGAATAACCAAAACATTGGACACGGATGCGAAAAGGGTACATAAGTGGGGAAACTGAATCCGTAATAACTGCAGCACAAGATAACTCGATAAGAATCAACCACATCAAACAAAGATCGACAAAACACAAGAAAACAGCAAATGCAGACACGGCGGACAAAGAGACGAAACAATAAACCATATAATAAGTGAATGCAGCAAACTGGACCAAAAGGAATACAAGAACAGACACGGTCAAGTGAAAAGGGTATTACAGTGGGAATTATGCAAATAACTGCATCTCGAACGCACAGACAAGTGGTACAAACATAAGCCGGCAACAATACTTAAAAACAAGAATTACAAAGTCCTATAGGACATGGACATACAAACTTATAAACTCATCCAAGCAAGAAGACCGGGTGTCGTAATAATTAACAAGAAAGAAAAACCCTGTCAAATCGTAAACTTTGCTGTTCCAGCTGACCACAGCGTGAATATAAAAGAAAAGGAGAAACAGAGCAAATACACAGAGCTAACCAGAGAGCTGAAAGGGATATGGAAGATGAAGAAAATCCAAATAATACTTATAATAGTAAGAGCACTAGAAACAATCCAAAAAAACTTTGAAAAAAGAATGGGAAAACTGGAATCAAAACAATGAATGGAAAAATACAGCGAGCAACAATAATGAAAACAGCTGAAATATTAAGGAAGCCCTTTTAATGTGGAAACTAACACGCAGGAGCAACAGGTACGGGCGTGATAAACTGCTGCAAAGGCAAAGCATGAAACACTGCATGGAACCATGAACACTGAAAACGCATATCTATAAGTTCTCTAATCCAACCCTAGCCCCATTGACACATCACTGCCCCCCAAAAGAACGAGACATAATAACCAAGTAGGGTCAAGGAGGAAGGAAAGACCGATTGACTGACCAGACCTCAGCTGAATAAGTTCGAAGAGAAATGGGACCTTGGGGAGGCTTATTGCCACTCAAAATCCAGCAAAGACCAATAACTGCTTTCAACGAGAAATCAATGGCAAGCAACTGTTGCGATAATGCAAATTTATTTGCAAATCTCATGGAAAAAGGTGGAAAGTACTGGAAACTTGGGGAGACTTATTGTCACTCAGCTCCCAGGGAACACCATAGGCTGTTTTGAGAGAAAGATCTCTTAAGAACTGTGTGAAAGCTCCTTGTGAGCCAATAATAATAAATAATAATAATAACATTAATAATAATAATAATAATAATAATAATAATTATTATTATTATTATTATTATTATTATTGTTGTTGTTGTTATTGTTGTTGTTGTTGTTGTTGTAAGTAATAGTAGGTATATAATGGGTTCGCGGGTGATAGTTAAGTCAACTTTGGTTTTATAACTCGAAGTTATAACTTTTTCGAATTTTGATCGAATAAAACGACTGCTTACTTGTTTAATAATAATAATAATAATAATAATAAGAAGAAGAAGAAGAAGAAGAAGAAGAAGAAGATTATGAAGATTATGACGAGCATGCCATGCTAAATTAATTTTTGACGCAGTCCCTCCTTCTATATTTTTCAATTCGAGCCCCCAATGTGTAACACACACAAAGATATTGTGGCATGGTGTCAAAATGGTGGATGTCCAACTGTGTGTTTTCTTACTTTTCGACTTTTTTTAATCCTGAGTATAATAGTAAGAAAAAATAGCTTTAAACATAGATAAATATATAAATAAATATATATTATTATTGTTATTATGATTGTTATTATGATGATGATAATAATAGTAGTAGTAATAATAATGTTCGATTCGAAAGGGTGCAATGTAGATTTGAAAGAAAATTATAAAAACAAAAATCCTTAACGAATACGAGGGGAAAGGCCGTGAAATGGAATAAAAAAAGACGAAAAGAATTGACATAAAATTTTGTAAAAAAAAAGCTATCAAAATATGAACAAATGAATTCCACACCAAAATAAAAATAAAAACCCAAAATAAAACGACAAGGAATAGTCATAGTAACGGTGGTAATGCTTATCATCATAATAAAAACCCCAGTATGTTTCAACGGTCATAGATGATAGAAAGTCTTCAATAAGCCATATTGGTGACCGCTTATGTAAGGATAGTAAATACCTGATGTTAAGTTATAGTAGTTTAAAATACCAGCTTGATATCTGGCGGGGTTTAACGGCATTTCATGGCCAAAATTAGGTCTTTAGCTCAGCTGAATAATTTTGAGATGGCATCCCAACAAGAATCTCAAAGAATGAAAACCTTAAACAACTCATTCTTTGTATTATTAAACTATGAATGTTCCAACGTAAAATGACATAAGTGGGGCCAGGATATATGGTGCAGGTCATATGTCCAGCAGGGGACAGACCGAGACTTTTTAGGCTGTCATCCAGAGACACACTCGAAACACTTCTGCAAAATACAAATTTGAACTGAGGCCATAAATAAAATAGTGATGAAATGTATTTTAAGAGGGGTCTTTTAAGAGGCACTATAGACAACGAAGGCAATAAAAATGAAATTAGGTTTGTTTGGATTAGCAGGGCAAACACTTTTAAGACAAGCTCTTGTGGTAAGAACGACTTAATGATTATCTCTTATTGAAACTGAAAAACTAAAACTACAAATTGATAAAAATGATTTATAAAAGAGTGTGGACATAAATAAGCATGATGAGGTTAACGAAGTGTCAGGGTTAGAAAATATAACAAAATCCGTAAACGAAAATATTGTAACTGACGACGATCTGACTCTTTCTACAGAAACAATTGTTAAACGTATGATGTACATGGGAAGAGAAAAAAGAAGATATTGATAGGTTAAACTTGTTAGACGAAAAGCAAAGAGCCGGCAAAAAGACACAGAAACGCGAACTACTCTCAGTAAGTACATGACTATAAGTTGCTTACCTACCATGTTGAAAGCATTGCAGTGCAACTTAGAGAACAAATTTACCACTATCTTGATAATCGTGGACTACTTCCCGGAGTCAGAGAACAAAGAGGCAAAGGATAAGAGGAGAAAAATGGGAAGAGAAACCCCTACATGAATCATCAATAAGTATAACAGAAAATGAAGCTCACGGAAACATATTGAAACGGCTACGAAATCGACACCTAAACAGTGAAACTTAATCCGTTATAATATCTAACAATATTAAAGCAAAAATCGATAAGACACAAAAAAATACTAGATATAAACTCTGTCGACAAAGAGATGAAAAGTTTAACTACATAATAAGTGAATGCTAAAAAGTAGTCCTAAAAATATACATGATCAATGTGGGAAGGCAGTTCACTGAGAAATATACAAGCAACTTGAACACACAGACAAATTTTACAAGGAAAATCTGCAGCACTACTTCAAAACGGAAATCACAAAAATCTATATAGTATGGACATAAAGCACAGCCTGGATGTCAAACTAGTTAACAACACAATTACTTCCTGGTCGTAGATTTAGGCATTACTGCAAACTACAGGGTGAACATCAAGGAGACGAAAAAGAGAAATAACACGCCGACATTGCCAGAGATCTGAAAAGGATAGGAAATATGAATAAATTCAATATAACACCAATAATAATTGGATTACTAGGAACAATTCCAAAAAATACAAAAAGAATGGGGTATATTGGAATAAGAAGGTGACTACAAAGATACAACGGATTACAATTGTTGTTAAATACATTGGTATTATTAATATTCAGTAAGGTAAAACGTCTACACTCTGCAAGTTTTCTCTGACCAAATAAATATGTGCAGAAAGGCAGCTACATTTAATAAAATGTATCCATATTAATAAAAAAAAAAAAGGAAAACCATATGAAGAAAAAGTATTTGTTCAAACTCCGGCATGTCCTACAATTAAATTCAACTGTAATTTTCAACCGTCCGTTCTTTCTCTCCGCTGTCTAAAAAAGAAACTGCTGTCGTGCTTCACACTCGCCCTTTTCATAACAGTTTCTGTCCGCTTAAGCAAATCAATCCCACATATATATTACCGAGTCTTCTACAAATGAAGATTATTCTTTCTCGTTCCCTCCCTCATTGCGGCATCCGACAGGAAAGAGAAAGGCGAACTTATTTTCGTAAGTTACGTTTTTATTCCTTTCACACATAATCAATTTTTAATTACATTTTATACCATAAATATTCTGTAACACCGTAGACTCTCCCTTCTATTTCCATCTTACTGTCCATTTCTCTCTATCGAAATTTGCTTCAAAGTCTTTATCCTCAATTTTGCAAGCATTCAGCTGATGGGCAGCTACGGCATATTGTACATTTTCAAACATTTTCTCAGCTTTCTTTATAGTTATACCTCCCATCTCATTGTTTATGTCCATTCCAATTATGACGCCAATCCCGTCAATGATGTGATTCATCCAGATCGCTCGACTTTCAATCGAACTCTGCAAACTTTTATTTCATTTGTCTGGTTGATTAACATTATATGTCCTTTCCGTCAACTGCTTTCACACTGCCACTTCAATCATATCCACTCATGAGTTTTGAGTGGGTTATAATGGTACTGTGCCCAGTATCAACAAGTTTGGCCATTACTAAATCAACCACCACAACTTCTATTATAGGAAGAGGCCTGTATTGCGTCCTTATTCTGTTGTTGAGGTAGCTTGTGGTGCTGAAGCTTCCCCTCACCCGTTTTCCTGAATCTGAGGACAATGCCTAGCAATGTGGCGAAACTTTCTACAATTGTAGAACGTAACTCTGGCTCTTTTGTGCAATTTTTTTCAGTAGTGGTCCTTGATATCTAAAGCACTGAAGGCCTGATGATTCTTTTTCAGCGTTATTTCCCAGCATATTACGTTGTGTACTCGCTGCAAATATCATAGTCTCTCAAGCTCTTTTGCTGACTAAAAGCCGTGCAGTTGGTATCCGTGTGCGGGCGTTCATTCTCTCTACGTAAGGTAGCTGTTGTAGTGCCATAGATACATTACGTGGGAATCCTTTTATAAAAGCAAGTTTGACTGTATCATCCAGCCCTCTTCCTAGGTATCCGGCTATTTTTTTCCAATCTTTGGATTTCATTGGCGTAAACGTCGTTGTAGCTTTCCGTAGGCTTCAAAAAGCCCCTCACTGAATGCGGTCATTAGTCTCATTTCTATCTGTTCTGCATTTTCCTGTTCTTCATTACTGATTTCTAGATAGAGGACGCGGGGATCTCCATGTAGAAAAAGAGGAATAAAACTAGCAAGCTTTGACACGTGTTTTAGCTTAGCTACCAAGTGTTTCATTTTATATGCACCGACTGCATCACTATCTCCACTAAAAGGTGGTATCACATCTTTGCCCACCTTCAGCATCCCGATCTGTTCTCGGCCGAAATAGCTCGTTGTTACATACGTGGGTATTATAAATATTCAGTAAGGTAAAACGTATCCACTCTGCAAGTTTACTCTGATCAAATTAATATGTCAAGAAAGAAACGTACAGTCAAAAATGTATGCATATGAATGGGGAAAAAAGGAAAATAAAATGAAGGAAAAATATTTGGCCAAACTCTTGCTTTTCAACGACTAAATTAAACTGTAATTTTCCACCGTCCGTTGTCTCTCTCCACTGTCGAAAGAAAACTACCGTCGTGCTTTGAACTTGACTTTTCATAACAGTGTCTGTCCTCTTAATCAAATCAATGTCATATGTATATTACCGAGCTCTCTACAATTACTTATATTTACTAGAGATATAGAAACTTCAATTAATTAAAACAAAAATATAGACAAACATCACAGAGCATAAAGAAAACTGTAATCGTATAATTGTAAAATAACTTCATTCTTGTAAAAAAAAATATTTCGGCATCAACTGGCACCAAATAAACTAATCCTGAATGATCAATAAGGATGGAAGAACTGAGGAGAGGAAGCACTATCCAGACCTCCACTGGATAAACGCGAAAGCAGTTCGGACGTTCGAGAGGCCAACGAAATTTACTTGCACACAATACGCGACTAACACCGCATTATAATTGATTTCAGATTGTATTTCATGACTGACGATATTATCAAGTTTATTTTAATGCCTTAACGTTACTTAAACCAAACGGCCAGGAATTATGACGAAAAAAAATTACAAAACATACATCTGCTCGAATTTTTGAATGGTCTTAAATAATTGTCTAAAAGCATACACCTATCAATTACGAACACCTGCGCACATTTTTCGAGGATTGTGGAATGTTTTTCTTTTTTTTATTTTGCGAACGTTGATGTATCAGACGCATAGGTACAGATTTATATCAAATAAGAATGCTAAGTATCATACGAGATTACAATATATATATATATATATATATATATATATATATATATATATATATATATAGTGAAAATTATTTAAGGTCGCTGCAATAAATACATATATGAAGACAGTAAAAATATAGACTATTAAGACTTTTGTCAAAATTAAATAATTCAATATAAAATTACCTTAAATAATTTTAAATGCAATCAAACCAAACATTCTATTATATGGCTAAGATATCAACTCTGATATTCTTGACCAGTTAAAAAGATTTTAACAGGATATATGCCTGGTCGGTCTTACTCATCTGATAGTATAAGAATGTTGAACAATTGACATCAGCATTAAAATGTTTATTATATTCATTTTCTGTGTAACGAGACCGCCTAAAACAGTTATGCTTATGGGAGTATTGTTTTAATGCAAGGCTCAATAAAAATGGCTTTACCACCAACGACGTTTCGAATGTTTGTTCTTTCTTTCCCAATGAACATCAAAGTAAGTTTTCATAAATGTGCAATCGCCATTTAAATCCATTGAAGAGCGGTTCTTTTTCACTTTCTTCAGATTTCCACACAAAAGCCATTGTGATTTACTGAAACTGTTTTCATGTAGTATTTTCAAAAACAATACATTTGCGAAAATAGTATGCATCTTATTTATGTTTAATTTTTGTTCGGCTGAAAACTATAAAATGGGGTATAAGAGTAGTATCTGTTTTAAAAATATCAGTTAACAACGTGCGTAGCTGCCCCGGATCAGGGTGTCGAAAAATATTTTCATCTGCGACCTTCTTCTCGGATCTCGTAACTACAAGTAACAATCTTAGCAATTCTACAATCGTGCGGAAGGATTTTATAACAAATGACCGTTCCTCAATTAGTATAAATATTCACTAAACAATCGTTCTGCTTGAACGTTAGAAAAGCCTTCTAAGACCTAGCAGCACACTTTGGTAAGTTAACCCATTATTTACTACGTATATATCGGCATTAAATTACCCGAAAAGGGTTGATATGCCGTAAAAAAAAAATAACCAAACTACGTATATAAGAATATGCATTTAAATGAGTGACATTACTGCTAACGTCGATTAAGGCAGAAATGATTAATGCCAACAAATTGTTAGCAGCAAAAGAATGAATAATGGAAAAACACTACTTAAACGAATGTATAAAAAATCATTGTTGATACACATATTTATCATCGTTATATATATATATATATATATATATATATATATATATATATATATATATATATATATATGGCTTCATTCAGTTTTGACAGACTATGGATACCCACTGTAATGATGCCTGAGCGTGAAATTTTTGCGGCAAGAGTTGCGCAGTCTCCAACCACGCCTCTTCTGAGTCAATATTGTTGCATACCAGTGGCAAGTGGAGGTACAGAACGACTGGAAACAATGCCGAGATGTGCGGAGAGTACACAGAGCGCCTTGAATTCCCAAATGTTACCCCCCTGATAATAGCCAGGCTTACCGTTGCTTAACTTCGGTGATCTGGCGAAACCCGTTGTGTCAACGTGATTATGCTGTATATATATATATATATATATATATATATATATATATATATATATATATATATATATGTGTGTGTGTGCGTGTGTGTGTATAAACATATAATTATATATATATATATATATATATATATATATATATATATTTATATAATTATTTTTTACTTGAATAATTAAATATTTACAGACACTAGTTTTTCATCCTTTCGGGAATCTTCAGTGCAGGTGTCCCGATTAACACTAGTCGAACGATTCGAACCCCGCAACACGAGACATCTCTGGCCTGATTAGCGAAGACCGTATCAACTCAGCTACCATTAACCGCGTGAACTAACGTTGAATTTTAACATTTTAATTTTAAATGTTCATTTGCGTCAGTCAGACAGTGATCTAATCGTTATACGATGATCTATGCATAATTCAACTGAAAGTGCTCAACGATAAGAAACGAATTTCTTAAAGGAGCTGTCATAATAATTTTTTACTATAATTATTAAATACCTACAGACACTAGTGTTTCATCTTTTCGGGAATCTTCAGTACAGGATGTAACGATTAACACCAGTCGAACGATTCAAACCCCGCAACACGAGAAATCTCTGGCCCGATTAGCGAAGACCGTATCAATTCGGTTACCATTAACCGCGTGAAATAACATTGAATTTAAACATTTTAATTTTAAATATTATATATATATATATATATATATATATAACATTTAAAATATATATATATAACATTTAATATATATATATATAACATTTATAATATATATATATATGACATTTAAAATATATATATATATATAACATTTAAAATACATATATATATAACATTTAATATATATATATATATATATATATATATATATATATATATATATATAGTAGCGTTCAGTCTCAGTGTGTTTGTCTGTGTTTACAACTCTATTATACCACTAGACCGATCATGACTAAACATGATATGATTATGATCCCTCCACCTGAGGATTGTGCACACCATCTATATATATATATATATATATATATATATATATATATATATATAAAGTATTAGCGTTAGTGTGTTCGTGTTTATGTCTGTGAATAAACTCTCCTACAGCAAGTCGGAAGATTCAGGGTCTATACACAGTTAAAACTTACTAAAATAGTGCTTGATGCCTTTTGGTAAGCACTCAACAATATAAAGTAAGAATCAAGGGTAATTGGGGTAATCCAGACATCTCGGTTTACTATTACTCAATTTGAAGGGGGCATTTGTGCTCGTCCTCAACTGTAATCCATCTATTTATTTGGGGTATCCGTTATTTAAATCAATACCTTATCAACGTGAGAATGTTCTTATATGTTGAATTATTATCTTAAGGCACGTAGTATTTATTGCTTGGAAAAATAGATACATGAAACACTTAAAGGATTGTAAGCACGTATCTCTCATTGCCTCCTACGTATAGCGTCCCGTTTATATTTATGTCATGCCAAAAGACAATTGAAATTTGAATTTGTTTTAATATATATTCTGTTTCTATTTAATAATAATTCTGCCTCCCCTCGAGAAAACAATCGACAATAATCATTATTCGATGGTGAAAGAAGAAATAAGTGAAAAGAAAGTAAATGTTTCTCCTTGCAAGAACAGGCGTTACGTGACGAAACTGACGAATTAACAATGTCGCGAGACATAAACAGAAATCGATGCCGCTTCAACTGCTATCGATTGACAATTTGCAAACTTTGGCAAAGGAGAAATCGAAAATCAAGTTGCTTTATCGCAAGTAGTTAGACAATATTGAATTTTCCACGACAATAATTAAAAGCAAAATTACGTACGCATCTATACATAAGAACATGTACACGCCAAAGTGTGTAAACATAATATACACATATCAAACCTGAAATAGCTTTTCTTAATCCAACCAAGCAGTAACTTAGCACATCTTTCTATAAGAATTATTGTTCCAAAAGTATATTTTATTATGTGAATATATAATTTCATGTGTGCTTTTCCCCCTTCGTTGCTAGGTGTTCTCTTTGGCTCTGTGTATTACAGGAAAAAAACTAGTGACGGATATCATTTTTTACAACTTGTTTATTATAAAAGTGGGATAGAAAAAGCAGGAACAATTCTCGAGTTGAGAGATAAATAAAGATACATTCTTCTGAACAATTTATGTATTATTCATGTATGCATTTATTTAAATAAATATAATCTACATATAAAAAATAGTTGCAACAATATAAGAATGCAGCAAAATAAAATATATGCAATTCTAAAATATATGCAATTTTTCCGAGCTCTTGAGTTCCCTAATTTATATTATTTAATCATAATGCTGTTATTATTATTATTATTATTATTATTATTATTATTATTATTATTTGTAGTAGTAGTAGTAGTAGTAGTAGTAGTAGTTATTGTTGTTGTTATTGTTGTTATAATATTATAATTTACTCTCTAGGCGTAGTCAGACAGGCTATCATCAAAGATTTCGCTTTGAGAACATCTTGTAGTTTTCTCTTGAGTCTGAGTGACAAGTCTCCCCAGATTTCTATTACTTTCATCTCTTTCGATAACCTTTTAAAATAAATGTGCCTTATAAGAACAGCCGTTTACCATTCATATCTCGTTAGCAGCGACCATTTGCCTTCACTGGAATTTGGATGGCAATAAGCCTTTCCAAGGTCCCAGTCCTTTTTGCCTCACCCAGCGGAGATCTTTCTCTCGTCAGTCTTTCCATCCTCCTTGACCTTAACTTATTTTGTGTGCTAGTAGTTTATAGTAGCACTAAAAATACAGGGGAGTAGCTTTTAATTTTGAAGTTTCAATTTTCATGAATCAATGTCGTATTTGTGTTTGTACCATTTGTCTTTGTATTCAAGTTGCAGTTGTCTGCATAATTCCCATTGTACCGCCTTCCCTATTGATTGATTATATTCTTATTTTTCTTTTTCACTAGTTTTCTGCATTCGCGTATTATGTGCTTTATTGTTTCGTTTCTTTGTCTACACAGTCTGCATTTGACGTTATCTTTTGCCTTTTCGATCCATGCTTAGGTGTGGTTGGTTCTAATTGCGTTATCGTGTGCGGTTGTTATAAGGGAACCGTTTTCTCTGTTAATATTTGCTTTTTTTTTTGTATTCATGTCCAAATGTTTTCGTTAGTCTTGTTTTTTCTCATCCTCATGAATTGTCCGTGTAGCTGTTTCTTATTCGATTTTCCTTTCCACCTTATCCCTCCTCTCTTTTTTTTCTGTTTAGTTTGGTTTTCACTGTCTCTTGCTGCAATAATTATTTCGGTTTTCTGCGTTATATATTTCTAATTCTTTTTTTGTGTTATTTACACCGTATTCTATAAAAACCAGTCTTCTTCCTTTGTATTTTCATTTTTACATGGAGTCGGTCAATATCATACTTTTGGTGCATTGCATTGTGCATAATCATGCGTTTACTTGTCTTATTATCGAGTGTTATTCTTTGGTCCAACCTATAAACCGTGCAGAATATCTTATTAATGATACTGTCCAATTGTGTTTACCTTTAATTTGAAGATTATTATTATTATTATTATTATTATTATTATTATTATTATTATCAAATATTTAGCTCGTTCATATTATAGAAATGATTTCGTCAACAAAGCATTAAAATAACCAGGCTGTATGTTTATATATTTATTATTTATTTTCCATTTTACTTCTATATGTACATGCATATACGTATGTAAATGTATGTGTGTATATATGCATATATATATATGTGTGTGTATGCATGTTTATATTAGTGGCCGACCTTGTACCTTACTAAGCCTTCTGTCTACATCTCTCTCTTTTCCCTTTTGCACGCAAGGGCGCACACATGGGCGTATGCGCGAACACGCAAGCAGATACACATGTGAAAAGAAAAATCACAGATTTTAACCCATACGCACGCAGCGCGCAACCCCAGCCCTTACACGCACGTACTGACACACACGCACACATCAAAAAGGGGAAAACTCTTAAAAATATTCACCTTCAACTTAACACCTCACACCTACCAAATGTACTAAACATTGACCAATTGAACTTTTAGCCTGCCCCACTGAAGGAAGAAAGTCTGATATTGCGATTCCCTTCAAAAGCACATTCTTACTAGCAAAACTAAAATGTTTTCCAACTAACTAAAAAGCCTTTTACTAAGAAAAAACTTTTAACTAAAAAATATCTTAAGAGAGCTAAAACAACGCTCGAAACGCGTTATTAAAATATTAAAAAAAAATATTAAAACGTGATGAAAGTCTTAAAAACCTACAATTTCTGCTTGCTACACACTTTTACACATACATTTTCCTCTCGTTGAAACCACACAACTATACTTCATAAATAAATAAATAAATAAATATATATATATATATATATATATATATATATATATATATATATGAATTTTTACATCTGTTATCGGAACTTTTTATGAATAGACTATTGTATCTAATATGGAGATTTTATTTAAAATATTAACTACATCAGTAAAAATACATAGCATATCTGAGATAATCGGAAATTTACTTCTCCGGATAAAGTATTAATGAGTATTACCTAGAAAAATGACTCCGAGTGAGAAAATATCTTCTCTCCCATCAAAGAAATACCGACTTTTTGTATCCTCAAATTTTACATATACAAATTAGGACGCGGTACACTTTGAGCATATGTAACCTTTTTGTGCCCCATCGGTCGAGTTTCCAGTTTTGAGCCTCGCACACGCCACCCATGGCCGCTTGTTTCAGTGACTCTTGTCACAAGTTCTATGTTGTTGTTTTTTTTGTGATTCTAATGGAACTTCGAGTATTCTACACATAAAACAATACACTTTCTGAGACTACATTACTAAGTATTTGGATAAATATATTTCATATTGATAATTAATATCGTTCCATTCGAGTCAGGCATACTTGATTGAATGCAACATTTTACCTCACTTCATTTGATTTATAAAAAAAGAAAGAATATAAAATCTTAGGAAGTATGACTGAGCTTCAAACAAAGTGCATACACGATTTCATGGAAACACTGGAAGTGTCGCGAGCAGTTTAAAATCTATAGATGTTCAGAGAAATGAATGGTACTCATTTATAACGTTGCTATCTAATGCTGAACACCACCAGAAATATTAATTGATATAACAAATTAAAATAAAATACGAGTATGGTTACTTATTCAATTCTGGATAATACCGACTCTTGATGCTAGTATATATATATATATATATATATATATATATATATATATATATATATATATATAAGTTGAGGTTGCTATTTTTCAAAGGGAGGGTAACCAGTGGAATATAACGAGGTTTATACTAGAGTGCTCAATACAGCAGTAGAGCAAGTTACATTTTCAATTTGTATTTACATACGCAGTAGTTTGTTGCTACACAGTCATGAGCATGTTTCGGTCTACTAGTATTTACTAACTAGAGACCTCTTCAGGCAACAACTCCTATTTTCGAAAACGGAAGGATTGTTGAAGAGGTCTCTAGTTAGTAAAGAAACTAGTAGACCGAAACATGCTCATGACTGTGTCGCAACAAACTACTGCTTATGTAAAGACAAATTTAATATATATATATATATATATATATATATATATATATATAGCAAAAACGGTAATTAGTAAAAACCCGAAGAAAATGATCAATACTATTGCAGAGAAAATATACTTTTTATTACCATTTATCCGCTTAGTTACACATGTTTCAGTTATCGAATCGTAACAACTTCATTAAACTTTACAAAAATCGTTATTATAATTGAGAAACGATATTAGAAGAGGCATAAAAGAGGGGGAGAATTTCAATTCTAATTCGACGAGAGTTAAGTTTTAAGATTTAATAAACATTAGAAGATGGTAATGGGCGAGGGGTGTGTTCATAATATATTAGAACTAAACATTGATTTTTAAAATTAAAAGTTAAATAAAACCTGGTGATTGCATTTTTGAATTTGAAATAAATGTTTCTGTGTCGGTTACTTGATATAAATATATTTTCATATATATATATATATATATATATATATATATATATATGT
>NC_136493.1:57282603-57287603 GCF_053919585.1 Euprymna scolopes | reverse complement strand
CTCTCTCTCTCTTTTTCTCTCTCTCCCATGATATACGATGAGCGTCCACAACAAATGGCTCCTATTTCTTATTCCGCCTGAATAGATCAGAAGGAATTGTAAATCGCATTGTTATGATGACTAAACATATGCATTCATGAACTAAAAGTTTAATCTCTCTGTTGCAGATATGTGACACTGTGAGACTTCTATCATAAATGTGCCTAAAAAGAGATTCGTCACTGGATTCTTCTATGCAGAAAAATTGAACCGATCAACAAAAACCTGTGTAAATAAATTTGCGTTATCGCTACAGCCACTTACCATTGATTTTTCATAAGCAGCGATCATTGATTCTCACAGGAATTTAGTCTTCTTCGCACTCATCAATAGCAGGTCTGGTTTCTGTTTCCATCCCCCATCGCTTTTCCCATCCTTCTTGTCCTTCTTCAACTATTTGGTATTGTGTCAGTTAATTCTGACCTTGTGTGGGAGGTGTGGGTAACAAACAATTATACTGTTTGAGTTTTCCTGCTTCCATTCGGGGTTTCTTTATGTTTAACATCTGTAGTAGTTTCTATATGTCAGGCTAGCGCCTGTAGTTTATGTACTGTCTCCGCATTCAAGTATTTTTTATTATATATCATCCGTTTTCATTATTGTTATCCGTTGTATTTTCTTAGCCACCACTCTGATTCCAATCTCTCTCATTTTTTCTAAAGGTTTTCGGAATTGTTGTTAGTGCTTTTATTTGTATTGTTGTCATCTTGACTTTCTTTATATTTTATATTCCTATTGGCTCTCTGGCCAGTTTCATGTGTTTGCGCTGACTCTTCGTCTCTTTGGTATCCAATCTGCTGGAATGATAAAATCTACGATCTTTAAAGACGTTTTCTTTCTTGTATACTATTATGACATCCGGTCTTTTTGCTAAGGCAGATTTATCTGCTTGTACGCCAAGGTCCCATAGAATTTTATGACTTCCGCTGCGATGTGTACTTATACCATTTGTCTGAGTGTTTCAGATGCAGTTGTCTGCATGATTTGCAGTATACTCTCTTCCCAACTTGATTCGCGTACTATGTGGTTTATTGTTTTATCGCTTTGTTCATAAAATCTGCATTTTCTGTTTTCTTGTGTCTTGTCGATACTTGCTTTGATGTAGTTGGTTTTAATTGCGTTATTTTATGCCGATTTTATTAAGGATACAGTTTCTTTGTATGTTTCATTTTCGTAACCATGTCTAAGTATTTTTCTTAGTTTCATATTTTGTCATTCTTAATGATTTAAATTGTCCATGTAGTTAGTTTTCTACACGTTTTCCCTTTCTCGCCTTATTTCTTGCTTCTTTGTTCATGTTTTAGTGTCTCTTGTTGTGGTAATTATCTGTTTGGTGTTCAGGTGTATGTATTTTCCTAATTTATGTTTTCCTGTCGTTTATGCAGTCTTATATACAAACAAGTCTTCTTTCTCCCTATTTCCTTTCCACGTTGATTTGATTGGCATCATCCTTTAACTATAGTTCATGGTCATAAGTTTTCTGGTCTCCTGGTCAAAAGGCACTAATTCTTCTTTGGTTCAACTAATAATTGATCCAGAGTATCTTATTAGAGACACTGGTTATGTTACCTTTCATTAATTTTTTACTATATATATATTCGTTTTTATGAGTTTTCTTGTTGTTCTTAGGTATTCCTTTCCAAGTTTCTCTTTCATTTCTATTGCTTTGATTGTGTCTGCTTTCAGAACACCCAGTAGGTGTCATGTTCATCTAGCGCCCTCATCTTCGCTTGGTTTGGTAGTTCAATGGCTTTATTCCCTTCAATATTTCCCTCCTCATAATCAGCAGTGCACACTTTTCCATATCGAATTCTCTTTGGATATCTTGGCTGAATATTCTA
The DNA here is from genome assembly GCF_053919585.1 of Euprymna scolopes. Lineage (NCBI taxonomy): Eukaryota > Metazoa > Mollusca > Cephalopoda > Sepiida > Sepiolidae > Euprymna > Euprymna scolopes. The sequence continues at coordinate 57,285,723 of NC_136493.1, read as the reverse complement.
GTTTATTAGCGTCTCGAATTCCATTTTGGTTCTTACAAAAAGTTTCGAATCATTAATGTATATTAAGTGGTTCCTCGTTTAATCTTTATTAGTAAATTTTTATCAGGCTTCGCACTTTCTTGATACATTGTTAAGGGGCATCATGTCTATATGAGCATGTCTTTTAATCTCAGTTATGTATGTTGATTAGCTGTCTGTTAAAAACTCATGTTTCATTGCCTTTTCAATGGAATTGATAATCTTGTGTGGTATTTTGTGCAGTTTCGGGTATCTTATTACCCATGTTTAAGGAGTCCTGCCGCAAGCTTTTGGTCTATTTATAGCATGTCTATTTTATTTGTTCTACTCTTATACCTCCTTCAAAGTCTTTTTGTTACTATTATTGCTGTTGTCGAGAGTCATCATCTTATGAAAGCTTTGTTAGAAGAAACAGTTACTGTATTTACTGCATATATATATATATAAAAGCAACAGTTACTGTATATATATATATATATATATATATATATATATATATATATATATATATATATGTACTGTTTTAACCAAAACCAAGACTTTAAGAAATGGGTTGATAGAAACATAAAGTGTTTTGTTTTATATATATATATATATATATATATATATATATATATATGTATATATATATATTTGTATATATATGTGTGTATATATATACATAGAGAGAGAGAGAGAGAGAGAGAAATTTGTAAATACAATAATGGCAAATAAACTACACATAAATGTTTTTGTTTCATTTTACATTCTTGAATGAAATCACAAGCTTGATGATTTCCTTCGAGAATAAAACATTGATGCTTGTATTAGCTTACTCGCTATCAATATATTTACATACTATTACCAATCTCAAAATATTGAGCATTACTGAGGTAAATACTGAAAATATTCATGTATACACAACACTCTTTTACTTTGCAATATTATGTGTGTATATACGGGAAATAGTTGACAAATGTATATAGTTATATAAAGAGAGAGATACAAGCATATGAAACTATAACATTTTTATTAAACATAATGTAACGAGGATAAGAGATAGCACTGCAATATAGAAACTAAGAAACAATGAACCTAATTTTTGGACAACAAAATATATTTATGCACATACACACACACTATGTAATAGTCATAGATCTCAATATTCATTGCCAATTTTGAAAGCAGTACGTAACATACACTAACGGAAGTTTAATGATGCTATAGAAATGGCAGGAAAAAAATACTTACTATGGGCAACATCATGAACAAACGGAAATTATATAGTTACTGAGGGAGACCCTATATATATATATATATATATATATATATATATATATTATGCGTCTATTCTTTGTCATATTTGTCTGTCTCTAGCGAATTATCCATTTCCAAAATAACAGACTATTCCGTGTTACTGCGACTTTGGTTTTAATAATTTTATTAGCCATATTACAACTAACAAAGAAATGTTATTAGATTTTCAAGTCTATCTATTTATATGTTGATGTTTTCATCTGCTATCTTGTCTCTCTCTCTCTCTCTATCTATCCATTTACATCGTTCTCTGTCTATATTTGTGTATATATCTATATTATATTACTCTTAGTCAGCTTTTCTTTCTATTCGTTCCATTTTTTCAGAAAATACTAGACAGAGTAAAATAGAGCTGAAATAATGGAAATGCAGAAAATGCAAAGGATAAATTATTTCCTGGTTCACATATCAATGTGTCTTCAAATTTTTGAAGAAAGTAAATACTAAACGGAATAGCATATATAATAATAGTACGTACTGTATTTGCATGCTTAGATATACTTATTAAAACATTATATATATATATATATATATATATATATATATATATATATATATATATATATATATATATATATATATATATATATATATATATATATTAGGACAGAGTGTTAAACTTCCTTATAGAAATTTTATATGTCGAATTTATATTTTCCGGATAAAAAGTTTACGCATGTTGGCAGAGTTCGCAAGTTTAAAACGTTTTTTACGTACGTCCTGTATAATTATGATGTAACACAAGATTAAATGTCGAATAAAAAGCCAGGGCAATGGCTAAAAATCTGGGCTGGCATAGAATAAATGCTGGTCTACATCCCCATAATGGGTTCCTCATGCGATTGTTAATAAACCAATCCCTTCCAAAAATAACAGCCTGAGGAGGTTGATCTTCTAAAGCTATCTAATACGTATACCAGAGTATGACAAAGATTGGCGAGTCTTTGTTAAACTTATTGTCGAGAATGTATTCACGACTGATACTTACGAGGAAGAATAATTATACTCAATCATTTTGTAACCCGTTTCATGCAAAACTTAAATACACTTCACCTTATAGTTATTAACATAGTACAAATGTTCAAACAGGCACAGTTCAATAGCTAAGTCAAAATTCGAGTAGCTCTAGTGAGACAAGGAGTTTGTCCTTAAAATGTCGTATTTTTTCATGGAATGAACTGATTTATATGGGTTTGTAAAAGAAAGTAAGATTTGCACTGTTTACCAAGTACCGTCAAATTAACCCCTATTTGTTACTAATTTATATTTAAAAACAAATTGTTAACTTGGAGACATTTTATATATATATAAATATATATATATATATATATATATATATATATATAGAGAGAGAGAGAGAGAGAGAGAGAGAGAGGGGTAATATATAGATAGGCGGCAAAAAGAAAGTCCGATTAAACAAACTATACCTCATTTGATTGGCCTTTTATTCTTCTATAATTTTACCTGTTCATATTTAGCTTTTAATTGAAATATTATAGTGTTTACGTCAATTTAAATAAATAACTTCAAATTGAGGAGGCAAAAGGAAATCCGCACAATGGAAAATTGTGATTTAAATGTAACTTTAGAACATTAATGCAACACAAATACAACAGGGACACAATGAACCAGTTAATATTTAGTAGTATAGCTCTTCTGCAATTTGACAGTCTTTCGAGAATTCCTTGAATTAGATTGCAGCAATACTCCGGGGAAAGGCCTCCCACTTTTCTTTAATTTTTGACCAAAGTTCTTCCAAATTTGAAATTTTATCATTGCGTAACTGCTGTTTGATGTAATGCCATA
>NC_136493.1:57260103-57277603 GCF_053919585.1 Euprymna scolopes | reverse complement strand
AACCATACGATTATTAACCGTACGTTTCAGATATTTACATTGTGTTGGCATAATATTCATATTGTGTATTGCAACTGAGTGAATGTGTGTTTCTGTTGCATCTTCGGCATTGATTCTTTGGTTAAAACTACTTCTCTTAGAATGATCATAAAATCCATATTTGTTTGAAGCTTTCTATCACTTAAACTTGATTTAAAATTGTTTAACACATATTAATAAACTCTGTTTAGTGATTATTACATATCGAATTTTCATGCGGCAATTTGTAATAGATTTGTATAGCTATATCTAAACGTGTTTTTCATACGAACTTAAAGTACATAGCATTTATTTTATATCATATATATATAATATAATATAATATAATATATAATTGAATAATATATATGTATATATAAGTAATAGTAATTTTAAATATATATAAGACTAAGGAATAACAGAAAAACTTACCACATGCCATATATATATATATATATATATATAAGCAAGACACACGCACATACACACACATAATATATATATATATATGTATATATATATATATATATATATATATATATATATAGTATTCAAAATCCTTAATACAGATGCAAGTGTAGACGTGTTTACTTGTCTAATTGAGATGCCCTTTGTAATACCGGAAACTAATACATTGTGAAAGGTTACTTCGCACTTATCAACTCACAGGGTGACTAAGAAATCTTCTCGCCCACCTAGATTACAAATGTAAGAAATAAAGAAGCAAACAGGTATATTTATCCATTTTTAGATGCAATTATTGTTTGCTACAAAGTGTCTAGGAGTCTTACAATGGTTTCTTTCGTAATCATTGACTGAATAGTTTTGTCTACTTTGAAACGAATAAATTTCTATATACAGAAAGACGAGAACTATATGTACTAGCAAATATATGCTTTTCATGGTCGGATATTTGCCTGTCTAGGTCGATGGGTGATTAAATACATGTTAACTCTACTCCAAAGGTAACGCCTGAGAAGATCATAAAGAATGAACATATACTATAAGGAGGGGTTTATACCTGCGAGAATGATCTTATAACAACAGAAAAGATACGATACTACTTCACAAATAGATAAGAAACATCTGGATGTATAGTCCTATGATAACGTAACAGATACTGCTCTACACTCTCTTCAAAAAGGCAGTATATTATATAGGTATCCCTGATTTCTTGTGTAAAATCACACAATTATCATGCAAGATCGATGACGTCATCATTTACTGTGTAAATTAATTGTGCATAAATTTGACGGATGGTCAAAGGCGCTATAAATGAATAATAGAAGTAAATTGTTGTCATTGTTTATTTCAATTATTTAAACTCCTCAGTTGTATAAAATTTGAGAATTTCCTCAACTTAAATGTATTTTGTTTGGTTTTCGTAACATGAAATATGATGAAAGCAGCAATAAAATAGCCCCCTTATGTATTTAACTAAAAATGCTTTTACCATATAAATAAATGTAAAAATGAATGAGTGTAAAAAGGTTCATGAATTCTGACCATGTGTTGATTTTTGCTAGATTTATTAAACGTTTAGACCTTCAAAAGATCGACCACATAAGAACGTTGTTGTAAGGCGTCAATTATGTATACACGGTTTTAGTCTTGTATTTTCATTATTTTAGTTAGCTGACTTCTTTCTTATTATTTTTCTATTTTAAGCTGTCTTTAAATGGTACAAAAGTTATCATATTAATTTATATTACATCGTGTTACATATAGAGGATAATTCTGTGTACGCGTTGAAGGTACCAATGTAATGCATAAGAGGATAAAAGATACTGCATTAACCCAAAATAGTTATACAAATCAAAAGGATGAGCTGTTTAATACGAAATAATACAAGTCGTCAGAGCTAAACTACAGATTCAAGTTCCTTTATGTTGAACATGTTATGACGGATGACTACATATGCTCATATCTCATAATGTAGTGTAACAGTTGGAGTTTCACCTCATTAGCTTCAGGATTGAGTGTTCTGAGATTTGAATCGTACGATTGGTCTAAACAATTATCTTTACACTGGCAATTCCTTAAGGATGAAACAATTGAATATGTATTTTTTTTCATTTGAGCAAATATTTCCAAAGAAAACAGAATTCATTGTTTAATTATATATATATATATATATATATATATATATATATATATATATATATATATATATTAAAGATTTTATCAATATTTCTAACGATATTTTTCTGTTGAAATAAAAGAATGATTTATACGGTTTATATGTATCACAAACATTTTCGGTTCTTCATCGAATCATTTTCAAGTGGCAAAAGAAAAAGAACAAAAACTGATGGAATACAATTTTTGTCACCGTGTTATATTATGAATCTTTTTTTCTAAAATTAAAATACACAACATTTGGTATAAGCAACAGTCCGTTTTTATTCATCATTGTTTCTCTGTTATGGTGGAGAGAGAGAAGAGTGGGAGAGCGACAGAGAGGAGTATATCGTTGCGTCCGCTTGGTTGACAATCAAATCTCAATCTGCCAATCTTTTTGTGTCACTTTTTTCTGTCAACTTTTAAAAACATCTACATAACCAGATTTCTTTAATTGCTACATTCCTTCTCAATAATAACAAATTTTGTTTACATTCGTGAGAAATATTGAAACAATTCTGATGTAGCTGTCATGTTCCTCACATTCCATCCGGAGACGCGTGCCACATTTTTATCCATATAAATACATATACGTATATATACACACATACACTTATATATACTAGCATGTCAACCCGGCTTAGACCGGGCCTTTTGTGTAACAACCGGACATGATTATAAGTAATAAGAAAGAAAAAACTTGGCAAATTGTATATCCCATGTCTCAGCTGATGATAGGGTGAAACTGATGCAGATAAATAAAACTTTCTGAAGAGTTGAAAAGAGGATCAAGAACAAAGAATGCTACCGTAGTATCAATAACCTATTAGGTTAGACATTATTTTGGGAACCATACTGAATAAATCGAAGCTAATGTTTCAGACAAGATGTGGCACCAATACTCCATGCACAAACGAATGGTAGCTTATTAGAAATATATTATACTTAAAGAGGTAATAAATTTTCAAGCTCGATAAAGATGGCTCACAATTTTGCAGAAGATTTGACAGCATTTATATACGCACACATGCCTATATATACATATATATATAAAGAAAGCCCATCATATGACATCGTTTCCTCTTGCGAAAATATCAGTAATGTGTTTTCTTAATCGCAGAGGCACCAACATAAGTTGATATCAACATAGACAGTCTGAAAGAATGGAAAAACGAGGTGATATAGTGCCATCCAGATATCGATTGAACATATATGGATACTACTGGAAAACCTTGGGCCCTTGTTGTTACCCAATTTTAGAGAAATGGTACAGGAAATAACACAAATATTCTAGGTAAAATATTTTCAAGGCATGTTAAGTTGCTTATGTGTGAGTATGATCATATACTGCGTGTTTTTCTCCCATTATTTATTTTAGATTGTGCTAATTGTATGCGAAGCGTGTTATGTTGTTCAACTACTATGCGTTGTATTTGGTTGCAGTGGTACATGTTGATAAAGAACGGGGATGCTTATAGTTTGTGTTCTTTTTTTAATATAGTGTGGGGTTAGCGCCAAAATCTATAACGTGTTTTTTTAATTAATTTTGATTAAGGAATTTTACAACCTTCTATTAATTAAAGAATTTATTTTTCTTCTATTTATTTTAGTTTAATTTGAAGTTTATTTTATATAAAACTATGCAACTTCGATGTTTTTTGTTTTTTTGTTTTTTTAGTGTTTGTATAAAAACCGTCAGTCATTGCCAGCCAAAACTCAATTGTAACCGGTTGATGAGAGAACGTTATGGATAGTACTGGAAATCTGGAATGACTTGTTATGACAATGACTCCAGTGAACACAACCTTTATTACTCATGTGAGAATTTCTATCCAGTAAAAAAAGGAGATAAAAATACAAAGAGGTATTTTCCAATGAAGTTCTCTATCACCACTATTGTTCATCTTCGACATGATTCCCCTTGACAATATGCTAGGAAAGTGTCAAGTTGGACACTAATACAGATAAAGGTATGAACCACCTAATGTACATGGACGACCTGAATTTTTTTTTTTTTGCACTAAAATAAAAAGAACTGATAAACACAACCAGAATCTTCAGCGAGGATATGTGGGTGGAACTTGGTATGGAAAAAGGTGCACTGTTAAATATGAGAAGTGAACACTGGAGGTAACTGAAGATGTGGAACTTACCAACCAAGTAGAGATGAGGGCACTAGGTAAACATCTTACCTACAAATATTTGATAATTCTAGGAACAGACACTATCAAAACAGCAGAAATGGAGGCGAAAATTGTAAAGTAATACCTAAGAAGAACTTCTAGAAACGAAACTATATAGTAGAAACCTAATAAAAGGTATAAACACATGGGCAGTGTCATTAGTATGATACTAGTCTATAGACTGAACAGAAGAAGAACTGGGGCACCTCTACTTGAAGACGTGGAAACATATGACCATGCGCAATACATTACACTCAGATGATGATGCTGACTTAGTTTACGTGAAAAGAGAAGCTGGAGGAAGAGGATTTGTTTGTATAGAACACTGCTTATGATACAAAATCTAATTAGAAAAATACATCGTGCAAAAAACGGAAAGCTGGTCACCGCAAGAAAAAGACAGGGAAAGAATGAACAAAACAGAAAACAGATGGGCAAGAGATGAGACTAGAAAAATATGTGAAAAACAACAGCTACACGAACGATTTATAAGGATGACAACATATAAGACTAACGAAAACACTTGGACATGGCTCCGAAAACGATACCTAATCATGGAAACTGAATCCCTAATGACAGCCGCAAAAGATAATTGATTAGAATCAACGATATCAAAGCAAAGATAGACAATCCACAAAAAAAATCAAATGCAGACACAGTGACCAAAGAGACGGAACGGGAAACCATATAAGTGCAGTAAACTAGCTCAAAAATGAATATTCAAATAGACACAATCAATTTGGGAAGGCAGTACACTAGGAATTATGCAGACAACTGCATTTTGTATACCCAGAAAAATGGTACAGGTGTAACGAAGCCGGGCGACACCGGATAACCTTGCTTCCTAGGTTGAGGGTGAGTGGGATGGAGCTGGGCGAGAGGTCTCAGTCCCATCTCGTGAGAAACCAACGAATTGTCATCGGTTGACAAGTAATTTATTTGGAGTTCAAAAGGGCCAGATTAAAGATAAGTCAGATGTCGGGTTGGCGAGGAAAACGCAAGGAAGTCTGGGAAGGGTCGACGAGTAAAGTCGACGATCCGAGTGTAAATGATAACATGATTCACTTAAACCAACAAGTTGGAGGTGATGAGAGAGAAAGAGAACAAACCCGAAAACAATTGAATTAGTCATTCTAATTTTAAGGGAACAAATTGGTTAATTGCCTAGAAAGATAACTAATTCTCGGAATTGAATCGAGAGGGGGTCGGTTGGGAAGGAGAGAGAGAGAGAGAGAGAAAGAATTATGATTAACCGTCGAATAGAGAGATTGGGTCGACTACAGAAGGAAGGGGAGGATGACGTTTAATAAAACTACTGCGGGGATAGACAAAAGAAGAGAATCGGACAGGCTGTCGAACAGAGGAGTTGGGAAGCCACGCATGCCGCCAGCCTCTTCTAATTGAGACGAAGAGAACTAACAAGACCGCCACTTAGAGTTTTTGTTTAAATACACTGTGGGGGTTGCATTCCACGCCTGACGAAAGTATATGGGACGAGCCGAGCCTTAATGTATACCGAATCACTAAATGAACAGCCTAAACTATCCTCATCGTTGTTGATTGTTTCCATTTATACTTGTGAAGACTGCCCTTCGATTTCAGCATAACCAAACTTGACTTTCCAGCCGTCGCAGACAGAGAGAGACGGCCACTGACGAGAAGACGATCACGACAGAAATTACCAAGAATTCCCGATTGGGCGTTACAACACTAGACGGCCAGATACCAACGTCCAATTCGGAGAGACTCAGTAGAGAGAGGGAGAGAGACGGATGCTTGTGCGGGGTCCGAGGCTCGAAGGAGCAAAAATATAGCCAACCGTCCTTAGGGTTAGTGCGCGTCGTTTTTCACCGTGCGCGCGCGACCCCTGCGAGGGAGAAAGGGTTATACAGGCATGAACCAGCAACAGTACTTTCAAGCGGAAATCACAAAATCATATGGGTGTGGATGTACAAGCAGATAAACATTTCAGCAGATCGAATGTCATAATAGTTAACAAAATAGTAAGGTTTTGCCAGATCGTTGATTTCGCCGTCATAGAAATCACAGGGTGAATATCGAGGTGACGGAGAAGGAAACAAATGCACGCAACTGATTAGAGAACTGAAAGGAATATGAAATATGAAGAAAGTAAAGATAACACCAATTATAGTAGAAGCACTAGGAATAATGCCGAAAAAAAGAATGAGTCAGATTGAAATCAGAAGGATGGCTGAGAAGATACAACGGATAACAGTAATAAAAACGACTGAAATATTTATAAAACCCCTTGAATGCAGAGATTAATGCACATGTGATATAACCGCTGACCAGATATATAAAGACTACAACAGAAGTAAAGCAATTCATAGATACCTAGGAGAGAAAGCACTAACCCGACCACCACTAGATGAGTGTAAAGTGGACTAGGACATGAGGGGCGCTTATTACCTCATTAATTACAATAAGAAACGGCTGTTGTGACCACGTGGGTGCATTTACAGAGGTTGTCAAAAGAGGTGGGAAGTACTGGAAATCTGGTGAGACTTGTTGTAACTCAGGAGACATAACATATTGTTGAGAGAGGGAGAAATCTGTGATGATACCCTTTGTGAAAACTCCTATTGAGTAATAATAATAACTAGCAGGACGTAAAATACATTTAAATACAATATCCACACAAATTTCGTTTTTATTATTATAGAAAAAATTTTTCATTGATTAATATATTATATCCAATACGTATAGTAGTGATTTAAAAAGTAGAAAAAATATGACTTAGCTGCCATCAGCTAAAATCGAAACCAAAACACCTGGCGCTCTACACTTAGTCATTTCCGTTTGGGTTATCAATTTACCGATAAGAAATAGTTTAAAATGAACCGACTTTAAAGTATATAGGAATATTTGCGCCTTACAAGTTCCATTTTCTCTTTGGGCAACTATTTTTACCAGCCACAAAAAATGCAATCATTTGAGCCGTTTCGGGTGAGATGCATTTTTTAAAAAAATGGAGACAGACACACAGACAGATATAATGAGTTTTTTGAAATGAGATAATAATGAAATTTCACTCAAACTTATATAAAATGTGACAGGACAAGCCCGGAAATTTCGATCCCTAAGTTGACTTTAATATAAAGAATTTAGAAGATGTTGTATAATAATGGTAAATAAAACTGAAAGAATCGTGTCAAATAATGGTCTTTGCTGTTTCAACATATTGTTGTGAACTGCTTGCCGGTCGCCATTTTTAATAACACCAGATGTTGTTGAAAAGATATTTTCCTTATATTGCTGGAAACGTTCGAATTGAGACTAAATTATGTCTATCTCTGTCACATGGATTGTAATGTGAAGAGTGGTACTAAGAACATAGAGGTATGTGTTGTATAGTGCAAGCTGGTTCATATTAGCAAGCGCGAGTGCTGAACGTGACGAAAACAATAAAATAGAGACAATACGTGTATATATAAAAGTCATGTTCTGTTCTTCGAATAAATACAAATTGCATCTCAGCAGATAGGGGATGGAAGGGCATGGAAGTAAGCGTGAAAACCACTTTAATTGCATTAAATCAGTTTGGAAAAAAATATAATAATAATCGGAATCGTCATGATTCAGTTATGAAAGAAAAACATCTTATCATATAAATTATAATGGGTATTTTATCATGTAAATTATAATGGGTATTTTATCATATAAATTATAATGGGTATTTTATCATGTAAATTATAATGGGTATAAAATAAGTTTATGTAACGATTCCGTCTATTTAAGCGTGTCCTGTGATTGTATTCTCGTTTTCGGTGATGTTCTCTGCTTTCGCCAAATTTATGGATCTTTTAAAAGTGTAAAAAAGGTTTGAAACCTGACACTCTAAATGCAACTTAAATTTCACCGGAATAATAATATGAAAACAATAATCGATCCATTAGGCGGAATAAATGAGACAGCTTTCTTCGTCTCCCTCAGCCAGCAGAGTTCAGACATTACGTATTCTGTATTAATTCCTTTTCTCTGAGTCGTGAGTTCGATCCTCACTATTACCCAATGTTTTCAACATTTCATTAATTTTCAAACTACACCCAAGGCAAAGACAATTTCTTTTATGGCAAGGATGAAGCAATTCATGTGAAGTCCAATTCCACTGTTTGATTCGGGTTAACGATCATCATGTCTGTTACATTGCGTGTACAATTGTAACTCTGGATAATGCTGTGTGTCACTCGTTATGTAGTACGCACTTTTTATTTGTTTTAATTATTCGTGGACGAAGTATGGTTTTTCAACGCGAGACAATTAAGTTTGTGCCTGACAAGTTGATATCGGTGGTTGAGCTGATCACTTACAATTGATTTTCAAGTTAGTGTATCATCCATATACGTAATATTACGGATGGTAGGCGAGGAGGAGCTAAAACCTAACGGAAAGATCGAGGGAGATGGCACTATAAAGACTATAACTGAAATGGTACGCAAACCATTGTAATATTCAGAAGACCTACTGTCGTTTACATTCCGGCAAAGGCTATCGGTCGTCATCATCGGAAAATCACCGGTCCCTCTTCTGGAGCAAAAACTCCGACATGATAACTGGAAATTTTAAGGTTGAGACGATGTAAATTTCTCGGTTGGCTATTACTCCTTCTGATATGCCATTTCAGTTCAAGCGTTTACAATTCCCAATAAAAGTAATTTTACCATGCATAAAGCTCAAGGATAAAGCCTCGAATTTGTTGGACTTAATCTTAAGGCGCTTTGCTTTCCTCGTGGTCAGTTGTATGTTGGTTACTCACGCATTGAAACTCTTGAAAAATTCTGCATTTACACCAAAATGTTGTTTATATAGAGATTATTCAAAATTAATGCTACAAGTACATTTGCCAGTTTTCAGATATGCACTGCTGGAAACAATATTTCATTAACAGAATGCATTTCTAACGTCATCTTTATATATATTGTACATTAAATTGTTAAAACAAAAAGAGATTTAACATTTTTCATATTTGCACTAAGATATGGAATAATAATTGCAATATTTACATCATATTTTAAAAGAAGGACTAGAACATAAAAGATCAAACTAGAACAGAAAATTAAGACTACTGGCGAAACCTCTATAAAATAAAACGCATCTACTGCTCTTACCTCATGGATGATGTAGAAAAAAGGAGCCGTTGTGAATTTATGTTTCATTTAATCAATTCGATAATTTATGAGGAGGGACTATTCAAATATTTCAAATAGAATCTAGCAATCCCGGTACTTTAGCTAGTATTGATAAAGCACACGCATACATAACTACACACGCATACAACATTTACGCTGAAATTTGAATAACTTATTTCATTAGTTCACACCTATGATTCTATTCTGACAATAATACCTTCAACCAACATATATAGACCACATTTCTATTTAATAATGCTGGTTAATATAGGTATCTCATGTAACAGAAAAGCAAACAATAACATACTCCAATAACAATCATTGATTTTCAGTTGATAAAGAAGAGTCTAGTGTAATACTCATTAGTTCAAAAATATAAGAATAAAAGATAAAATGCCTATCTCTGTTTCATCTTATTGTGAGAGCATGTAACACAAATATAAGAATAAAAATGAAAACACCCATCTCTGTTTAATGTTATTGTGAGAGAATGTAACACAATAGTCTTTATATCTTATTATTTAATTGCATTTAAAGTTCAATTAATATACGTATTAGTATATTTGGACAGTAGTTTTCTCTCATGCATGTTATGTTTAACAATAGGGATAATTCTTGCTTGTTTTTCTTGCGATCCATATTATCATTTGGGGGGGGTGCATTTTCGAACGTTCTTCTCGAGTGTAAAAAGAAATTTGCCATGGTCGCTTTGCTATAGGATCATACAATCTGAAATTAGTAAATATTTGCAATATTTTTCCTCTTAGGCATGTTTCGTTGAATAGCAGGGACAATTCCTGTTTGTTGCTCTTGCGAGCCATTTTTTTATTTGGCAGGCTTATATATATAGATATATATATATATATATATATATACATATATATGCATATATACACACACACACACACACATATATATATATATATATATATATATATATATATATATATATATATATATTGGCCTGCCGAATGAAAATTTCAAAAATGGGGCGTAATGTAAACATGTAAACATGTAAACATATTATAAGGTATTTACAGCTTCTTTTCCAATTTTCGGATTTTACTCATGTCAAAACGCACTTTATTTCCTTTTGATAGATTGATTGTTGCTATTTCTTCTGATGAGTTAAAGGCAAAAACGATTCACTAATTTATATAATAATTAAGTGATCGTCTTTTTGCTCGAAACAAATACTCTCAAGAATTGTAAATGTAAACTTAATTAAAGGACTTAATTGTAAGATGGCCAACGTCATGAACTTTGGAATATATACTTTTGTCATCATTCACTATATATATATATATATATATATATATATATATAAGAAGCCTATTTGAAATTCTACAACCAAAATGTTAAACACACAATACAACGTTCGTTTTCATTCCTATAGGTAGATAAACATTAAAATTTATATATCCTCTACAAATTCATCATCGATATTTGAGAAAATGTTAAAAAAAATTTTTTCATTTTATAAGTTTACTAATGTCTTTAATAAATTCCTATTAATATCGACGCACCAGTTCTCGCCAGATTGCCGAAGTTAAGCAACGTCAATCTGACCAGTACCGCGGACCATTTGGTAAAAAGCGAGGCGCTGTATGTACCGCGAGGTAAAATACCTGGTTGAGAAACTGGCGCGGTCTATCCTTCTCTCGGGGGTAGATGGGACTCTCTTAAGCCGTACTAGGCACCCTCTCTAGTGATAGTGTCATGATAAAAATACCTTTGATAGCCCTGGCGAAGCATCAAGTTTTCAGCTACCGAGAAGGTTCGAATTGCACTACAAACTCGTGTAGTGAGTTCAATCTAGGTTACGGCCGCGACACAACGGCTGCATATATATAGACACAATATGACAATAATATTATAAATCAGTAACACAAAAAACTAATTTATCATGACCTGTTTAAAAAATAGTCATCCAAATTATGCATTCAAAGTTCTGTCTTTGGATCGTTTGTTTCTATGATATATGAAGTGCTAGCAGAATACCCGTCGTTGACTGGATTCAAAAATAGGTTACGTCTTTTAGATTTCTATATTTTAGGGGCCAGGCGCATACACAGATGCCACAACTTTAATGAACTACCACTGTTAAAAATGTAGTATACACATTTTTGATCCTCCATATTCTATCATTGTATGTTGTCAGTTTTGTATAGAAATCAACCATATGGGAGCATATTCGTATACACACACATTCAGCTTTATTATATAGATTATTTTAATATTGGTTAAATTCCATTTCGGTAACCTAAATTGGTTTCGACATTACTCACAAACAACTTATTTTTCGTAAACTATATTTTAGTAAAAAAAAAAAAAATTAAAATCCATTCTATGAAATCCAGAAAAAACTCTATAATTTTATCATACCACACCTATTCAAACTTAAACACGCTTATCAAAATAATCTTATGTGGATCTATATTGAAAAAAAAAACTTTTTAAACTTTGTGACACATTTAATTCTATGGAGATCAGTCACGGACGCAGACCCCATAATTTTATGATACTATATTTCTACAAACTGAAACATATTTATAAAAGTAAACTTACGCAGATAGATATCGGAAGCCTGTGTAAGGGTTTGTGGCATATTTTAATTCTATGGATGCCAGCCACGAACGCAGACTCCACAATTTTTTATGCCACCTCTGTTAAAGCTTAAACATACCCGTCAAAGTATTCTCATATCAAAAACCCTTGTAAAAGTTTTTTCTAGTTTCTTTATTTCCATTCTCTGGGGACTAGGCGCGTACACAGACTCTACACTTTTATTAAACCCCCTCCTGGTTAAAATGTAACATACCAATTTTTGCTCCTTAATACCCATTCTATCATTTTATGTGGTCAGTTTTCTGTAATAGTAAACCATATAGGAGCCTATTTGTGTACAGACACAGACACACACACACACACACACAATCAGCTTTATTATGTAGATTTCAAAATATTCTAACAGATTAGTGATTTAAATGACATTAACCTCTTTTGATGGTTTTATAGGTGTGATAAACGAAAAAAGACTTCGTGTTTAATATATATATATATATATATATATATATATATATATATATATATATATATATATATATAGGATGAAACGATAAAATTGTCACCCAGAAATGACGACATGATTCCATTTCCGTTTGATAGAAACCAGTTTTCTTTAATTTGCAGACCATCTACTAGTTGGCCAGTTGTGTACTAATCCCTATCATGTTAAACGAGCAAGATCGGAGATGCGCTGCTTTAGAACTCATGCTCTCTACTTATCCAGGTTATGACAACAGGATCATTGCCAGCACCCTATAAAATGCATTGCTGGATTATCACGAATAACAGGGACATGTTCCCGCCGCTTTTATGGTCTTTGGTGTGCTTTCAAGTGAGGCCAAATAATGTTACCTCACATATTCGGCGACGGCTTGAAAGTCAACACCAAATTTTACGTTTGTATGCTGAATAGTGTGGTGATACCCTCACAAATTCAAAGAGACATAGGTTTGTCTTCGAAAGGAATGCTGCGATTTTGTACCCTTCTCTTAATGCCCTCTTCTCTTCCGACCTAAACCCGTTGGAATCTTTTGGTCGTACGTCGAGACATACACGCTCTCTCACAACCTAAGCCAGCCTGAGTATTAGCCGAGCTCCCGCCGACGCTTGAGGAAAAGGTATGATCGCAGATATTCGCAGGACGAAGAAGAGGTTGCCTTGTTACAGCTCTACTATAGTTGGCCATTTTGTGAAGATACCTGAGAGTTGTTATGGGACTGACATCAGTTTGTGTTGCAATATCAGAGGCTTTGCATCAAGGATCATCAACAATATTTCATTTCACAAGACACAACGTTCTTTCAGAGGCCCGCGGCGAACTTGAGGAAGTTTTTGTGCACTCTATGTCGTCTTGTGAATTTTACGAATTGAACACTATAAAGAGTATAAAGGGATATGAAAAGATTTCATGCTATTTTGCGTTGACTAAGACCACATTCATGTTGACCAACGATTCATCCTCGCCTCGCAGAAATTCTAATAGGTCTTATGTCCTTTTGGTTCGTGGCATGCTTCCGTGTTGTTAGATGTAATTTTAATAAGACACTTCAGCACTATTATTATCTGTAAATGTTAATAAAAAGTTATTTAAGCACTATTATTATCTGTAAATATAAATAAACATATATAAATCTTAGGAAAATATTTATCTTAGTGTCTATTCTTTTCTGTCATGTATATATATATATATATATATATATATATATATATATATATATATATATATATAATATAATGTGATATAAAGCTGAACGTCTGTGTGTGTGTCTGGTCACGAATAGGCTCCTATATGGTTGACTATTATAGAAAACTGATCACATATAATGTTAGAAGATGTATCGAGACACATGAATGGGTATGTTTGATCTGGCATAATGATGATTCATTAAAATTATGGGGTATGTGTTCGCGCCTGGTCCACAAAGTATGGAAATAACAAATTAAAAAAATAAAAAAAACGATTACAAGTGTGTGTGATATAGATGGGCATAATAATACTTTGATAAGTATGTTTAAACTGAAATAAAGATGGTATAATAAAATTGTGGGGTCTGCGTTTGCGCATAGCCTCCATAGAGTGGAAATAGACACAAACTTTAATAAAGACTTTTCATATCTATCTGCGTAAGTATACTTTCATAATTATGTTTCAGTTTGAAGAAATATGGTATAACAAAATTATAGGGTGTTCGTTCGCGCCTGACCTCCATAGAATAGAAATATGTCACAAAGTTTAACAAGGTTTTTTAATATAGATCCACAGAATATTGTGATAAGTGTTTCAGTGTGAACAGGTATGGTATAATAAATTATGGGGTTTATCTATTTTATTTTTACTTTCATCATATTTTGCTTTGGTTTTGATACCCCCAAATCCCAAGCTATCTCTTTACAACCATTCCTTTTCATAACATATCATACTTTCATAAATCAGAGTCCATTTTTTGTAGGCTGTTTTTGAACCCAGTCAACGACGGGTACTTTTGCTAATATATATATATATATATATATATATATATATATATATATATATATATAGACTGTGTCAATCGCTTTATTGTAGATTAGTAAAATATCAATAATTCACTAAATATATGTCACAAAAATATAAAAATTGCATAATCAAATGACTGCTTTAATGTTAATTATTTCTCAAAATTTTATTCAAATTCATGCGATATTCCCAAAGTTATGACATTTTATTCTTTATCAAGATATTTCCACTGTCTATCTCTTTATTGCAGGTCTCTTAAAATGTTGTATTAAGGCAAAATATAATGTGTAATCATGAAAACTTTACTTTTTATTATATTTTTTCGCTAAAGAATAATAAACAAAAGCACATCCTAGGTGCTAAGCTTCAAATAAATGAATTATTCATCGCTATATACACCATTTTTAAAGATAACGTTAAACAACCTTTTTTCCACCGAAGAAGTCAATTGTTTGATCTGAAAAGGAGTTATGGTTCTGGCGACATCAACTACTTTCCTCCACAGGGTACCCTTTGAAGTAAATTGCTCTCCTCCTCGTAAACACCTCTTTTTAATATTGAGCAGAGATGTTCAATGGAGTTAAGATCTTGAGAACACGGTGGCCAGCTCATGGGTGTTTTTCCAAAGAAACCCATTGATTCAAGGAAGGCTGCAATCGCCATAGCGTCATGCATAAAAATCATCTGAAAGCGACGTGACAATGGTAAGTCATCTAGCCATGGTGACAAATGTTTATCCAAAAAGGCCGTGTACGCATTGCTGGTAAGTTTTACACCCTCTGGAACTAGGAATGATCCAACCAACTTATCCTCAATGATTCCCGCCCCAAACATGATGCCTCCACAACAGGGTTTGGAGTTCCGTTCGAGTTCAAAACTTTGCCCCATCCATCCGAACCGTTAAAAGGAACACAGGTCTCATTTGTAAATGGGAAACGTTGGAAATCCATTTCATGTAATTGTGTGCTCAAGCCATTCGTTTTTTTTTCTATTTTGTTTGCTCAATGGAGACCTGGGAATAGTTTTGATGTTCCTTGCCATCTCATTCAACGTATTGCATCGAGCCTGTCTGGATCTTGGAGTGATTTCAACTCTTGCAAAAATGGAAACACTGGTGCTTTTTGGGTTTCGGTTGACTTCCCTACGAATTTTCCGAATATCACGATGGAAAAGGTTTCTCCTGGTGCCTTTATCCTTTCTGGTTGAGATTGTTCATGAATGAAGCCGAAGTTATTGGATCCCTTTGCAGCCCCAAAGCTAAATCTTTGATGGGCAATCCTTCTGGGAGTACAGCAACAATCCTTTCTTTTTCGAAAACCGTTAATCGCCCATTTTTAGCATTTTAAAAGACCTGCAATAAAGCGATGGACAGTATAAATTACTTGATAATAAATAAAATGTCATAACTTCGTGAATATCGAATAAAATTTGGGGAAATAACTAACCTTGAAAAAGTCATTTGATGATACAATTTTCATTTTTTTACGTATATATATACTAGACTACCCATAACCCGTTGGGTCAGTATGTTATATTAGCTATGGAATGTATGTATGAGCGTGACACTTGTGACGTAAAGAAAATAGTTTTTTGTGACATAACAGAAACATTTCTATGAAAGTATATTAAAATGGAAAAAGAATATCGATAGATTTCTATGAGTCGTTCTGTTTATAATTGTTTATTTTTGGAAAAAATTACAGCCATTGAATTATAAGTGGTTTGCCATACTTAGAGATAAATGTGCATTGAACAGACACCATAATACTTAAAGTTAAATTCAAATTTTGATATATCTCATAATTTAAACGCGAAAAAAAAACAATTGGAACTTTGAAAACGTACACGGTAAAACAATACGTTTTATTGTCGCGTTGATCATTTATTTGTAACGCAACTTAAACAAAAACATATTTTCAGGGTTATTTATTTATGTTGGTAGTGTAGAAGAAAATGTAGGAATGTTTTAAGAAATGTGTATAAAAATATGGAGAATAAATTAAAAAAAAGAAAAAGGAAGGCGGTGGGTAAATTGCCGTCGTAAAATTCTCTTATGGTTGTCAACAGGTTAAAGTAGATTTATTTGTAAGAAAATTGCGTTAAATAACTTAAACGTAATACGGAAATGAACGATGTAAAGAAAGCAGAAAGTATTAACAATTGTTTATTTGGATAATTTAAACGCGAAAGAAATGGGACGCTGAAAACGTATACAGTAAAACAATGCGTTTTATTGTCGCGTTGATTATTTAGTATAATATATATCGTATATATGAAACAGGTCGATGATTATGCATATTATTTGTAATCACGTTTTGCGTTTTCTTCCCATATCTTGAAGTGTTTTATTCAATAAATTTTAAGACATTGGCTTTTCTAAGGACATTTGTTCGAACGAAACCGGTCCAGCGATTTGTGTTTATTTGTTTACGCTGTTATGAGTTTATGTTTATGGACGCATGCGCCACCGGAAGTTGTAAACCGATGTTTGGTTACAACATCCGTTACAAGATCAGTTGAGTTTTATAATTATATAGATTTAAATATTGTATGAATTCGGTAAGAAATTCATTTTATACGGATTTCTTCTAACAAATATGTCTTCCACTAAATGGTGATTGTATAAATTAAATAAAATTATATATTTAAAGAAATTATATATATATATATATATATATATATATATATATATATATATATATATATATATGCATGACCTCTATTCAATGTTATGTACCGGACTGGTCTTTTATGATTTAAATTCGATCCCTTCAGATATTATATATACATATATATATATATATATATATATATATATATATATATATATATATATATATATATATATATATTTCTGAGATAATACAATAATACGATGTTAGGGCCCTAAATATTTTTATTAAAGGTAATAAAAAATAAAAGGAAATAGACACACAAGTATTTGCTCATTTTGAAAATGTTGGTCG
>NC_136493.1:57220103-57255103 GCF_053919585.1 Euprymna scolopes | reverse complement strand
AATATTTGAAACAAATAATAAAAAGTTTGAATAAAGACAAGTTAAATATTTGGAGCATATAAAAATGAAAGCAATAAAAAATATATATGCCTCAAACGTTAAATAATGAGGAAATAGAAATAGGTCAATTTTCGGACGAAAAATATTTTGATAATATTGAGTTAATGACCGGATAGAAAAGAAGAGTGAATTTTAGTCGAGAGATTCGCCTGCGAAGAGATCGTTACTTTATATCCAAGGTAACAAAGTAGTAATTACGGCCGAGATATAAAAACATCTTGGCAGTGCGACTCCAAATAACATTTATCCAGAAAATATATTTTAAACATGAAAGGACTTCTCTTGGTTTAACTGTCTAATGCATTGAAAGTTGGATGTATCGTTTATTTCAGAGCTTCAAGTTGAGTGTCAACCGTCTATATGTATATATATATATATATATATAAATGTAATTCTTAGTTCGTTCGTTATCAATAAAACGAACTTTCTACATTACCAATTAAATTGAAATTTTCAGACAGTCTTTCCTTAGAGTCGAGGAATGTTTTTATTTTATTAAAATAAATTAATATTGCAAATTATAAAAATATTAAATAAAATAAAAATATTTTTCGTAAGTGGTTTCTGCGAGACTGCTCGTTTTTTTCGGTAACTTCCGTTTCCACGACTCTCGAATTACAAGATAAGTAAAAAAAATATCCCCTATTTTTTAAAGTTAAGTTCATTTGTTTATCTTACCAATTTTTAAATTTTAAATTCCTTTGTTTACTTAAGGCTTTTCACTCATCAAACATTACGTTTAGTTTCTTTCACGGCAGTTTTTACATAAAAAGTCTGTTTTAACTTTTTCTGAACTATAATAAAATTAGAAAGTTGCTGTTTCATTTTACGACTTGCCCCAGCGCATTATAAACACCCAAACCTCCTTATGTTAAAAACAGGTTTCGGATTAAACACCCGCTTCCACAAACCTTGAACGCCATTCTTAACATAGAAAGGTTGGGGTATTTATTCTGAAAGCCGTTTTTAACATGGGGAAGTTGGGGTGTTTATAATACACTGGGTAAGTCGTAAAATTAACGAAGTTGCTATTTATTATTTATTGCAAAAACTTGCTTAAAATTTATTTATTTGACAAAAAATGACATTTTCTACAAATATTTAATAAGAAATACAAATAAACGGTAGGTTTTGTTTTTGTTTTCTGTTGATGTTTCTACATTTAAAATTTTACTTTGCTTTTCCTAGCGTTGCCGAACTGAATGCTGAGAAAATAATTACACAACACTTAAAATTTAAATCATTGTGGATCTATTAAAACTGTCCTTTGGAAAATAAATATTTAAAATAAAGTGGCACTTATGTACTTATGTTATCGTGCTATTTTTTAAAACAGTATTTTCACGTTAAATTCAAATTTTACCATATCTTTTGTTTATTAATTTGTTAGGTGAAAGTACAGATAACCCGGTCGGTTTCTAATGTGTGGAACATCTAGTTCCTGAAAAAAAGGGTACTCTGGATAGTAACAAAAAATAAAGATTGCCTCAGTCTCGAAAGATTTCTTCTCTACTGATCGAGAAAAAAAACGGTGTTTCTCTCCCCCTCTTTGTCTCTCTTCCTCTTTTAATATATCTCTCCATCCATCTCTTCCTTTCCCTCTCTCAATCTATTTTTCTCTTTATATCACCCTCTCCATCTCTCTTTGAGGCCCTTTCTCTCTCTAACTCCCTCTATCTCTCTCCTTTCCTCTGTCTCGCCCTCTCTCTGTGCCTAACTCTCCCCTCTCTCTGTCTATCTATCAATTATCTCCTTCTCTTTCTCTATTTCCCTCTCACATTCTCTTTTCTATATATCTTCCTCTCTATCTGTCCATCTATAATCCCTCATCCTATTTTAGTCTCCTGAATTAATTACAGTGAATAAATTGTCAAAACATGGATAAATCCTATTTTAGTCACCTAATTTACTGACTGTGAGCATAGAAGTTATTTGGAAATTGCTGCTACCTTGAACAGCACTAGGAGTAACTGATAAACCCTTTCTAATTAAATTTATTTTGACAGACATTCGGTGACAAAATGACATAGCATTAGCTCTTGCTGCATACGGGATACCTGCGACCTTGCTACCAAGTAGAACTATTTATTCTACTTTGAAAAAATCAATTTCTCAAAGATCTCATGTTCGACATCTCCAAAACATCCAGTATGAGGAAAAATACTGCAGAAATGCAAACTTAGTGTTCAGGATGAATGCACAATGGTACGAAAAAAAATCACTTGAGGCTCTTGGTTGATCCTTGCAAGATTTGCGTGGCAATGTCAGACCATTTGGGAATACAGTAATATTACTTGTAGGAGATTTCAGACAAATGTTACCTGTAATTCCTCAATCAACACCAGCAGATGAAAAAATGCTTTCCTCAAATACTCTATGTGAAGACATTAAACTGAACTCAAAATATGCGTGTCCAGTTGCAGACTGCTCGATCGGCACAGAAATTTTCCCATCACTTGTGGGAAATTGGGTACGGAAAAGCGCTAGCTGGTCCGAGTTTAGGGCGAACTTCTTGACTCCTAACTTCTGTAATTTTATTACATCAAAAAAGAGTTAGTTTAAAAGGTTTTTGCAGATATTCAAATTAATTATACGAATTCTACTTGACTGAGTGACCGAGTTATTATTGCAGCTCAATACAAAGATGTCCACAAAGTTAACGTTATTATTCAACGTAAAATTCCAAGTGAGGTAGTCAAATACAAATCCATCGACACTGTTGTGGAATCAGATAAAGTGGTTAATTATCCAACAGCTATATTGCCAGAGATGCAACCGCATGTACTGCAACTGAAAATTGGCGTACTAATTATCATGTTGGGAAATATAAACCAATCCAAGCTTTGCAATGGCACATAGTTTGCAGTAAAACAATTAACAAATAATATCATAGAAACAGCAATCTTAACAAGATCTTTTACAGGTGAATATATATTCATTCCACGCATTCGTATGATTCCACCAGATACATCATTACACGTTAGGAAATTGCACTTTCCAGTTTTATTGTCGTTTGCAAAACAAAGCTCGGGGAAACAATCTTTACAATTGTGTGGCTTACAATTACACACTGACTGTTTTTTCACATGGACAGTTTATGTTATGTGTTCAAGAGTCACCAAACTAGAAACTCTCTATATCAGCTAAGAAAATAGAACAACAAAAACTGTGTACGCATACGAAATGGAAAATTAAACCTCTAAGAAATATGGTTTTTCTGATTTTAATACTTTTTCCATTGCGACAATTTGAGCCACAGCAATGCGTGGCAGGGTACAGCTAGTATATATATTAAATGGGCTTTTCCGTAACCACTGACGAGGTAAATGTTTTTCGCATACTTTTCTTGTTAGGGATTTCCCACTTTTTTCCTTATCTTCAAAAAATGCTCTATTGCCAAAAGTGTGTTTATTCATAAAGTCTGAAGAAATGCTGGTTTCTGAAAATTTTCAAGCGATATAATGCTTGAATTTGTCGAACTGGATATTGAAACAATTGTCGCCTAAAATTGAAATGCACTTTTTGTTGCCATCAACACCTTTTTTGAATTCTTGATTTTGCATACACAGCATATATATATATATATATATATATATATATATATATATATATATATATACTTGTACAAATGGAAATTTTTTTAACTTTCTTGAAGTTTACATTTGGATTTTACCGTCACTGGATTTTTTATCTTCCACTAGACTATCCATTAATGTGTAATCACCTTTTTCTTTACCGTATTCCCTCTGATTAACTTATTTTGTTTTTAAGTAAGGTCTTTGACTTATTTGTTGTTTCATCAAATACTTCTACATGCAAAATCCGATCCTGCATTTTGCTAATTCCTACCCTCTGATGAGAAGGAGAGTATTTCTTCGAAACTCCGCGGATTAAGGACTATCCATTTATCTAGTGTTTCCTTTTCAAATTAAATATGTTTTTAATTCATTTCAAAGTGTTTTTAATATGTTTCATTAACTGTTTGCTCATATATTATATATATATATATATATATGATTACTTCACTTAATCACATAAATTAATATACGAAGATATAATTTTATACGTATTTTCAGTATTTACTTCAACAGTGCTCAATAGATAGGTAGAGCTAGATAGTAAGTTATAAAAATATATGTGGCCATTAAGCTACACAGAATATTCTGCGTTTCATTCTCGCGAGAATTCGTTAGGCTTATGCGGAATGAAACGCGGATTATTCTGTGTAGCTTAATTGGCATATATATTTTCATAACTTACCATATATATATATGTGTGTGTGTGCGTGTGTGTGTGTGTGTGATATATATATATATATATATATATATATATATATATATATATATATATATATATATAAACAGAGATGTGTGTGCCACAGACGATTTCTGATTGGTTAATCCAATAATCACATCTCCTAAAAAACTATGGTTCGTAGGCTCTTAATTTTACCATAAAATATTATGGCTTTATTTATTGTCCATCTTGGAAGGGTTTAATTTTTTTCTAACTTGTTTATTTACAAATTAAAAAAATACGAATCTTACACAATCTTACAATCCAACCTACGACATCCACGGCCGCCATTCTGCTAGCCGCAGACACGTACACAACACGAAAACAATGTTTTGAAAATCTAGCAAAAATTAATTTTCCTGAAATTTTTCAATATTTAAAAATAAATTATGCCGGCTGATAAAATTTTTAAACTTCTTTTAAAGCTAGAAAGATAAAATTTAAAAATACTTATTTTTATGTAAAACGCGCGTTCCCTCGTGGTCTTTTCATTTCGGGTTTGTATTACTGTACACATAGATTCGAAAAAGTTGTCAAAAAACAAATATATAACAAATAAATGTTATCAAAGGCAAGATAAGTTACTTTTCTACCAAACTGGATATATTTTTCGTGTTTTTATTCAATGTAACACATTTATTCAGCTCGAAAAACGGGTTTGTATTACTGTACACATAGATTCGAAGAAGTTGATAAGATACGAAACAAAACACGCGCACCCACGCACACACACTCACGTCCACTACCGTCCTTGGCTACGTCACGTTGTTATGGCAACACGATAAATACACAGTAAATTTGATTTTCTTCATTTCTACGCAAATATTACGCAAATATAAATCATATAGAATATCTGTATGAATATAATTACACGTAATAGTTAAATAAAGATGATCATCGTATAAGAGAACCGAAAAAAAAAACTAATAGGGAATTTGTATAAAGTTGTATTTTCTTTTTGATACTTATACAGTTTAGTGACGACATTAAAAAATGGAAATATTGAAAAAAAAATTTATTATACGTAACTGTTATAGACTGAAGTTCTCCGAAAAAAAATTTCACTTCATTTGATCAAGTACTTTTGTTCTTACAGCGAAAAACAATTATTTATCACGACGACGTCAACGTGGCCCTTTTGAAAATGTACCTAGCAGAATACCTCCATTTTAGGCCAAACTTCGCAATCTAGCCTTTTTTTCTCGCCATATTGAGATGCGCACAACACATCTGCAATTTTTTTACGTTTTTTTTTTCTTTTTTTTTTTTTTTTAAATCTGCAATTTTTTTGCGTTTTTTTTTTTTTTAAATAAGAATACTATTGAATATGCAAAGAAATTGAAGAATGCAAAGAATTGAAGAATTTTTATACGAGATTATTTTCGAAACATGCTCAGTTGGACATGCATGGATAACTTCGAAACTTCGTTTATTTACTTCTGTTACAAATTAAAAAAAAACCCAAAAAATGGCATCTGTCTTCGCAAAAAAAAAAAAATCTCATTCTGGTGGGGGAAAAAGGGCTAGATTGACCTAAAATGGAGGTATTCTGCTATGTACGGCAGTTACCTGCCCTTGGGGAATTCCTGGCCCTGCAATAACATTTCCAAAATGGCCACGTTGACGTAGCCGTGATAAATCATTGTTTTTCGCTGTAAAAAAAAAACTACTTGATCAAATGAAGTGAAATTTTTTTTCGGAGAACTTCAGTCTATAACAGTTACGTACAATAAAATTTTTTTTTCAATATTTCCATTTTTTAATGTCGTCACTAAACTGTATAAGTACCAGACTATCATTACACACAAAAAAATATAGATTTATTTTTGGGTAAAGTTCCCCCGGGTTTTCCTTTCACTTCAGTAAATAATGGTCTTTTGTTATATATATGGCGTACTATTATCCTAATATATATGATGTTTATGTTTATATATATGCATAAGTGATAGTGTCTGTGTGTGTCTGTGTGTGTCTGTGTGCATTTCCCTACGCTAAAACTCTGTCAATTTTAAGCCTACAGATTCGAAATTTGATATACAGGGTACTGAGATTTGGGAAAATCGATGTGATAGGTTTTCGACAGAAATTTGGCGATTAAGTGGTCAATATTCAACAATTAGACCTTTGAGAACTCTACCAAACTTCTCCTACAATTTAAGGTCTGAACATGTGATATTTTATATATAGATTCCTTGGACATGGATCTAACTTATTAACTTTACTTGATCCCTAAACAATAAATGTTAAGAGCTCATAATAGGGGTCAAAGTTTAAAAAAATTGACCTTTTTTTTTTCTCCTCAGCATACACTTCAAAACACCTGGGCAACGCCGGGCACCGATTGCTAGTATATATATATATATATATATATATATATATATATATATATATATATATATATCGGCAACAAATTTCAATAATATATTTCGTTAAATATTACAAATGACTTGTGCCTGCATATTTTTTATTGGTCGCTTTAGATAGCTGATTTATTTTGGATATTCAGGTTTAAACTGGCAGATCAATTTGCCGTACTTTTTGAATACTTTCATAGTACATCCCTCCGTGTTACATCTTTAGGGTTTTGATGTGTTAAGGTCCATAAGTTAAAAGTACGCTATTACTACTACAACTAAGCATACGGTACCCGCCAGAGACATCATTAAAAGTTATTTACGCAATACGCATTTCCTTGGAGATACTCTGGAACCCAAGGGAAACGGGTATACTACATGTATCACAAATTTATCTCCAAATTCCAGTCTGAAACTCGAAAACCCATCCGACATCCAGATAAGACCAAGAAAACATATGCAATTGGCTTTTAGCAAACAAAAACTTTATGGATGACTTCGATGATGCAGCAGGGAATCAATAGGTATTTGCCAGATTAGTGATGGCTTGACAAGATCTCTACATCCCGTGACACATATATCGCTGTAGATAAAAGCAAACTGGCAGTACACTTGCGACATCTGCATATATCAAAGTGAATAGGAAAACAGGAAATCGCTGACAACTTCAAACGTTTTAGTCATACGTGATTAGGTGTCCAACTTGAAAAGCTTTACAGAATCATTTCAAATGACATTAACATTGTACTCCCATTAATATTAGGTTGGTGCAAAGACAATATTGTTTTCTCACATATGTTACTTTTATATATACTTTCTAAATTAATTCATTAAGATATATAGCCATGTCATATATCATTTTGAAGAGAGTTTTTCGCACTATCGAATCGTGTTGTTATTTATCGTTCTCAATCTCTTAATTCATTTTTCTGTAGGCTTTTCGACTGCATGGACAAAATTCAAATCTACACGATTTGCTTGTTCCAGCTCAAACTAAGCAGAAGAGCTGCCGAGACAGCTCGTAATATAAATTATGCGCTGGCCCACGAACCACTAATGAACTCAAAAGATCATAATTCTTCCATAATAAACTTAAGAAAGACATGTGTGCGTACTTTTTATAAACTCTTCGTCCTCTCTTGCATATATCATATCACCACTGAGGACGTCCGGGAGAAAACACAGCATACAAAATGGCTTCTACGAATTCCTCTGGGTTAAAAAAAAAAGAATCAGCGTGAAGACGTCAACTGATCAACAGAAATGGTCATGATAGCATGGCAAGGGGCAGTGTGAGAACAATATAAGGCAAACAAGAAATACTAGACGATATGCATACCGACATTTTCAGGTTGAGTAACAATCGCGCAAGTCAGAAAAGAGAGAAGTACTTGTTAGTACTCTTCATACAAGCAGACAATGGGATATGTGAAGTAATAGTAGCAGTAGTAGTAATATTATTAAAATCTGTATCACCTCTATGATAGACCTACATTCTCAAGCGTTCTTCATTATGAATTTAGTGCAATTACGCTATTGGAGCATATACGTACAAATGTTTAGTTTTAGCGGCTAAAGTATACTCCAATCTATTATGCCAGTAGCTTTAGAGGATGTAAGTGCTTATTATAAGTGATAGTATTATCAATGTTATTAGTTAATAGTAGTAGTAGTAGTAGCAGCAGCAGCAGTAGTAGTAGTAGTAGTAGTAGTAGTAGTAGTAGCATGATTCGCCTTGATACAACCGGCTTCATGGTGGATTTCCTGCCAGATTAATTGCATTTCTTCCCAATATTTTGAAGTCTATAGTTATTCATATTTTTTTAGTTTAGGCGGTGGTAATGTTTACATAAGGCATGTCAAAAACGTTTGATGCCAGATTTGGCACAATTTAGTTGATATGTACCTATGTATGTGAATTTTATATTGTAGATCTTTGATTGTTTGATATTTTTGATTAAAATAATAGCAGTATGTAGATAAACGTGTTTTGTCGCAAAAGCATGCCTAATTAATGCAGTGGTTGTAGATAAAATCCCGAGGCAGGTCTTCATTGGTAAAAGATAAAATTAGCGACATTATTAAGAAGACGCTTTCCACTAACATAAAGTAGATGCATTGGTCTTCTTTTCTTTTTGTATTTTGTGTTGTAGATGGAGTATTCTTCAGTGTGGAACGATAAATTTGTCGCCATAAAAAATTACACTATAGCTTTCTTTTAAAACCTTTTATGGAAGAAATCAATTCAGGTAACTTGATTATGTAGTAGAACTGACATTTAATCAATTTAGCCGCTTTCAGCTTCAATCACCGCCTCGATACAGGTTCGTAATTGGGAGCATGCTTTTTCCACAAGCTCAGTGGCGATCAGACTAGCTTTGGTGTTGTGGGAGGTCATGTTCGACATATGATCAAACGAAGAAGTCATGCAGGTTCAGGTCGGGAGAGGAGGGAGCCAGTGAAAGAAAGGTCTAAAGTCATAGTACTTCTTCTGAAGCCAATCCTGGGTCTCTTTAGACTTGTGGCCGGGCGCCGAGACCTGCTGCCACATCAAGGGTTTGCTAACAAACACCTGATTGCAGCAGGGGATCATCACACTCTCCAACACATCCAAGAACACTTTGGTGTTGACTTTCAAGCTGACTTCGAAGATGTGAGGAAACATGTAGTGACCCTCTCTTAAAACCACACAAAAGACAATAACCGTGTTGAAAACTTCGTTGAGCTGTGCCTTCAAGCGTTAACCGTCCGGATTTGTATTTTGAAGGTGCTGGCAATGGTCCTGCTATCACAACTTTGATCGGTAGAAAGCATGAGTTGTACAGGGCACATCTCCGGTCTCACTCATTGAACATTGTGTCACTTTTAGACATGATAGAATGCTCCTATCGCGCTTGGGAGTTGTACACAACTGGCCAACTAGTAGATGATCTGCAAAAAAGAAAAAGAAAAATGATTTTCATCAAACAGAAATGTAATCATGTCACTTTTCTAGGATGACAATTTTAACGTTCTAACGAAGTCGATACATGATTCTCGAAATCTGTTGTATTTTAGTACTAGATTTCAGACATTCACGCACTATTTCAAAATCTCTAAAAAGGTTCTTTTGGGGAATTCTATTCGTCACTTTGTGTGCATTTGTTTGAATTTCGCTTTCATCGTGTATATTTGCACGTTTTAAAGTGATTTTTCATGAGATGAATGGGTCTTATGAACAGACATTTTTATATTTAAAGATTATTTAGCTAACAACAGTAATTATTTTTAGAAAAGCAGAAAAGGTAATATATTTCTTAATAATATTTACCCCTGAATGAATTTTAAGTGTTGATCAAGAACCTAACCCAAGGTTGTATCAGCATCTTTCTACAGTTTACGGAAACTATCGCAAATGCAGCAGGAAAATGCCCGACGCGATTAGCCAATCAGCTGTACGTAGACGATAATTAAATACAGTTTTCTCGGAAAAATATAAATATTTTTTTATCTTATTAAACTCACAGTAAATCTGTGTGCAAGTTTTATTTTCAATGTTTTGAATTCATCGCCTGGCAGTGTTTGCGTCGGCTTTTTTCGCCAACTTTCCTGCTGCTTAACGTAAACTGCTCGAAAATGTCGACGCCACTTGAGTCAGGTTCTAGATCCTTACCGAATTTTATCATATCAAATGGAATATTATTACGAACAGTAAATTATACAGATTGATATAGAAGACACCGTGGAATTTCCACCTGTTCTGCTAATAAATGAATAATGTACGACAAAAATTCTTCACATTAGTTAATTCTGAGAAATTTCATATAGGAAAAAGCGGAAGGCGTCGACAGATGAATTAATTGAATTCCATCGCAATAATTATTAAATATTTTGTAGTTGTTCTTCGCTGATTTTGCCTTCACGCGACTCAAAGCGTTTGAAGAATCAGACATTTCTAAACGTCAAGGAAGTTGCTCTAAAAAATTGAGAACCAAGAATTTACCGAAATTCAATATGGAGCCAATAATTCGATGCTGTCATCTTGATTATCGTTTTTAAAAAAAGATAAAACGGTCATTGCATTAGATTTGCCAGGGATTTGATGAAATTAACATAAGATTGATATTTCGTCACATGTTTCTTCTATTTCTTCTCTTTAATCTTTTTTGTCTTATTATTATTATTATTAGTATTATTATTATTATTATTATTATTATTATTATTATTATTATTATTATTATTATTGCATCTCTATTCTCAAATTCGTTTTACTAAAGTTTCAGTTCGTTTCGTTCCTTTTTATTACATGAAATGATTAAATGCATATATACATTATATCATACCAATCTTGATATTTGGTATACCAGGCCCATGAATAAAGCAACATGTCAATAATAGATATATTAATACGAATATTTCAAATTAGGAAAACCCTGAATATATCAGCATATATTCGTGTCTATTAGCCTATTAGATTTAGTAACAGGAAATTTGACATTAGCTTAAAAGGTGTTTATTTCTTAGAATGAAAATTGTGTTTATTATGTTTAATTTTATAATAATAATAATAATAATAATAATAATAATAATAATAATAATAATAATAATAATAATAATAATAAAGAAAACTGAAACTGATATATTTTTTCCAAGGTTTTCTCCTAGTAGTAGTGCTTCTACTATTATAGGTGTAATTTTGATTTTCTTCATCATCCAAATCCCTTTTAACTTTCTGGCTAACTCTGTGTATTTGCTCCGTTTCTCCTTTCTTTCATACTCAGCCTGTGGTCAGCTGGGACAGCAAAATCTATGATTTGACAGGATTTTTCTTTCTTTTTAATTATTACATCTAATCTTCTTGCTTGGTGGGTTTGTCCGTCTGCATGTCCATGTCCCATAGGATTCTGTGGTTCTCCTTTTGCGGGCTTATGCTTGTACCATTTTTCTGAACGTTCAAAATGCAGTTGTTTGCATAATTCCCAGTGTACTTCCCTCCCCACTTGGTCGTGCCTGTTTTTGTATTCCTTTTGTGCCAGTTTGCTGCATTCACTTATATGGTTTATCGTTTCGTCTCTTTGCGCACAGAGTCTGCATTTGCTTTTTTTCTTGTGTTTTATCGATCTTTGCTTTGATATGGTTGGTTCTTATCGAATTATCTTGTGCTGCATTTATGAGGGATTCAGTTTCTCAGTTTATATATCCTTTTTGCATCCATGTCCAAGTGTTTTCGTTATTCTCATCTTTTGCCATTCTTATGAATCTTCTGTGTAGTTGTTTCTCTTCCAATTTTTCTTTTCTTGTTTTGTCATTTGTCTCTCTGTTTTCAGTTATTTTTTTAATTTTTTCAGTGTCTCTCGCTGCCATAATTATCCTTTCAGTATTTTGCATTGTGTATTTTTCTAGTTCTTTTTTTTTTTTTTGTGGCATTCACACAGTCTTCTATGGTGACCAGTCCTCTGCCGCCGTCTTTCCCTTTCACGTAGAGTCTGTCAATATGACTCTTTGGGTGTAGTGTATTGTACATGGTCATGAGTTTCCTGGTCTTCTGATCGAGTTGTCTCAGTTCTTCTTTTGTCCACCCTATAAACGGTCCGGAGTGCCTTACTAGTGATACTGACCATGTATTTATACCTTTTATTAGGTTTCTGCTATATAATTTCGTTTCCAGAAGTTTTCTTGTTCTCCTGAGGTATTCCTCTCCAATTCTCTCTTTCATTTCTGCTGCTTTGATGGTGTCCGCTTCCAGAATTCACAAGTATTTATATTCGTCTTGTTTCCCTGGTGCCCTCATCTCCGTTTGGTTGAGTAATTCCATGCCTTCTGTCGTTTCCAGTTTTCCTTTTCTTAGTAGTGTGCACTTTCCCATTCCAAATTCCATTTGGATATCCTGGCTGAAAATTCTGGTAGTGTTAATTAATGTCTCTAGCTCCTTTTCAGTCCTTGCAAAAAGTTTCAAATCGACCATGTACATCAGGTGGTTCATTTTTTCCTCTGTGTTAGAGAACTTGTACCCGGCTTGGCACTTTCTCAGAATACTGTTCAGGAGCATCATGACTATGATGAACAGTAATGGTGATAGTGAATCTCCTTGGAAATGACTCTTTGTATGCTGATTTCTCCCATGTGTAGTCTCTTAGCTGTCAATTCCAGTCTCCATGTTCTCATTGTATTTTCTCTTACGCTGGTTATCCCGCTTGGTATTTTATACATTTTAAGCATTCTATTATCAATGCTTCGGCGATCCTGTCTTACGTTTTTTTTTAGCCGACCCATGCCATGGCTAAATTCTTTCTCTTTCTTTTTACCCCCTTTCGGATTTTTTGATCTATATATACCAGATCATGTGTTTCTCTTTTTCCTTTTTGGCATCATTTCTGTTCCTCGGGAAGGAGTCCACGATTATTCAGGGCGTGTTAGATTTGTTCCCTCGGTTGTGTTGTCAGTATTTTCCCCGTGATCGGCCTATAGTTGATGGGGCAGTTCCTTTCTCTGTGTCCTTCTGTAGCTGTGCGGTTCTACCTTTTGTCATCCAATCTGGCACGCTTGTTTCTTGTATACATCTTCTTAGGTTTTGGGCTAGCCTCTCATGTAAGGTTGTGAATTTTTGGAACCAGTATGCGTGTTTCTCGTCGTGCCTTGGTCTTCTCCAGTTTGGCCATTTTTCCTATGGTTTTCTTTAGGGTTTCCTTGTTGATTTCATTCATTGTTCCTTCTTCTAATTGTTGTAACTCTTCTTTCATGTCTTTCAGCCATTTAGTATTTCTATTGTGATCTCGTCGTTCTTGCCATATTTTATTCCAGTAGAGTTTTGTTTCTGTCGGATTTGGTTGTTCTGTTTTTGTTTTTCCTCCGTTCACATTTTGGTAGAATTAGCTTTCATTGTTTTCAAATGCCCTGCTTTTGTTTGCATTGTTCAGATTTATATTTATATCGTCTCAATCTACCTTCTTTTGCTTTTATTTTTTGGTCCAGTTCTTCGTGTTTCTTGTTTAGGCTCTCCTTACCATTCACATTTCCAGTATTCCATCTTCTCCATATTGCTTTCTTCTTGTTGATGATTTTGGCTTCTTTTTTATGTTTGTGTATTTGAGTTTCTAATCTTATTTCCCATCCAGGTTTTGTCGGTCCACTTTTCCCCGATTGTTTTTCTGATGTGAAATTCATACTTACCATTTTGGCGCCTGCGTAAATTAAGTTGTTTTAGTCTGTGATTGTGTCTGTTGGGATGTGTGGGAGAAGCTTGTTAACATTCTCCGTTTCCATTTTTAATTTCTTCTGCTCTTGGTTCCTTATCGTTATTTTCATCATTTATCATCCTCATCCTTTCTTCATTATTATTATCATTATTATTATTATTATTATTATTATTATTATTATTATTATTATTATTATTATTATTGTAATATCGATAAGTACCACGGGAAATGGTCGCGAAGTGTCTGAGTAAATGAGCAATCCGAAGAAGGAATGCACAATCCAATGTTTCAAATTAAGTAGTCGACTCCGGGTGTATCACACAATATAAAAAGCAAACAACAGCGAAATTATGCTTGTAGCAGTAATCGCATCTGGAGAAAGTTGTCGGAATACAATGTTTTTACTTGTCAGAAATCGCTGTGTCGGATTATATACTCTATTATAAAGAATATATTGGTTTATTTTTAAGTATATATATATGTGTGTACTTCATCTTGTAATGTAAAAGCTTGCGGGTAAAGCACGCGCTTCCTTAATCTTGAAATCGTTTTAAGTGGTAAGGAAAGAGCGAGAAAGCAATTAGCAAGTTAGACAACCACCTTTGACCTCTGCCGTCGTTTGAAATAAATTCGGAATTAAATCCTCACCTAATTTTATATATATATATATCGCGCTCTCTCTCTCTCTCTCTCTCTCTCTCTCTCTCTCTCTATATATATATATATATATATATATATATATATATATATATATATATATATATATATACTCGTGGGCCAAACAAATTTCATATATTTTATTGCACTAAATGCTATATTGAACAAAGAACAATTGAACAAGGAAACTTAAACGAGACTAATAACACAGAACAAGACAATTACTTTAATAAATGCTTAGAATCAGATCGCATTCCATTTTGATTTCTTTAAAAGATCAATCAAGGTGGAACACTGTGAAAAGGAGATGCTATTCCATTCGCTTTGCACAGCTTCACACAGTTTGTCATTGTTCGAAAAAGTTCTTCCGGCCAATGCACGAGATTTGGTTTAAATTGAGGTTTTCACCTTGCCAAAATATCGCATCAATTGAATTATCAGAAACACATTTTTTTTTTACTTTAGCAGTGTGAGCAGGAGGTATTATCATGTTGGAAAATAATGTTCATATATATATATATATATATATATATATATATATATATATGAAGTAAAATGATAGGGAGTTATATCAAGATAACTCATAAAGAGGTGACTGAACAGTGGCAACAATGATTCCAGATTTTCCATTTATTGTGAAGGATCGAAATGGGCATTGCGAAATATGATTTGTTTCAGATGATAACGAAATCGCTTTAATACAGATTAGCGTGGTTGCTCGAATTACAGGAACTCAAATAGACGTTGCAAAATATGGTTCGTTTCAATCTAGGATTTTGGCGAATGATGACGAAATCGCCTAAATACAAGTTTATGTATTGATTTGAACTACAAAACCAAAAGGGACTTTGTGAAACAGGCTTTCCTTGAATCGAATATATTTATATACACCCAAAGAAAACCAATTCACGTCATCCCTTGAGGTTCGCTTTTACAAATATCCGTGAACTTAGAAGTAACTTAGATGATGTAGAGTCTGACATATTAGTAAACTCTCTGGATATGTTAGCATTTAATGAGACAAATTTAGACTCCTTAATCCACTATAAAAACATGACAGGATACATCTTTCTCTCTCTCTCTCTCTCTCCCTCTCTCTCCCTCTCTCTCTTACTCTCTCTCTCTCTCTCTCTCTCTCTCTCTCTCTCTGCCGTAAGGATTTGGATAGAAATATGCACGGGTTTGAAGTTTATATTCGTAGCACCTTCCCTTTAATTAGAGAGCAATTATATCGTACAGTATAACTGGACGTATCCTAAATATAATTAGATCCTTCTTAGACAACAGGACCATTGGAGTTGTTATTGGTGGACGTACATCTAAGCAGCATAACATTAATGCAGGAGAACCTCAGGGGTCGATATTTGGCCACTATTATTCCTAATATTCATAAACAGCCTCCCTGATAATGTTGTGCCCGAAATGGGTATATGTGCTAATGATACAATGCTATATAACATGCATGAGGGAAGAACGGATGTACATAAATCTAAGACAATGGCAGAATCGTTAGAAAATGACCTCCAGGCCGTAGTGGAAATGCTAGTAAGACTAAGTTGCTTTCCTTTTACCAATTATAAGACGCCTTGCTAACCGCATATATTCTAACCCTAACCGCCTATTGTCGTTAGTTTATGTTTATTGTTATAAGTAATTGATAACCAAGTTGTGGTTTTATTTAATATAGAACTTTATTGACATATTTACATAAGAAGAGAGAATGAATGTACGTGTGTAGAGGTCTACGCCATGTTGTCGAATACGTATGTATTAGGCGGTTGACATCAATATTCATACGCCATGATTTACTTGTTACGCGTATGAAAGTAGTTCTATGATAACACTACATCCCCCTTACCAGAAGGAAGAAAAGTAGTACACATTGTTCAGATATTTATTGTTTAAATCTGTTTGGCCTATGGATTTCACGGCCATGTCTTGTTATGTTTGGTGCGTGTTTCTTAGTGTTTATTTGGTTTGAGATGCTTGTGTTAGGGAGTCCAGATTGAGATTGGGTTTGGTCACTGAGGTGAACATGTTTATGGGTTGCTTTTCCATCTGCTCTGATATGGACTCTGTTACGTCTTTTTGACGATCCATCTGGCAATTTGAGGATGTAAGATCTAGGTTCTCTACATTTGCTGAGAATTGTTGCTGGTTTCCATTTTCCAGTTTGGTTATCCCACATACGTACGTGTTTTCCAGGGACAAGTGCTGGTAAGTCATGGGCTGTTTTGTCGTGATAGGTTTTTGTATATCCTGTCTGTGCTTTAGTTCTTCGTGGATATGGTCACGGTTGGGAAATCTGTGCTTCGTGATTTTTGTAATCAGGTTCGATTTCATGATGCGACTGTTTAGAAGTTCAGCTGGGCTTGGAAGTTTGTGGCTGATGGGCGTTGTTCTTAAACACAACATTGCAAGGTTAACATTTCTTGCTTGCTTTGCTTTGACTATTGTTCTTTTAATGGTTTGAATCTGTTGTTCAATAAAACCATTTGATTTAGGAAACCTTGGAGATGATGTGATATGATCGAATTGCCATTGTTGAGCAAATTCTTTAAATGCTTCATTGGAGTACTGTGGTCCGTTATCACTAATAACTCTGGTGGGAATACCATGTTCTGAAAATATCTGCTTCATTGTTGATATGACCATGTTGCTTGTGGCGATCCCATTCATTTTCCGTATGATTGGGAATTTACTATAATAATCGGCAATAATGAAGCATTCCTGGTCGTTACAGTGAAACAAGTCAGTGCCAACAACTTCCCATGCTCTGCTAGGGATGTCATGTGGTTGTAAAGTTTCCTTTGGTTGTGCTGGGAGGTTTTCCTGGCATATTGAACACTTTTTGATCATGTTCTCAATATCAGTGTTAATTCGCTCCCAGTATACAGTATCTCTTGCTTGCAGACGTGTCTTTTCGATACCTTGATGGCTGTAATGTAGTTGGTCCAGGATAGTTTTCTGTTGGTTTTCAGGGATAATAATCCTTGAGCCTTTCATGATTATGCCATCACTGACAGATAACTGATCTCTGTATGAACAGTATGACCGAATTGTCGGTGGTACTTCCTTAATTGACTCTGGCCATCCTGTTGTTATGGTTTCATGTAATTGGTTGAGTATTGGATCAGCCTTTGTTTCCCTTTTTATTTCATTCAGGCGTTCGCTCCTGAATCTCACCAAGTCAACTCGAATATCTAAGTCGATCATGTCAGTGTTTTGAGTACTGGGGAGGCGACTTAGTGTATCAGCTACAGTCATTTCTTTGCCTCGTATGTATTCTATTTGTATCTGGTATCCCTGTAATTTGGTCATCATTCGTTGTAGCCTAGGAGGTGCACTGGTCAGTGATTTCTGTAATATCATGACCAAGGGTTTATGATCGGTGTGTACCTTGAACTTCCGTCCATATAGGTAGACATGATATCTGTGGACACCAAATACAATTGCTAGAAGTTCCCTTTCTATGCATGCATACCGTTGATCGGCGTCGACTTTGATGCATATGCAATAGGTTTTTT
Source organism: Euprymna scolopes (assembly GCF_053919585.1). Taxonomy (NCBI): domain Eukaryota; kingdom Metazoa; phylum Mollusca; class Cephalopoda; order Sepiida; family Sepiolidae; genus Euprymna; species Euprymna scolopes. Next base: position 57,237,034 of record NC_136493.1, on the reverse strand, counting down.
GTTTTGCATTAATGCTGCTCCAAGTCCTTTTAAACTCGCACTAGTTTGCAGTATTGGTACTTCATTCGTGTCGAAGTACATTAATGTGGAGTCTTTGGTGATTATTGTTTTAAGTGTTTCAAAGCATACCTTGTGATGCTCTTCCCAGAGAAAAGGTACGACTTTCTTCAACAAGCCTCTTAATGTATGTGTCTTGTCAGCCAAATTTGGGATGAATGGTGATAAATATGTGACATGGCCTAAGAATTCTTGTAGTTCTTTTTTGTATGTTGGATATGGCATGTCTTGTAAGTCTTTAAGTTTTTCTGTGTCTGGGCTAACACCATTTTCACTATATATCATTCCAAAGAAAGATATATTTTTTTATTTTATTTTGCATTTTGCTGAATTAAACACAATACCATTTTTTGCAGCTACAAGATCTTATCATGCTCTTTGTCCGTTTTACTATAGACAACAATGTCGTCTGTAATTCCAATTGCTCCGTCAACTTGTTCGAGTATCTGGTCCATTTCCATTTGAAAAATGTCCTGGGATACACTTAACCCGAATGGTAATCTCTGGAAACAGTATCTGCCAAAAGGGGGTTGAAATGTCGTTAGCAGCTGAGATTCCTGATCCAAATGTATGGACCAATAACCAGCTTTGGCATCAGGTTTAGAGAACAGCTTGTCACCTGCAAAGTGGTGTGTTAGCTCCTCCATTGTAGGGGTTGCATGGTGTGGTCTTTTTAGCGCAATGTTAAGGCGTCTTGGGTCTAGACAGATTCTCAGGCTTCCATCTTTCTTGTGTGAATAAGCTAGGCTGAAAAACCAGTCTGTTGGCTCTGTGACTTTTCTAATGATCTTGTTGCTGACCATTTTGTCTAGTTCCTGTTTTATGTTGTCCTTTAGGGCAATTGGGGTTTTTCTTGGTGGGTCAATGTGAGGTTGTACGTTTTTGCTCGTTGTTAACTTGACATGTCTAGGCATAGAGTCTATTTTGTCGAATTGATCTGGATAGATCTGTACCAAGTCTTCGATTTTGTTGATTGGTTTGACTATATTTTGTTCTTTCACCGTGCAGTGAAGAGTGACCATTTTCAGTATTTCCAGTGATGGTAGTCCTAGAATTGCTGGTCCATTTACATCTTCTATATAGAAGGTGCTTTCGTGCCAATCAGAGGTTTGGTAGTTGCATGGTATACTGATATTGCCATAGCACTTTATTGGTGTTCCATTGTAGGCTATTAATTTTTTGTCCTTACTTTGTTTTTTTTAGTTTTGGGAAGCCATCAGTGGTTAATTTCTCAGGAAACATTCTACGGAATGCAGAAATTGGTAATGTATTACCTTGGGCTCCAGTATCGACTTTAATTCGTAGTCTGTGAGTCCCGTTTCGATTAGGTAATTTTATATTTATATAAGCGAAGGGTTCATCTCTCTGTGTTTGAGAGGGTGTGTTAATGGTGAAAAAAGTTAAATTTTCAAATTATTCATTTAGTTCCTGGCTTTTGTTCCTGGATAATATATCAGTTTGGATGAAGTGTTTTTCTTGGTCTGGTTCATGTTTAATGGTTTTTGTTTTCCACGGTCTCTGTTTTGCGACCTTGACCTTGATCTTCTGTTATATAAACATACTGTTGCACAGTGGTTATATTTTCCACACGTTTTGCATTTGGAACCAAATGCTGGGCATGCTTCACGTCGACGTTCGTGACTTTTTCCGCAATTAAGGCAGTTGTTTGTCTTTCTATTTTGTTTATATCTTGTAATTGCTTGTATGTCAGTATTGGCGCTATTGTACCCCTCGTTATTGGTATTTAACATCTCTCTAAGCTGTTTAATCTGTGCGTTTGTTGCTTCGTACGTTTTACCAATACGAATGGTTTCATCCAGTATTAGCGTATTATCTTTTCGTAGTAGTTCTTTCTGGAATTCGACAATTGGGGTACTCGCAATAATTAGTTCTATAATTCGCTGTTCTTGTTCAGTGTCGGTTAGTGAGCATTTTAACGTAAGTTGACGACATCTATTGACGAAGTCGTCTAATGTCTCATTTTGTTTTTGTCTATAAGACATTAGTTTTAGTCTGTTAATCCTAAAGTTTTCTTTAGGTTCTTAATGCTCCAAGAATTTATTAAAAATGGTGTCGGGAGAACGTTTTTCCTCATCTGTTAATTTCCAAGTGTTCTATTTTTTGAGACCTTCGTTGCCGGTCTTTAGCAGTATATAATTTACTTGTTGGTCGGTTTTTATTTTGTTTATAGCAAAATATAGTTCTAGCCTCTGTTTAAAAAATTTAAATGTTTCCGCTGGATTTGGCATTTCCCAGTCCATAAACGGAATAATGTCATTATTGGTAGACATTATTATTAACGGCTATGTATTTTTTCGATAAACAGAAAATTCAATATGTCTGCCGGTGTGCGAAAATCCACACGTGTTTACGGGGACATATACGATAACAACAGTTGACAAAAATTCAAAATGTCTGCTATTGTGCAAAAAATCACACGTGTTTATAGCATATACGAGAATGACAGCAAAATTTTATAAAATGCACAGGTGGGTAAATTAATGAAAATTGGTTTACCCACCTTGTTTTGTCTTTTGTAAACATATTTTTCCGTTCGTGTCTGTTGCCGAAATTTTGTCTTTTGTGAAAGAAATGTTTTTCCTTTTTGGTCTGTTGCCGAATTTTTTTTTCTTTTGTTTCGTTTTCTGTTGTCGGTTGCGACTAGTCAATCCAACTGAGTGATTTTTTTAACTGTTATAAATGTTCAGTATCCATTTCGCTGCCACCATGTCGTTAGTTTATGTTTGTTGTTATAAATAATTGATAACCAAGTTGTGGTTTTATTTAATATAGAACTTTATTGACATATTTACATAAGAAGAGAGATTGAATGTACGTGTGTGGAGGTCTACGCCATGTTGTCGAATACGTATGTATTAGGCGGTTGACATCAATATTCATACGCCATGATTTACTTGTTACGCGTATGAAAGTAGTTCTATAATAACACTACATCTATATTCATGGCAAATAACATCCTGTCTGAGAATTCTTCCTTCAAACTCATTGGCCCAACATTTGCGGGCAATATGAACTGGGACAAACACATTAAGGGCATTGCGAAGACAGCTGCAAAGAAAATGTGCTAAAAGACTACCAACATCTGAGAATATCCTGTACCTCTACACAGCTACTATTTGCCCATGCATAGAGTATTGCTGCTACATCTGGGGTGGTGTATCTACCACTAGCCTCTTCCTCTTGGATAGGGTCCAAAAAAAGAGTTTTCTAACTTAATAGGTCACACTTTGTCAACTAAGCGTCAACCCCTGTCTCATCGCAATAATTTTGGATCTCTGTGCCTGTTTTAGAAATATTTTTATGAAATGTGCTTTGATGAACTCGTGACACTTGTGCTCCCTCGATGTACATATATCAACGAACCCGCTTAGTAATAAAATCTCACTCCTTCACTGTTGAGCTCTCTAAATGCCAGAATACTTTCTACTCTAATGGTTTCTTCCCTTGAACAGCTAGACTTTGGAATTCCCTTTCTGTTTCCTGCTTCCCTGACTGTACTGATATGCAGAAGTTTAAATGTAACGTAAACTAACGTCTTGTTAATCTTTCCTATGCATGCTCCCAAATAGTAGCCCCTTACGTTCAAGTGGTGATATGCCTTTGTTAGGCGTGAATGTGAGTAATACATATCGAAGAATTACATAATCGCCATGATGTAAACGAATGCATGGTCGGCATCACAACGATCAACGCGATCACAACGATCAACTTACACCAAGCGACTAAGAAATTCGTGAGAAGAAAGAACTGTAACAAATAGTTGTCACGTCACGTAATCACGATGGAATATACTCTGAATTTTAAAAAAATGAAAGGAACATTTAAAGTATAAAGACAATACGAATGTAGACAAAAAGGAAACAGAAAGAAAGTTCGAGGAAGAAGTGTGGAATAAAGAGAAAAAGACCTAACAATATATGAATCATACCATTATCTCCCAATTCCTTGGAAAGTCCGGGACTAGATATTTTTTTTGCTGTTTTGTCAGCCAGCTAAGAACTAATATCTAACCCCAGTTAATCAGACATTGCAATGGCATTTGTACTTAATGTTTTTGTTTTATTTTGAATCGTTTCACGTGTTATAATATCATGATTATTTTTATTTTCTTTTTTTTTTTCTGTATTCGCCTCCATAATTAGTAGTCCATTTTCTAGAAATATTAAACCTCTACTGTAATAAAAGTATCCTATATGTAAAACTCGCCCTCAGTTGAGTTTCTTGCGATGAAAGTTTATATTGAACCAGACATGTCACAAATGTTATACGTTCCACGGCCGACATTACTTTTATATTTTTTAGCCATGTGTTGCGAGCAACATAGACAGAAACTGCTGAGTCGTAGATTCTGTACAGGGGACCACGCTCGACCACTGGCCTCTCGCAGCACGTTACAATAAGTCTTACCTAACTAATATTCCTAGTGAACCAAGTGCAAAAAAGATCCAGACAATTGCACTTAAGGATACTAAAAAGTGCTCTCGGTTGGTTTCAATAAAAAGCAGGGCAATGTTGGCAGCTGATTTGGCTGGCCTATACCCAGCATTACAATCTTCAAAGAAAATGGAAGTATATATATATATATATATATATATATATATATATATATATATATATATATATATATATATATATATATATATATACTCTTACGAGTAGGAAAATTTATTATTATTATTATTATTATTATTATTATTATTATTATTATTATTATTAGCTCACAATGAGCTTTCACACAGGTCATAAAGGATCTCTGCTTAAGAACCGCCTGTTGCGGTCTCTGGAAGCTGAGTGACAACAAGTCTTCCCAGTTTTCCAGTGCTCCCACGTCTTCTGATAATATGATTTGGCATTATTGCAACAGTCGCTTACCATCGATTTCTCGCTAGCAGCAGCCATTGGTCTCCACTTTAATTTGAGTGGCAATAAACCTCTCCAAAGTGCCAGTTCTCTTCGCATGTGTTCATCGGAGGTCTGGTAAGTGCTCTCTCCTCAGTCTTTCCATTCTCCTTGACCCTTCTCGACTGTTTGGCATCATTCTTTTGTGGGGAGCGGTGATTTTGTAATGGGAGAGGAATGGGGAGGGAATAGTGTAGAGAATAGAGAACTTATAGATATGTCTCTTCTATGTTTCATGTGTTTTTCTCTGCAGCAGTTCGTCTGGTCCGCGCGTGTGTCTCATGTGTATAAGTCCCCACATCTAAGGGCTTTCCTTAACGCTTCAGCTGTTTTCATTATTGTTATTTGTTTTATCTTTCCAATCATTCTTGTGATTCTTAGTTCTTCCATATTTCTTCAAAGTTTTTCGAATTCTTCCTAGGGTTCCTACTATTATAGGTACTATCTTGACTTTTTTTATAATCCATACCTCTTTCAGTTCTTTGGCTTGCTCTGTATATTTGTTCTTGTATTCCTTTTGGGCCAGTTTGCTGCATTCACTTAATATATGGTTTATCGTCTCGTATCTTTGTTCACAAAGTCTGTATTTGCTGTTTTCTTGTGTTTTGTCGATCTTTGCTTTGCTGTGGTTGGTTCTTGTCGAGTTGTCTTGTGCTGGCAATTAGGGATGTAGTTTCTCGGCTTATGTGTCCTTTTCGCATCCATGTCCAGGTGTTTTCGTTATTTTCATCTTTTGTCATGCTTGCGAATCTTCCGTATAGTTGTTTCTCTTCCTACATTTCTTTTCTTGTCTTATTCTTTGTCTCTCTGTTTTCTGCCTTGTTGTTTTTTCAGTGTCTTTCGCTGCCATAATTATCTTTTCAGTGTTTTGCATTATGTATTTTTGTAGTTCTTTTTTGGTGTCATTCACACAGTCTTCTATACATACCAGTCCCCTCCCGCCGCCTTTCCTTTTTACATAGAGTCGGTCAACATCGTATTTCGAGTGTAGTGCGCTGTACATGGCCGAGAGTTTCGTGGTCTTCTGATCGATGTCTCAGTTCTTCTTTAGTCCATTATCTGAACAGTCCAGAGTATCTTACTAGTGATACTCCCCATATATTTATCCCTTTTATTAGGTTTCTTTTATATAATTTAGTTTCCAGAGGGTTTCTTGTTCTCTTAACGTATTCCTTTTAAATTCTCTCTTTCGTTTCTGTTGCTTTAATATTGTCTGCTTCCAGAACTCCCAGGTTTTTATAGTTATCTTATTCCCCTAGGCCCTCATCTCCGTTTGGTTGGGTAGTTTCATGCCTTCTGTCGTTTCCAGTTTTCCCTTTTCTTGTAACTAGTAGTGCACATTTTTCTATACCAAACTCCACTTGGATATCCTGGCTTAAGATCCTGGTAGTGTTTATTAGTGTCTCTAGTTTATTTTCGGTCCTTGCGAAAAGTTTCAGATTGAGTGCAACCGCCAACGAAATTATTTTTTTCAGTTAAATTTGACGAAGGTGATAACTCAAATCATTTCGTTTCTCATAATGGTTTAAAGTATTTGGATGTCTTATAATATAGTCTTTAGTATAATGAGAACATACGTTAATGTTGTATTCTAGAAAATAAACAACTGCATTAACCAGGAAACCTACAAAAATACTGGGAAAAGGCGAGATAAACTTTATATACATTACAGGAAGTGTGCTTACACGCACCTTATAAAATGAACATAATCAACGAAATATATTATAAACTGCCTTCACAAAACATTGCTAAGAAAAGTGTAGTATCTGTTCTGTCTATCCTCGGAGGAAACTTTTCTCGCGCAGTTTTTATTTTTGTTCAAATTGAGAGTGATCCTTTCTAGCGAGCTGAATTTTTTCAAAATCTAAAATGATTCTTTTTTGTCCCCGTAAGAAGGCAATTAACTATGGAACTAAGTATTTCTGCACTAGGTTTTGCGGTTAAAAACCAACTAGTGTAATATGCAATAACGTTTCTTTAAATATTTAAGAACGGCGGCTTATTTATCACATTAAATCTTTATCGAACACGATACCGTTATGAAGAAAGCAATTGAATTACTTAATAGCACTGCACCTGTGTTTATGCATATTTGTGTGCATCTCCTCCTTATTGAAACACTTGGTGTTTGAAAGCTTCTGCTAATATTCTATTGCGTATGTCAAATTTTATTTGAAATTAACAATAGGATTGCTAATGCCTCGAATGTTTGGTTTCCGAATCTGCCATTTTCATTTCCTAATGTTCAGCTCCAAAAAGATCAACTTATTCGCCATCTTGTTTTCTTCTTGTTTTCTTTTTGTTGTATCCTCGTAATATGTAATGTAGAAAACAAGTATTAAATTCAATTCCAGTTTGCGCGTTTTCATTCCCTTTCATTAAATTCTACATTTTCTTCATTTTTATTTTCTTTTTATGTTGTCGCGTGAATCAATTTCGCGTCGGTTTGCATTGTCGTAGAAAGTTGAAGTCATTTACTTGAACGAGTTGTCGTCGCTTATCTTTTCCAATTTTACCAACGCTTGCTTCGCTTACGTCTGTTCCTGAAATCATCGCTGTACATTGACAATCAAATTTATGCAAACCGACATGACGGCAAAAATTAATCAATTCAAAATTATTGAATTCAAAAAAATAAAATGAGACGATGCCACGAACTTAAGTTAATCAATTTAATTTCTCTGGCGTTTTTAACACACACACACACACACACACACACACACACTAAAAAATTCCTCAGTTTTAGGATTGAGTCATTTATGGCGATTTTATTTGTTCTAATTAGCTGTAATTTCCATACAAGTTATCAAGTTTCTATCTCTCACTCTCACCCTCTCCCATTATATGCTGCTTAAACTCTAAAGCCTTATTTTATATTTATCTGCTCGTCAACTACTCTTTCCCTCATCTTTCTTCGTCGGTTTATTAAAGGTTGAAACTAATGAAGGAAAAAAACATTGGAATAGAATAAGTCATCTATAATAGAAATCTCAGCTGTCTGTTTAAATGTATATATGTATGTATGTTTGCTTAAAACTTTCGACGAAGGCGACGGGTTTTCACGAGATCGGTATCGTTTTGAAGCTTGATCCTTCAGGCGACAAATATTGAAAAATTGGTTAAAAACATTATCTCCTTCACACTCAACTGGACACTTTTCTAAAAGGATGGGTCTTTTTTTTTTCTTTTTTTTTTTTGACGCCGATATTTTCGAAAGTCATCCCCTCTTTTTGATTGACTAGCCTTAATTTAAACATTCGCCACTTCTTGTTGGGAAATGGACACAACTGCAAAGACTTCAGTTTGTTTTTTTTTCATTTTTCACGTCTTTTTCCTCCTTCGCATTATGGGTTCGAGCCTGCCTACATACTACCACTTTTTTTTTGCTCAACATACACCTCCAAACACCCGGGCAACACCGTGCATCCAATCTAGTTATACCGAAAAGGGGAATATCATCACAGAGGCAATATTATTTATCTCCGTGTTTAGAAAGCATATATACGTTTTAGACCACACGTGACCGGTGGGATCAGTGTATGTTATATATAGCTACGGAATAATTAGTATACGGAATTAATGTATAAGCCTAACACTCATGACAGCATGAAAATATTTTTAAAATTACATAAATTTATCAAGTACTATTTTTACATAAAAAACATTTTGCGAAAATATATTTAAATGAAAAAGTTACCATTAGGTTTTATTAAAGCTATAAACGTCAATATAACCACCAAATAAAAACTAATTTTTAAGCTATAAACTTCAATATAACCACCAAATAAAAACTAATTTTTAAGCTATAAACTTCAATATAACCACCAAATAAAAACTAATTTTTAAAACTATAAACTTCAATATAACCACCAAATAAAACTAATTTTAAAGCTATAAACTTCAATATAACCACCAAATAAAAACTAATTTTCTTACTAGAATAAACAACTTTTGTTTATTTTTATTAAAAAATAATTAAAATAAAACGCAAATACGTTTTATAAAATAACCTCGTTGGCCCTTAATCTTGTGTTGCTTTTGGCCTAGATAAACGGTGAAGTGTTTGTACTACATAAATGATTAATATTGATTATGAATTTTTATTTATATAATTTACTTTTTGAAGTACGAAACCAAAATTGGATCATGTTTTGGTGATCCTAAAATGTTGATATTATATATAAAATATATTCTTCACACACGTAATATTCCCATAAGAATTAGGTTCTTCCACAGAATCTGAGCCAAACACAGATTTATAATTTGTTTTTCAACGACAGCAACAGTGTATTTCAGTTTCATTTTGTTTTTATTACTTTTACGATATATGATAAAAATTACCGAATTTAATTATTAGTCAAATGCTTCAAGCAGTTGTTTTTGTTTAAACAAAGCACACTGTTTAGAGTAAAATAATTCGTTTGAAAACAATAGCCACCATCGGCTGTTTTTCTTTCTCCGTTTACAATTTCTTTTTCGGTTTATTATAAGAAATAGATAAAATGACGAATTTTTGAAAATGGAAGTTGTAAACCGGAAAGACGGTAGCATCTTAACAATTAAACAAGCACGCTGATCTGAATATATATATATATATATATATATATATATATATATATATATATATATATATATATATGTATATATATATAAGTGAACGTGTCTGTGTGTGTGTCTCAGTGTGTGTCTCTGTGTGTGTCTGTGTACATTTCCCTACGCAATAACTCTGTCAATTTTTAGTCTACAGACTCGAAATTTGATATACAGGTACTGAGATTTGGGAAAATCGATGTGATCGATTTTGGGCCAGAAATTTGGCGATAAAGGGGTCAAAGTTCAACGATTTGACCTTTGAGAACTCTACAAAACTCCTCCAACAATTTTGGGTCTACGCACTTGAAATTTTAGATATAGGTTCCTTGGACATGGATCTAACTTAATAACTTGATTTGAGCCCAAAACAATAAATTTTAAGGGGTCATAATAGGGGTCAAAGTTTAACAAAAAATTGACCTCTACGGTCTCTTCCAAATTACTCAGACAATTTCTGGTCTAAATATTTGAAATTTTACATAAAGGGTATTCAGAAATAGGGCAAGCTTTTTCATCAATTTGGGTCGAAAATTTTTAGTTACCAATATATAAATCTATGCATGTCTGTTTGCATGTCTGCCTTAAACTTTCAATAGAGGCGACGGATTTTACTAAGATCAGTATCGTTTTAAAGTTCGACCTTTCATACGAGAAATATCGAAAAATTGGCTAAAAACATTAATATGTTTCCCTTCAACTAGGCACTTTCTACAGGGGAGTGACTTTTTTCGCCGATATTTTTTAAAGTTATCCGCTCCTTTAGATTGTCTAGCCTTAATTTCATAAAATGTCGCTTCCGGTTTAGCGGTGGTCGTAACAGCATAAACGTTCTTTTCCTCCTTTGCGGTACGGGTTCTAGCCTGCCTTCCTACTATTTTTTTTTTTTTTTTGCTCAACATACACATCCAAACGGCCGGGCAACGCCGGGCTGAAATGCTAGTATAAATATGTATTATACTCTCTATATGAAATATATATATATATATATATATATATATATATATATATATATATATATATATATATACGTTTATTTACACACATATATACATATATATATATTAATCTCTCTCTCTCTCTATATATATATATATATATATGTGTGTGTGTGTGTGTGTATATATATAATTTTTTTTTATTTTATTACCGTTTTATCTGTTTAGTTACACATGTTTCCGCTACTGAATCGTATTATTTACCAGTTCTTCTATAGCTATATAATATATATATATATAGAGAGAGAGACATTGAAGCGCATTTGATGACATCGATTCGTAGCCCTGTGGGTAGAGCTGCAGACTGCCAAGTCGACGGTTGTAGGTTCGATCCACAGCTACGACTTGGTGCTTGTCAAGCCACAGTGATAAGTTGTAATAAAACGAAACAGTACTTGTTTTGTCTTGTTTTTTTGCTTAAATCATTACAGGTTGTTTCAATCGACAGGGTATCTGATGAGATCTGCAGAACAATATCATTGTCCTATCGATCTCAACAACCTGTACTGATTTAAGCAAAAATCCCCGAGTTTGAAATAATAAAAACATATTTAGCTCTTTCTAAGTATTGAGCACTTTATCCTGTTTTTTTAACAAATACACCTCCTTATATATATATATATATATATATATATATATATATATATATATATATATATATATATATATATTGGCGAGAGAGAGAGAGAGATAATTTTTAAAATTTTTGAATTTTTTTTTATTCAAGTTACTTTGAAAACTGAAATTTTCTTGATCAAGGACTTACTTAAAATACGTAAAATTTAGATGATAAACATGAACATTTAGTTTCATTTCCTGTGCAATAACAACAACAATCTCCAAATGAACAACATGATGATTTGATTCCTTTGTCTTATTTCTCTGTCTGAGATGCAGATATAATTTCACAAAAACAACGCGGCAATAATTATCATCAATGCGATCTTTATCTGATTTACTCATTTTCAAAAGTTTTCATTGAATTATATCTCATCTTTTTTTCCACAATAAAAAAAACAATCCAGACAGACTAATCAGTAGCACTATGATAGAATGGTTCGTCCGTCTGCAATACAAGAAGCGAAGCTATAATTGGTAATCGCTAAATGTTACAAATCACACTCAGAGATATCTGCTTAAGCAGCTCTTTACGAAAAGGATTTTAATATATGTTTCATACAATATTTTATACCTCCTTTTTTCTATGAGGACTTACTAATGTAGAACTATATATAGTAAACACCACATTACTTGGTGGTCTTGTTTCTGACATTAGTATTATTTTACTAATATCTATTTATCTATTGTTGTATTCACTATTACAAAAGGAGTTTCTTCTTTCATTATACTATCATATTGCTTGTTTCTCCACTCTATTAACAAACGTTTAAGTTGTATAAGAACTATATTGTTAAATATGTTCTCATATGTATCTCTATATGATAAACACGTATAAATTAGATGATATTTGTGTACGAATTAGATGCCAGACACGTACAATTAGATAAGTTATATGACAGACCTGTATTAGTTTGATGCTAGATATATAACTTAGATGATAGACACATATAGTTTGATAATAGTTACGTATTAATTATATAGTAGCCACGTATAATTTGGTGATAGACACGTATAAGTTAAAATAGACGTTTATAAATTAGATGATAGACACACATAATTTGATAATAGTAACGTATTAATTAGATGATAGACACGTCAAATTTGGCGATAGACACGTATAATTAGACGATAGACACATATAATTAGATAATAGCCACGTATTAATTAGACGATAGACGCGTATAAATTAGATGATCGACACGTATAAATTAGATAATCGACACGTGTAAGTTTGATGATAGACACGTATAAGTTAAATAATAGACGCATCGACGCTTATAAATTTGATAATAGACGCCTATAAGTTAGATGATAGACAGGTATATGTACGGAGATTGTATTAGACTTGTGTACGTTCATTTCTTGTGGGTGTAACATTTAAATCTAACAATTTAAAATAAACACATATCGTTCTTGTTATTATATTTATCAGTAGTAGTAGTAGTAGTAGTATGTTATTATTATAAGTATTATAATCATACTGTATGAAGATACATTTAATTTGAATTTAAAAAATAGCAAGGTCCGTATTCCTATCAACAGTAACAGTCTAAAACATCAGTGACTGGCCCTACTATGAAGTGACCGCCATTTGAAGACAGGCAATTTGCTAGCCAGTACCTGTCAGTACCCTCTCCTGTCAAGAAGTGACAGTAACCAGGGTCGATTTTATTTCAGAGCAGACTAATGCGACTCAACACCAGTCATTACGAATATTTTCAGAGAAAGCCGGTGTCAACATTAAACGCAAATAACTGCCTGAATTTCATTTTGGAGCAATCCAATAGAGATAGATGCTGCCAGTAACTAACAGTGTATCCCAGAAACCGATAGTGAGGGTTGTGATAACAGCCCAGTTATCGTGTAGCAAATGTACGAGGTGCCTTCAATAAGTTTCCAGACTTTTTCTATACGTGTGGGTACACGCATGAAACTCAAGTCCTACTTGAAGTAATCTCTTCCGGCTACAATGCACTAGTTGTGCCGTTCAAACAATTTCTGGAAGGCCTCGTCGAACTCCTCTTGTACAGAAGCGTTGTTCATGCAATCTATGTTTATGTTTAGGCACAGATAAAGAGTGAAGGAAATTATTAATAGTGTTTTCAGTTAGACGAGTGTTTCTCGTGAATATTTGGCGAGGGGGGTGCATAGATTGGAGCTCAGACGAGCACTTGCTATGAAAATAAAGATGAAACACAAACAGGCTCACAACGTCTCTTCTTTGAGAAAAAGGTCATCCTCTACTAGGCTATGAATCTATTCTGAACTCTGTCAAAGCAGGATAATTCGTTTCTACCAGCTATTGCCCAAATGTGACAGTAATACTCCGTCCTTGGGCTTACCTGGCTCTTAGGTAGGTAGAGTATTGCATCAGCAGGTAAATATCTACAGGATCGATAGAAGGATTACATCATTTTTCCAGCGACCTTGGCAACAAATTTGATATATGTATTCCATTTTAGATCAGGAGTAAAGGTCAAGCCCAGAAGCTTGTCAAAACATGGAGCTTCCCCAAGACGAGAGCCATTCATTTCAATTGATGACAGATGAGAATCAGAACGTTGATGATGTAAAGATAGAAGCCTTGTTTTATATGCATTAAAAGTTACCAGACACTTTTCCCCATTGTACCACATGCTCAAGATCAGAGGAGAGAGAATAAGAGAGAACTTGGTCGTTGTGCTGCCATAGATGGTAGTGTCGTCAACATAAATGTCAACGAATGATCAAAGGATGTGATTTGGAAGATCATTAATGTAGATCAGGAAAAAGAGTTGGAAACAGGATAAACCATGAGAGACTCCAGCATTAATACTATGAGCTTCTGATTTCTGCTCATCAACCACTACGCTTATGAATCTATCAGAGAGAAATGATTTAATAACTGAGAAGACATTATCAGCTATACCATAACTGGAGATCTTTAAAGTAGACTTTTATGCAAAACAACTATCAAAAGCCTTTGATATGTCAAGAGCAATTTCCCTAGAAAAGAAACCTCCGTTGAGAGAATAGCTAATCCTATGAGGAATAACTGTAAGCATACCTGCTGTAGATCTAGCAGAACGGAAACCATATTGCATGTCACTATGAAGGTTATTTTTGCTGATGTGGTTGACTACTTCTCTATTTAACAGATTCAAGTAACTTAGTCGTAACGCGCGGGAGACTTATTTGTTTGTACTGAGAGGGAGATGACCGATCACCTGAATTCTTAAATACAGGGCATACCGATGAGATTTTCAGCAATTCTCCGTAAGACAACGCTTAAACAGCTTTGTAAGTAATGGAGCTACTTCTGGTTAAAGCTTTTTGAGCATTATAATTGGAATGCCGTCGAGGCCAGTTGCTTTACTGGAATCAACGTTTTTGGTTAGCTTGTCAACATCACGCACAGATATTTGGATCTCTGAAATTCTTTATTTGGCCAATCAACTCTAGTGTTTGGACTTTTTTACTCCTCCCACAGCTCTCATCATCCCTCACAGACTTCCTGCCTTCCTTGAATTCATTTTGCTCCTCAAAACCTGATGCTCGATTGATGTAACATTTTCCTAAAGTAGTCTGAAGCACTCCACACATTTCTGTGGCATTTTTCCAAGTTAAAAACAGAATTTTATTGCATATCGTTCTCCTAGAGTGTCCTCACATTTTTTTAAATTCACCAGCTATGGCAATCAGGTTTTAGTGGGGTTAATTCCAATTCCTGCTGTAGTTGATCATTTGAACCTGTAATCATAAAAATTGGTCAGTCATCTCATGTATCGCAATAGCATCATAAAGTTTTAGAAGCCAACCTAATTTCAAAATATATAAAAACAAAGAAATAAATAAAAGCAGAGAAAAATTGTGCATCGATTCTACCTTTTGGCATTTGGAATGCCAACTACTAGTGTATATATATATATATATATATATATATATCCACATTATTTGTATATACATATTATGTACATATGCGTATGTTTATGTATGCTAGACATATTCGATACATTTGTGTCAGAACGACTTTAACTACTTCCATATTTTTATATTCTACTTTTCAGATCGTTTCTCTAAAATAAATTGCACAAAATGTATTTTACATTTATCTTTATCCAAGAGTTTTCAGAAAGAAAAACAAAGAAATGATATTAAAAACATATAAGTTCAATGGAATGTTTTTCATGGAGTGATGAAGAAGCCATCTAATGTTGTTTACAAATAGTATGTTATTACTAAATGCTTTTTCATTTCCGGTAAGCAAGTCAATTAGAGTTATCTTTTCTTTGTTTCCAATGTCTTATCTGTTTCTTCTAACTTAATTCGGTAAAATAAAGAATTAGAATTTTGTGACTTAAAAGGGAGGATTCCACATATAATTGTCGCTAACTTATTTTTTTTTTTTTTTTGCTATGCTTTCTTATAATCATATAGGTGACAGATTGTGTTCTTAGGAAATTATTACATATTTAAAAATTTATATATATATATATGTGTGTGTGTGTGTGTGTGTGTGTGTGTGTGTGTGTGTGTGTGTGTAGTAATAAATAAACCTAAAGAAAAGGCTTTACCCGATTAAAAGAAAAAATAGAATAAACTAGAAAGATAAGGAGTGAAGTTACTCGGGTATGTTATTGCATTATTAGGTGAATAAAGATTAAAGAACAAAAACTAGAGAAAAACATCTTTAAGGTTATGCATTTCGAAGTTAAATGTTTCTCATGAGAAGATGAGAAAAAAACAGCATTATACAAGAGTAAAAGTAAAAAAACAACAACGACTTTAAAAAACAAAAGATAAGAAATGAAAAAAACGTATGGGGATGATATAAAAGTGAAAAGATAGTTCGAAAATTGGAAGAAATAATCAGAAACAAAAACTAAGGAACTAGATAAAATATATATGCAATAGATAGAAGATAAGTAATATGTAAGGAAAATAAGAAAGAAAGGAAATAAAAAATAAAAAAAAACATCGGCAGATAGGCAACGGAAAATTAATAAATAAAGAAAAGGACAGAATTTATGAGTAAAATGGCTAATGTCCTTGTAGGGTCAATCCGAATGAGATGGGAGTACTCGAAAAATATGAAGCAGTTAGTCGATTACTCCTGCCAAGGCCAATTTGTTGTCGATTACCCCTGCCAAGGCCAATTATTGTTTTTTTAATTTTACTCCTTTAGCACATATTTTTACAGGCTAAAAACCAAATCGAAAGTGTCCCTGAGGTCCAAATACCATATAGATCAAGTTGCAAGTTTGTAGACCAAATATGCAAAGAGGAGTTACGTAGAGATATTTCACATACACACAGACAAGGCCACTTATATATATATATATATATATATATATATATATATATATATATATATATATATATATATATATATATATATATATATATATATATATATATATATATATATATATATATATATATATATATATTCAGACGATATCAAAACATCGTTAAACTCACTACTCATTCAAGCAGCCGCCAATAGCGTAATGGTTAGGAGCCTTGACTGCGTACAAACGGTCGGGTTTCAATCCTGGCTTGAGGTAGTTGCCTGTCTAGCCGCACTGATGAGCTGTGAAACAGCGAAACAGTACTGTATGTGGATGACTATATATATATATATTTATATATATATATAAACATATCGGTCTGCTAGAAGTATTCATCTTTAATTCTATGCAATTATATATATATATATATATATGTATATATATATGTATATATATATATATATATATGTATGTA